>NC_072791.1:211261350-211573683 GCF_028583425.1 Eublepharis macularius | reverse complement strand
TCTGTTCGGCTAAATGTCCAGTGCTTTCCTTTATAACAGGGTGTCTTTGGTAATCCCACCATGCCAGAAGTCTCGATATGCCACCTACTTTGATGTGGCAGTGTTACGCTGCCTGCTTCAGCCCCATTGGTCCGAGGAAGGCACTCAGTGGTCCTTGATGTATTACCTCCAAAGGCTGCGCCATATGTTAGAGGAGAAGCCTGAGAAACCCACAGAGCCAGACATTCCGCCGTTGCCAAGACCCCGTAGCAGTTCCATGGTAGCTGCAGCTCCCTCATTGGTGAATACTCACAAAACCCAGGTAAGGACAATGCAAGGGCGTGCAAAAATGTTGAGAGTGAATGGCTCACATTACACGTCAACACCAGAGCGAGAACACCAAAGGCCTTCCTTTCTGTGTCCCACCCTGTGACCACATCTGTCTTTGAAGCAAGCTGTACCTTGAGAACATCAATAGAAAGTGGCTGAGATGAAGGGGAGAAAGGGGTTCTCTTAGATCCACCTCCATATTTTTCAGGCAAAAAAGGGTCCCTCTTGTCTACCCTGCATAATCCCCCAATTTTGTGCCTCAAGTACCTGCTCGTGGACAATGAACTGAATAGCTGCATAATTAAAACACAATGAACAAATTGGCCACATTATAATTGAGATTTAAGCGCATGTAAACCTAAAGAAACCTGTTGACTTAAGTGTAGTGTCTCTGCATTGGGTTCTGGCTGTTGGGCTTTTTGCCAGTTCTTAAGAAAGGTGCTATTCTGAAATGGTTTGAAAATCAGATGTATCATCCTTGTCTTTTGGATTGGAATTATGGCACAGATTAAAAATAAGATTCTGACTGAATTAGCAGAGTAACAAACAAATTATGATTTTAGAAGCTTGGAAAGGGAAACAGAATGAATTGCAAGGGTTGTTTCAGAAAAGATACTGGAAGAGCAAGAGGACATTTACGGGACGGGCTTTAGGCACAATGAACACTCTTCATAGGAACGTGCCATTTTGATTATTCTTGAGAGGCCAGGCTGGGAGAATGTTTGTGATCCAGCCAAAGTTAAGCACATCTGAGTTCCATTTACTTCATTGGAAGTGTTAAATATGTACTTGATGGGTTTAATGCACTTCAGCACTAAATACTTAGGTTTAAAAGTGCTTCTTTTCATGTAGTGGTTAAGAGCAGCAGTACTCTAATCTGGACAGCCAGGTTTGATTCCCCACTCCTCCACTTGAAGTCGGCTGGGTGACCTTGGGTCAGTCACAGCTCTCTCAGCCCCACCCACTTCACAGGGTGATTTTCGTGATGATAATAATAACACACTTTGTAAACTGTTCTGAATGGGCTTTTAAGTTGTCCTGAAGGGTAGTATATAAATTGAATGTTGTTATTATGTTATTATTATTATTCACTTTGCCTGAATCGTGCTCTGCTTTCCAATTTTGCATTTTTTTTCATGTTTCAGATAACAGTTTTATAAAATTTTGGAGACTGTTTTCCACGCTAAAATGCATTTGATTCTAAGATACTAGCTTGCTGTTAACCATATACAAGTGTTATACGCATCTGTAATGATAATGATAATGATAAAAACATTTGATTTATATACTGCACTTAGAGCGGTTTACAAAGTATGTCATTATCATGCCCACAACAATAATCACCCTGTGAGATGGGTGGGGCTGAGAGAGCTTTGGAAGAGCTGTGACTGAGCCAAGGTCACCCAGCTGGTTTCAAGTGGAGGAATTGGGAACCAAACCCGGTTCTCCAGATTAGAGTCCTGCCGCTCTTAACCACTACACCATGCAAATGAAATTAAACTTCCTTAATTTAAACATCCTTTCTAATGCTGAATAATGATCTTACAAGTAATTAGCAGGATAAAGTTATATATAATCTGTGCTTTATTTGTGGTACCAGAACCTTTGCGGGGGGTGGGGGGGGGGTGCGTTTCTCTCAAATCCTAGGGGAGAATTGGTGGAAATCAGTGCATCCTAGTTGATAAGTACTGTCACCTTTTAAAAAACAAAGAAAAAACACTGAATACAATTCCCATCAAAATTAACAGATGTATACATAGGCTACAAAACCCTATATAAAACTGAGGGTTTGCTTATGTCTGAAAGCCAAAGTATTAGATCTCATCACAACAGCTCCGCAGCTGTATTGTGTGGATAATAATAACACTAATTTGTTCACCGCTCTGGATGAGGCACTAATCTGTCTAGAAGAGCGGTATATAAGCGCAGTTGTTGTTGTTGTTGTTGTTGTTGTTATTAACATGTGAAGGGTGTTAAGCTGGAACAGTGACGAACAGAGTAGTTCTTGCACTATGCTCCAGAGCCACGGTTTTTGGCAGTCCCTTCTTTGAGAGTGGCACATCTGGCCAGTATCTGTTTCTGATTGTTGGCCACAGTTGCTGTGCTGTTGTGTAATGAATTTCCCTGAGCAGGCTTGTAGAATCTCATTGCCGCTGGTCTCAAGATGGGCCGTTAAAATTTGTAAAACATACTTTTTATGAAGAAACTGTTTGTACTTGACTTTTGCATGTATTTCAAATGGGCTGTTGTATAGAACATTTATTTGATTTAGGGGTTTGAAATGGCTATGGTTTTATTAATATGTAATTCATTAACTTCGGCTGTTTTCACATGGCCACGTGCCCAGAAGATCGCGCAAAACTCACAGCATAAAAGCGACTTTCTAGCACGATTTCCTGGCACGATCTCATTTAATGGCGCTTTTTCTGACATCATCGGGCCATTAAACGGGATCATGCCAGGAGATGGTGCTAGGAAGACGTTTCATGCTATGAGTTTGTGCGATCTCCCAGGTCTCCAGGGTCTCTCGGGTCTCCAGGCAGGAGGAAATGGAATCAGGTGGGCGGGGCTACCAGACACGTGATTGCTTTGGAGAGGTGCTGGAACGCTATTCTACCATGTTCTGGCTAAAAAAAAGCCCTGGTACTAACCTAAGCCAACTCTGCTGAGCTTCTGAGATGACATAATCAGGCTAGCTTGGGCAATACAGTTCAAGGTGAATGACACTATACTTTGCACAATACAGGTCGAATCCACATTCACCCATTACCCGCATGTTTATCGGATATCTTCCGTTTGCCTCCAATCCGCAATTTTTTCCTCTTTGTTCACATTCCTGCTTCCAATCCGTCTTTCTCGCGCGTCCCTCCGGTCACACGGCCGCTCGAAAACCGCTTTTTTGGGCGGGACCTTTTTTTCCCGCCCATTTTTTAAAATTTTTTTGAGCGCACTTTTCCGTTATTTCGATCTTTCCTTATAAAGAAACATCATTGAAGATAATGTTGCCTCTCTTTCCCCCACTGACAGCACTGATGGCTCTCTCCCGTTTCTTTTTTGGAAATTTGGAAGCATTTGGGAAGCTTTTGTGGGCATTTCCTATGCAGGACAGTTCAGTGCCTGAATTTTACTGAAGTTTCACTTCCTTGGAGTGTCATTATTTCGATATTTCATAATTTCGATATTACAGTAATATAAAATAAAAAAAATAAAAAACAGTTAAAAAGGAAGTTTCGCGAGTCCGTTCTGAGGGTGGATTCACCCCAAAATGATTTTTCAAACTACTAGATTTGATTCAGAAACAGCATAATCAATAAATCCAATGCTATGAAGTCAAAAACAGTCTTTTGCAGACTACGGAGCACTTGCAAGTTGAATCAGCCAATAGGAACTCTCAGAACAGCCGGAGAGACAGGAAGGGGGGTGGTTTTTTAAAAAAACCACGTAAATTGCGCATTGGCCCGTTCACGGCCACCGTGAAACTCCCGTTGAAAACCTGTGACCACATATTCGGGAGAAATGCGAATGAAATGCGTCTGTTTAATGAGGTAATGTGACCGGCACTCGGGATTGCGTGGGGAATGCGGGGAACATGCGACTTAGAATGAGTAATGTGGATTTGACCACAGTGTGTTTATTCTTGCAGACATTGAGATACCATGCTATGTTAATGGCATGGTTTGCTAGAGTTGATGGTCAGCATTTCAACAATAGGATGGGAACGTTCCTTTGCCCCCCTTGCTGAGCCTAAACTCTTTACAGGGGCAAGGTAGTCATCTTTGTTTTGGTTCCAAAGCCTGAAACCCAGAGGAGCAGTTTCCTTGAACCTGGCAAAGCCACCAGGAAAGCCCTTTCTGGGTTCCAAGATGGTCTTATTCAGAAATAAAGACCACTGCTTAGAAATATATAAAATCTTTATTAATTAACAATCAAAACAATTAAAAGCCACTACAGTCTCAACAGATCATTAAGCAAAAAAATAAAAAAGCTAGCTGTCCTAAATACTGCAGTTGATACTTGGAGCTCCGTTGGTAGCTTACTTTACAGCATAGAGCAATTGGCTGAGCAATAACAAGACATTCAGACCAATGATCCGTAATGCTTGGTAGAGATCCAGGTACTGTCATACAAAGATCCATAGGCCACACACCCCATACAACCTGACTCCTGCTGAGTTATAGGTTTCTAGCTGCTCTACCATATGACCAACGTTAACCAATGGAACACCTTGGTTAATTGTCATATCACTGCTCATTTCTTCTCCCTCCCAAACCTAGAATCAATTAGTGCCATTCTCCTAAACTTGAGAAGATAACAGGGAACAAGATCATCTGGGACCAGGTGCATCCTGTTAAGAGAACTGAATGCTTAGTTTCCAATTTAACCCCTAGATTGAATTGCATCACAGGGAGCAAATGACGGGAACAAATGTTCCTTTAATAGCTGAGAAACTTTCTCTGGCCTTAGGAATAGGATACCCATCAGAATTTAGGAAGGAGGTCAGTAGGAAGAGAAACAAGTTTGGGTCACACTGTAGTTTGTAGGTGGGACAGAAAAGGAGGCAGAAAAGAGGGAGAGAGTAAAGAGGTCTTGGAGTTAATTTAATAGGAGAGCAGGCTTAGGGAGGGGCTGCAATGACCATTCTCTTGGCACCCAATACTGGGCTCAGTAGATCTACAACAGTTTTGTTTCTATTATGATATATTTGTAAATTGTTCAAAATGACGAAGACACCACAAGTGTTGTCTCTCATCCAAAGTAAATGAAACCTGGCAGTGATGCCCTTGAAGTGTCTTACTTCTCCAGAAAGTGAGAATCACACAACAGCACAATATCTAGCTTCTGGTTGTTTGGCCGTATCTTTGTTGTCTCTCTGTGTGGCTGTAGGATCTCACAATGAAATGCAATGAAGAGGAGAAATCTCTCAGCACTGAAGCCTTTGCCAAAGTATCATTAACAAACCTACGCCGGCCAGCTGTTCCAGACCTCTCCTCGGATTTGGGAATGAACATTTTTAAGAAGGTAAAACGATTGTGTTGTGAATTACACAGGTGACTTCTGGCTGTAATACACTCAGTGCCCACAACAGGGCTTGGTTTGGACCTGGCCAGGAGGTCATAGGTATGAGTGTGTGTGTGTGTGTGTGTGTGTGTGTGTGTGTGTGTGTGTGTGAGAGAGAGAGAGAGAGAGAGAGAGAGAGAGAGAGAGAGAGAGAGAAAATACCCTGAATCGACCCTGCTCAGAAATCTCCTGAGAAATCTCTCCCTGTCCTCAGCCACAGGGACAAAAAACCTTCCCTATCAATGGCTATTATGGGGGCAAATGTATAAATTTAATAAAAATGGGAGATTTTTAGTATTCATTTATTTTATTTATTTACTTCCTTCTCCCCAATGGAGACCCTAAGGAGCTCACATAATTCTCCTCGCCTCCATTTTATCCCCACAAAACCTAACCTATGAGGTAGGTTAGGTTGAGAGAGCGTGACTGGCCGAAGGTCACCCAGCGAGCATCCATGGTAGAGTTGGGATTTGAACCTGAGTCTCTCAGATCTTTGTCTAATACTCTAACCACTATACCAAATGGACAATTCCATTTCCCTAACTGACTTAAAGGTTACTGGCACCAGATACATTTGCACGTTGGATTCCAGAACAGGAAAGAGTTCAGAATTGCAACCCCCCCCCCCCCGCTCCAAGGTTTTATTTCATTCTCTTGCAGTCTCAGTGCGGTTCCTCCTGCCTGATTTTTTTCTTCCCTGCAGTTCAAGAGTCGCAAAGAGGATCGTGAGCGCAAGGGCTCTATTCCTTTCCATCACACCGGGAAGAAACGGCAACGAAGGATGGGCGTGCCCTTCTTGCTCCATGAAGACCACCTGGACGTCTCACCTACTCGGAGCACTTTCTCCTTTGGCAGCTTTTCTGGGATTGGTGAAGATAGACGAGGGATTGAGAGAGGAGGGTGGCAAACCACCATCTTAGGTGACTTTGACAACTGGGTCGGGACAAGAGAATTTTTCATCCCTTTAATGAACCACAGAAAATAGCTCCTCAATCCAGCTTACTGTAATATACTATTGTTCCAATTTAATACACTTGTTGTAGAACTATTGCTGCAATCATGCCTGTTTTTCGCAGTAACATTACATTGTTGTTATACACTCAAGTCTTAATAATTAGATTAACGTTATTTATTTCCAGACAAGCTGCCTCTATAGCCAAAGTCCTGAAATTCTTGTACCCCCTGTATACTGAGTCCCCCCCCCCCCAATATTTAGACATACTATCCTGCCTTTGACACAATGGACCTCCAGTATGACTTTAGTATAATTGCTGGACACAGGAAAAAATCCTGGTTTTCCTATAAGAATGCCTTATTCAGGTCCTGGTGTGCTAGCCACAATGGCAACCAGCTTATGCATCCTGCATTCATGGGGGATAGGACCATAATGTCTAAATCGAAGTTCCATGTTCACAGGCCATCTAACTCTAAGCACCCATTTGTGGAGGAAAACAACAGGAGGAAGCTTTGGACTCCATTCCGTCTTTCTAGGACTCTGGTTGGCCACTACGTGAAGCAGAGTGCTGTACTGGATGGGCCATTTCTTGGATCCAACAGAGTTCTTGTGTTCTTAAGATCCAGAGGAGTTAGCCGTGTTAGTCTGTAGTAGCAAAATAGAAAAGAGTCCAGTAGCACCTTTAAGACTAACCAACTTTACTGTAGCATAAGCTTTCAAGAATCACAGTTCTCTTCGTCAGATGCATCTGATGAAGAGAGCTGCGGTTCTCAAAAGCTTATGCTACAATAAAGTTGGTTAGTCTTAAAGGTGCTACTGGACTCTTTTCTATTGTGTTCTTAAGAGCATGGATACATTCAGTGCAGTGTGAGATTGCCTGGGGGCCCCAATCCCTGTGAATTCTGGTTTTTTTTCCTTTGACTCTTGTTTGCATTTTGTAAAAAGAGTTCTCATAGTCATGTTCTATAAACACGCTCTGCACCTTTTGCCGCTGCTCTAGGGAGGTTTACCCGAAGGGGCAGTTCTGACACAGCTACAGAGATGGAGAGTCTGAGCGCTAGGCATTCCCATTCCCACCACACCCTCGTTACCGACCTGCCGGACCACTCCAACAGCCATGGTGAGAATACAATCTAAGAAGCTAAGGCAAATTTTATTCCAGCACAAAAAATGTAGAGGAGACTTGATGGCTTATTTCTTTTATTCTATCACGTCTAAATGAATATGCCTTTTTTAAGAGGTACAGTGATAAGCATGATAATGTAGAATGTGCAGACTTTTCTGAACACATCATTAATTATTCTGTGTAAATATGAAAGTTTTCATGCTCTTATACCCAAAAGAGTGACTCTGACAGTAGCTGACTATCTTGCATTTTTTTCTTATTCCCTGGAACCAACATGGCAGCAAGAATCATAGTAGAGCCAAGCTACAAGTGATGCCTGACACAGGTTGGACACTTGTCAGCTTCCCTCAAGTTTTGATGGGAAATGTAGGCATCCTGGTCTTGCAGCTGTAATGCAGAGCCAAGCTGTAAAACCAGGATGCCTACATTTCCCATCAAAACTTGAGGGAATGTGACACATGTCCAACCTGTGTAAGGCATCACTTGTAGCTTTGCTCTATGTTGTTCGTTACTGGCTTTTATAAACTGTCTTGGAGCTGTTGCATGGAGACAGGCCGTCCACTGTACAAATATATTCAGGACTACTGAGAGCCACCATAGGCCCCAGACTAAGATTCTTGTGGGCTGCCCAGATCTAACCCAAACATCGTTTGAAAACAAATCACATGACATGGCTAACTCCACAGACCCCCCCCCCCCCAGGATAACCAAGGCACCCGGAAAATTGCCCCCCTTCCTTCCTTCTCTCAGCAGTCTTGAATATTTAGTACATAAACAAATGAAAAGCTCGTTTTCTTCCTGGTCCATTTAGCAGAATACAAAACTTCTAAGGCTTCCAGAAATGTTGTTCTGTTTTAAGGGGGTGGGGATTACGACTGGAGAATTGTCATCGCTGTTGCAACTGCACAACTGCACAGTCGCACCAGGAGAACATACTCTTTATTTGATTTGATGGACCCACTCTGTAAGCATTGTCTACCTTAACGGCTTCTTCCTTACACAGCTGCAACTGTTTTGTTAGCCATGAACTTGAAACGGTAGTCAAGTTTCCATTTACGTTCATGTGTTCTTCAAAACCACGAAGTCTAGCATTTCTCTGCCTTGCTGCCATTTCCAGTTTCAATATTCTGTCCTGTAGATCTAAGTTTGCTCGTTTGATTTCCTTAACCTCCGCCTGGGTCATATTGCTGAGTTCAATGGCTTCACTGGCATTTTTGGCCGCTTTATTCAATTCTATTTGCAGATCAGCAAACTGTTCCGTGAATTGCTGCAACATTATCTTCATATTCTCTAATAAATTATGCTCTACTTGTTTAATTAGGACAGTAATATTGTTTTCTCAGGCTGTGTGTGTGTGTGGGGGGGGGTAAGGCTTAATTCAATGTTTTTACTTGTGCCCGCCATTTTTTCCCCTCTCCCTGCATTTTCTCGAGTTTAGAGCTTGCTTCCTGGTTCAGAACGAATTCTTGTAAGTTTTTAGCAGATTTTACCTGCTGCTTCTTGTCAGGCATCTGTTTTCTCATATTTGGTGGCTGTTCATTTCATTGTGGAGTTTTTAGAAGGAAATTGGGTTGGGGAGGGCTGGAGCTCCAGCATCTAGCATCCATTTTCCTCCGCGCTGACGCCAGCCCCGCCCCCCCCCTCCCATTCCAGGCGAACATACTCAAGATTAATACGCTTTCTTTCTCTTGTGCCTGGATCAAATATTGCTGAGTTCTCTAAGTCAGGAAAAAAGCAACATATATTACAATTAGGCTTACCTGGTACTCGCTTATGGCAGGCATTCTTCCAGTAACTCCAGCCCGGAAATGACAATGGTAGCTCTAGGAATTGCCAGAAACTCTATAGTAAAACCATAGCATTTGACCATAGAGTTGGGGGGATTCCTAAATAACGAGTGATCAAATGTAACCAACTCGTGTTTTGCCTGCTAGTTGATAGTGCCTTCACATTAACTACCCTCTAATGACCAGTGGTTTCTATGGTAATTAGGGACTTTGAGGGTACTTGTTGCGGTGGAGTTTAATTGCCTGTTTGCCTGTCAGAGGTCTTACTTTTTTACTCAAAACATCATATTTCATTAAAAGAACAGCACTTACTTAAAAAAAAATCTTTAGATGACCTCTATGTATTTCTATACGTTTGCTGCTTAAAAACTTGCTTTGCTTGATGTATTACTCTTTTGATATCTCACTCTTTTGGTTAGGCAGGAAATGTCCTTATCAATGAGAGGAGGCAATAAAGACGATAGCCTTTCTGCTTCTGTCAGCATCTTTATGCCAGTATAATGAGTCTCCTCTCTTCTCCACCTATCTTACACCAGCCAAAAAATAGAAATGAGTTGACAGAAAACATGTGGATAGTATAAATGTGTATTGAGGCCCTTAGTTACTGAGTGCCTTGAGATAGCGTTACCTCTCCAAACTTTACTATATTTAAGTAGATAGACAGTTGAGGTCTTCACATTCTACAGTTAGATATCCCTGAGATCTTTGCTAGATCCGGAAGGTTCTGAAAAACAGAATTCTTCCCCCTCTAATTGGCCCCTAAGATACTTATATCAGGACCAGGGCTTTTTTTCTGGGAAAAGAGGTGGTGGACCGCAGGACCTCACAATGATGTCACTTTGGGTCAGCTGGAACAAGGGGGGAGTTTTTTAAAGTTTAAATTGCCCTTGGCGAAAATGATCTCATGGCCGGTGGCCCCGCCCCCTGATCTCCAGACGAGGGGAGTTTAGGTTGCCCTCCACGCCACATGGCATGTTGGGCAATCTAAACTCCCCTCTGTCTGGAGATAGGGGGGGCACCAGCCATGTGACCATTTTCAAGAGATTCCGGAACTCCGTTCCACCACGTTCCTGCTGGAAAAAAGCCCTGATAAGGACCAATGTCACCAGTGCTAGAGGAGGCCTATGGTGATCCATAACTAGATTCTATTCAAAATAACATACCGATAAGATCCTATTTGATTCTCTGTCCAGGGAGGCTAACGTTATCTGATTTTCTTTCACATAGTGCGTTCCCAAATTTCTACCATCACAGTGGCAACCTTCAACACCACGCTGGCATCCTTCAATGTGGGCTATGCAGACTTCTTCAGTGAACACATGCGCAAGCTCTGCAACCAAGTGCCCATCCCAGAGATGCCCCATGAGCCGCTGGCGTGTGCTAATCTCCCTCGGAGTTTGACGGATTCTTGCATCAACTACAGCTGCCTTGAGGACACGGACCACATTGACGGGACCAGCAACTTTGTCCACAAGAACGGCATGCTGGATCTCTCGGTAAATATCAGAGAGAAGTAGTCATGCTCCTTTTCTTTAGTGGGAGATGCGCAGAATAAAAACTTTGCTGTTTGTGTCCTAGCTTTTCTCTTTCAGTATTGCACAGGAAGCAATTTAGCAGGCCTTAAAAGCCAACTCTTTGTGAAAACAATTGCCATTCATTGTAGTGTTCTGAGAACGGATTTTTTTTTAACAAAGGTTTTGCTTACAAAAGGAAGGAATATTATATTGGAAGTTTCCTTTCTCTAGTTATCAGCTGACTATTCTGTTTCACAGTCACTGGGTTGGATCCTGCACAACCTTTCTGTCAGCAGAAAGCTTTCCTTTAGAAGAAGGAGGCTTGTCCTTCCACCAGCAGAAGAATATCTTGCATCCGGAGAAGGCTTCTTCCATCAGAGAAAAGCACCTCTGCTAGCAGAACAGATATGCAGCAACTAGCCCTATATTTGAATGCCATTACTTACACTGTGGGGAAGGAACAGTGGTATGGTATACCCTGATCTCATCAGATCTTGGAAGCTAAGCAGAGTTGGTATGAGGATCACCAAGGAAGACTCTGCAGAGGAAGGCAACAGCAATCCACCCTTGCTTGCTTCTCACTTGCCTTGAAAGCCCCCTGCTGGGCTCTCCATAAGTTGGTTGCGACTTGAAAGCACCTTTGTACAAACTTACACTCTGATTTGTTGATCAGCTCTATCTGTCATTTTTATAGGATGTATTCATATTTTAAGGGCTTTCTGTTTCTCTTGATGTGCTTGTCCTTTTGGTAGCTGGTCCTTATTCATAAGGAAATTCTCCTTGGGACAGTGGAAAGTCCACATGCTGAATGGCTTTGCAGTTGATGCCCCAGCAACTGAGAAGTTACCACAGCAAGGAAGTGCTTTTCTACAGCTTCCACCTCTATATGCATAATGGTTCTTCATTACTAACCAAGGAGATGTCAAACTATTTGCTTCTTCTGAGGGAGACCTGCTGCAGAAGGTGCCAGGTTCAATCCTTGCTGTGGGACTTTGGGAAGACATAAATCAATGGTGCACACACACATAACTCTAAAATACATCATAGCAAACGGTAGCCCTCCAGTTGCCTTGATAATTTATAAATGGCATGTGTCAAGGTTCCTTATTAGTTCTGTGCTCTAGTTTCACTAAAGATTGTGCATGCTGTATTAACAGGGGAGCTGTCTGTGATCTCTTACTTTTCATTCCCTCCTTCCTAAGGTGGTTTTAAAGGCAGTCTTTCTGGTCTTGAACCATGACATTAGTTCCCGCATCTGTGACGTGGCCCTCAACATTGTGGAATGCCTGCTTCAGCTTGGCGTGGTGCCCTGCGTGGAGAAGGCCAGAAGGAAAAGCGAGAACAAAGAGAATGAGCCCAGTGAAAAAAGACAGAGCGAGACCTCTTTCCAGCTCAAGGGAGCTTTGAGCAATTCAGCATCTGGATTTGGGGCTGCACCAGTCGGTGGAACTGGAGATGGTGGCGGAGAAGAAGGAGGAGGAGGAGGAGGAGGGGTCGGTGGAGGCAATGGAGGGGATGGAGGAGGTGACGGAGGAGGAAACGGAGATGGAGGAGGAGGAAGGCCTTATGAAAAGAATGATAAAAAGGACGACAAGGTATGTTACGCCCACATGACAGACAGGGTTTTTAACAAGTGTCACCATTTGGCAACATTGGAGAGACTAAAATAGTAGAGAGTCCAGTAGCACCTTTAAGACTAACCAGATGCAACTTTATTATAGCATAAACTTTCGAGAACCACAGCTCTCTTCGTCAGATGCAACTTTATTGTAGCATAAGCTTTTGAGAACCACAGCTCTCTTCGTCAGATGCAACTTTATTGCATCTGATGAAGAGAACTGTGGCTCTCGAAAGCTTATGCTGCAATAAAGTTGGTTAGTCTTAAAGGTGCTACTGGACTCTTTACTATTTTGCTACTACAGACTAACACGGCTAACTCCTCTGGGTAGGAGAGACTGTAGCTCAGCAGTCAAGCATCTGTTTAGTGTACAGAAGACCCCAAGTTCAGTACTCAGCATCTCCAGTTAAACAATCAGGTGGCAGGTGATGTGAAAAACATTTGCCTGAGACCCTGGAGAGCTGTTGCCAGTCTGCGTAGACAATACTGACTTTGACGGTCTGATTCAGGATATAAGACAGCTTCATATGTTTATTTTGAAAACTGCTTATGAGGACAAACCTTCACTGACTTGATATTATACATCATTACTGGGCACGTCCGACATTGTGATAGGAATCTGCAGGAACCATGTCCAGGATTTCTGAGTCTCACTTCAGCACGGTTGCCAGTTATATGTATGAAAATCAAGGGCCTCCATGGCATTTCCACTTTCATCACCTGTTCTGAGCCCGTTTGCGGGGCGGGAGGGCTAGAAATCAATCAATAATAAATAAGTGCATCACTGAAGGTCAAGCTGCACGCTATTTTTTTAATGTTCATTTTTTGCAAATGTAAAGAAAAAGTTGTTAAGAAAGAGGTGAAGTTTAACACACACACACACACATTTTCTTGCTGAAAATCCTCTCTATGGTTGCTTTTACCTCTACTGGGGATATTACTTGGGGGGGGGGGGGGGAATGACATGTAGTTTGATTCTAAGTTGGGCAGTTACCTCTCTGTTTATAGCAGGCAATATTACATCTGATATCATCATAGAAGGACTCCAGTAAACCATTTTCTCTGCCTTCATACAAGTCATTATTCTCTGATACTTCTGCGAAATGCTTCAGTCTTATTTGGGATTCTGCACAGAATGAGCCTTTAGGGGAAACAGACATGCACGCAGCTTTGTTTTGCAGAACAAATCCAAGAGCTGCATTGGGACTGCTGAAAGACATGTATTCCCTAGATGCACTCCCTCAATGGCACAGTTTACACCTTGGTTAAATACAAAGCTTTAAAGAGCCATGGTTGCCCGTACTGAGGTCTGCTTTTATAATATGTTATGCATATTATAATAACCTCATGAATATTCACACAGAATTTAAACAGTAGGTGTTGTATGAACCTGGTGGCAATTGCAATAAGCTTTGTTTAAAGGATTTGGTTCACTCTTTGAGTTGGTTTGAGTACTAGCAAAAAAAAAAAGACACTGGTTTGTATGGGAGCCAGTTTGGTGTAGTGGTAAAGAACGTGGGACTCTAATCTGGAGAACCGGGTTTGATTCCCCACTCCTCCACTTGAAGCCAGCTGGGTGACCTTGGGCTAGTCACGGTTCTCTGGAGCTCTCTCAGCCCCACCCACCTCATAGGGTGATTATTGTTGTGGGGATAATAATAACATACTTTGTAAACCGCTCTGAGTGGGCATTAAGTTGTCCTGAAGGGCGGTATATAAATTGAATGTTATTATTATTTATTATTATGGGGGGAAATGCTATCGTTCTCTTTACTGGGACATTGTTGCCCATTTTCTCTTCTTTCCTCTTCAAAAATCCCTAAGGATGAAAGTCCTCCAGCAAGCACCCACAGATTAGCTCTGACAATGCTGATCAAAATCGTGAAGTCTTTGGGCTGTGCATACGGCTGTGGAGAAGGTCACCGCGGGCTGTCTGGAGACCGCCTAAGACACCAGGTATGGAAATGCCGAGGAAAGAATGGAAGCAGATTATAATATTTTTTAACCTTCCAAACGTTTTAGAAACCTAGTATCTGAAGGACCTTCTTTCAAGAAACTCAGGGTGGGGAACAATATGTTAAGGTGAGACAGAGTGACCAGCCTAATTCTTCGGAGGGAAAAGTCCTTCCTTCCTGTCAGGATTGGATTTATTAATCACATTCGTAAGAATATGTATCTGACTGTAAAGATAAGCAACTAAATTCCTGGGTGGAGGAAGAATGAAGCCCTGTATTTAGCAGAATCTTACATGGGCCGTTTCCACACGGCTTACCTTCCCTCAGAATGACCCGGAACATCACGCAAAAAATGTGGAAGATCGTGTTTTCTCGCGAGAGATTTGTGCGGCGGCATGCGAGAAAATGCGATCTTCCGCATTTTTGCGCGATGTTCCGGGTCCTTCCAAGGGATGGTAAGCCATGTGGAAATGGCCATGGTCCCAATAAACGAGTCAGGCAGGGGTTCTTGAATGTCCGAGAAAGGTGGTCCCAAGGGCTCCCTTTATTTTCTGAATTGCAAGAATTCAGTGGGTGAATGAAGAAGGTGATTAGACTTGCTGGACTGTTCAGGCATGAATTGCTGGGGGCTTTTCAGATTCTCAGTGGACCTGGGATGTGTGGGAGGAGACAGATATACCTCAACTGGCTTACAAAACAGAGAATGGTTAGGACCTGTGGATAGCAGCTTTTCCTGGGATTACTTTTATTTTTCTTCAAGGGCATGATATCAGCCCATGACAAACGGACATGTTGTTGTGAGCAGCCACCTCTTGAATTCAGGGATAGATGGCAACATGTAGTCATGTAGTCATGTGGTGGCAGCATGGCCAGGTTTAATGGAGCTGCAGCAATTTATTTAGGTATGTATGAGAGAGGAAAAGATCACCATTACCAAAGAGCTCCTTCTCCTTTATTTCTCCTAGTGAGGCAGGGCTGGTTGCAATTCAAGATCAATAACAACAACAGCAACAACAACATTCGATTTATATACTGCCCTTCAGGATGACTTAACACCCACTCAGAGCGGTTTACAAAGTATGTTATTATCCCCACAACAAAACACCCTGTGAGGTGGGTGGGGCTGAGAGAGCTCTGAGAGAGCTGTGACTGACCCAAGGTCAGTTTAACATGTCATCCACAATTAAAACTAAAGCAGAACTAAAAGTTATAGGAGATTCATGGCTGTCAGTGGAAAACAGCAACTTTGTTGTCTCCACCACATTTCCGCCCCAGAAATGTAATTTCCCTGTTTCTGCCTACTGGCATCCTGTCGTTCAAAGTGTGATGACATGATTTATTTATTTCAAATATTTATATTGCACTTTATCTCCTCAGACTCAATGTAGCTAACAAGGCAGCAAGATTGGCAAAGATAAAAACAAAAGATAAAAAAATTGGCAGTATAAAAACAATGCACGGTTAATATCCACAGTTAAAAACGTGTTCAGTTAAAGATGCAGGCAACTTTTCCACAATGCTTTGCCCTCCACCAAATGCCTTTTGAGGCAGAACTCTCTGAAATGCTTTCCTGAATGCAGAGGGTGACTCACTCTGGTCACCCCTTCCAAAGGAATGAACCTACCACAGAAAGGACCTGTGGCCTAATGGTTGTCAGAAACAATCCTAGAAGAGGATACAATAACAGACAATAACAGCCACACAGACATACCATCACAGAGTCTCTCATCTTTGTCGAAGGCTTTCACGGCCGGAGAACGTTGGTTGTTGTGGATTTTCTGGGCTGTATAGCCATGGTCTTGGCATTGTAGTTCCTGACGTTTCGCCAGCAGCTGTGGCTGGCATCTTCAGAGGTGTAGCACCAAAAGACAGAGATCTCTCAGTGTCACAGTGTGGAGAAGATGTTGGCAGGTAATTTATATCTACTCAGGAAAGTGGGTTTGGGCTGAGTCATCCTGTAGGAGTTTCCCAGGGTGTGGAATGCTAATGGCGGGAGGCTTCACTGTATCCTGAGGAGGTTCTTTTGCATATGAATTGGTGCTTGATATGCTAATCTTCTCTGCAGGGCTATTGTGGGATGTGGAGAATTTCATTAGCCTGGTGTTTTGCAGGCTGGAAGCCATGCTCTATTCATTCTTAAAGTCTCTTCTTTCCTATTGAAATTGTGTTTATGCTTATGAAATTCAATGGCTTCCCTGTGCAATCTGACAAAGTAGTTGGAAGTGTTGTCAAGTATTTTAGTGTCGTAGAATAGGATACTGTGCCCTGTTTGAGTTAGGCTATGTTCAGCCACTGCTGATTTTTCAGGTTGTCCAAGCCTGCAGTGTCTTTCATGTTCTTTTATTCTTGTCTGGATGCTACGCTTTGTGGTTCCGATGTAAACTTGTCCACAGCTGCAGGGTATACGGTATACTCCTGCAGAGGTGAGGGGGTCTCTACTGTCTTTTGCTGAATGTAGCATCTGTTGTATTTTTCTGGTGGGTCTGAATACTGTTTGTAGGCTGTGCTTTTTCATAAGCTTTCCCATCTGATCAGTGATTCCTTTGATATATGGCAAAAACACTTTTCCTGTGGGAGACTGTTTTTCCTTAGTTGTTTGATTTGTCTTTGGTTTACTCGCTCATCTGATTTCATTTCTGGAGTAGCCATTTGCTTGAAGTGCGTGGTTTAGATGATTAATTTCCTCGTTGAGAAAGTGGACACCTCGCTCCATTAGCATTCCACACCCTGGCAAACTCCTACAGGATGACTCAGCCCAAACCCACTTTCCTGAGTAGATATAAATTACCTGCCAACATCTTCTCCACACTGTGACACTGAGAGATCTCTGTCTTTTGGTGCTACTCCTCTGAAGATGCCAGCCACAGCTGCTGGCGAAACGTCAGGAACTACAATGCCAAGACCACGGCTATACAGCCTGGAAAATCCCAACAACTCTCATATATTTGTTTATTAAAAGATTTTATGCTCTACATCTCCTTTATTGGAGGTGGCTGACAATCCATAAATTACAAACAATAAATCTGTACAATGTACACTGCTGATATCAGCATGCTCAAATGAAGGGGAGATAGAGTATAAAATTGTCAAATAAATAAACGAGACTGCTTTCATCTACATGATAAGAACTACTGGCATATATACATCATCCAAAGAAACAACATCAAAGTCCAACAACAAATGCCTCCAAAGCCCCCCACCAGCACTGATTTGCATATCTTTGGGATGACGATAGGGTGGGGTTTTTATTCAGAACTCTTAGGACAGGCCATTGCAGAGTACTGGGGGCATAACTGAAAAGGCTCTGCCGAGAAGGTTTACATCTGTAGAGCAGAAGGCACAACTGCAAAGAGATTTCACTGTACCTTACCAGTCAAGAGAGGAGTGGACACGTGGCTGCTGTTTTTGCCAGCGTTATCCATAAGACTTAGTTCGATTATGAATTAAACTTCCTAGGCTGGGCAGTTCTGTTCCTTTGAGGGCACTCCAGGCAATCAGTGGTCCCCCAGAAACTAAGCAGATGTTTCTGTTCTTAAAATGTCTCCACAGGCTCAAAACTGCCTCACCAAATTGTACAAACTGGATAAGATGCAGTTCCGGCAAACCATGAGGGACTACGTGAACAAAGACTCTCTCAACAACGTAGTGGATTTTTTACATGCTTTGCTTGGATTCTGCATGGAGCCCGTCACTGACAGTAAGTGTGGGAAGCCTCCAAAGGCACCGTTCCCGCTTTCCTGTAGTGGATGGATCGCACCTGTGCTGCTGTGCACAGGTGCCGCTGCTGTCAAAGGTTTCACTGAATCATAGACTGCATTTTGTATATAGCCAGGCAAGGTGATTTGACTGCTTCCTGCTTGCATTTTGCAGACAGGGCTGGTTTTGGAAATAACTTCAGCACCGTGGACAATAAGTCTACAGCTCAAAGTGTGGAAGGTATTATTGTCAGTGCCATGTTCAAATCGCTGATCACCCGTTGTGCCTCTACTACGCATGAGCTCCACAGTCCGGAGAATCTGGTAAGGACGACATTTGCATTTATCCGTCAGAGTCAGAGTTGGATCCTCAGCAATATTCATTTCAGTTCATATGATTATCTGTCGGCCCCGTCCTTTATCCTATTGCCATGCCAACCTGAGATAACATCAGGTCCCCTTGACGGTAAAGCAAATGTGAACCCAGAGCTCACTGTATGAATTGTTCTACAAGTATGGCTATAGAAATGAATATGAATTTTAATACGTTAACTCGGGGTGCCACTTTCCCTTAGTGGAAATTACACTGGCAAGTGCCTTTTGAAATCTGATGTGGATGAGATCTTCAAAGAGCAAAATGCTCTCAGGCAGCGTAATTGAACGTTCATATAATCCGATCACTGTATTGGCTTAAAGAACCATCTTTGGCGGATTCCGCACACGTTGGATAATGCACTTTCAATGCACTTTATCGTTTGAGGTGGATTTTTTGTTCCGCACACAAAAAAAACCCATTCCAAATGATCTATAAAGAGGATTGGAAGTGAGTTATCCAACATGTGCGGAATCACTCTTTGTGTCTGAAGACTGTTGGGTGAAATGGAAGCACTTGGGAATTCTCTTTCAGAGTAATCTTATATATATTCAGAGAAGCTCTTCTTTATTGCTTAAAGAATTTTTTTAAAGGTTCTTAGTAATAACAACAGCATATTTTAAAATGAACAGACTGAAATTGAGGGTGATTTGCTACAAAATCGTAACGAGAGAAAGGAATTGTAATTCTGTTTCGGTTGCGGATCTCTTAACAAGAATAAATGGACACAAATCTGACATTAGAAATGGCAACATCCAGAAACCAGTGGGAGAACACTTCAGTCTACCAGGACATTCCATCAAAGACTTAAAGGTCGCTGTAGTTCAACAGAAATCTTTCAAAAACAAAATCCAACGGGAGGCTGCTGAATTGGAATTCATGTGCAAATTTGACTCTGTCAAGCTGGGACTGAATAGGGACTATGAATGGTTATCACATTATCACAGGTAACAGATCTCCTTTACAGAGGCGGGGTCTGGGGGAGCCCAGTGGCACCTGGCATGGGCTTTCGGGGACCACAGTTCTCTTTGTCAGATGCATCTGACGGGGAGAGCTGTGGTTATCGAAGGCTTATACTGCATTGGAATTGGATGGTCTAGCTGTTTTACTGCTACAAACTAACACGGCAAACTCCTTTGAAGCCTCACACAAGCCAACTGATCCCCACTCCAAAAGGAGATGTTTACATTTACTAGCAAAGGAATGTTTTGGTTGCATCCTCCCTCTCCCCCCCTAATTGCATCTTCTCTCCCCTCCCCTCCTCCCCCCTCCTCTTCTATATTTGACCAGTTTCTGTACCATGCATCTGATGAAGAGAACTTGATTCTTGAAAGCTTATGCTACAATAAAATTGGTTAGTCTTAAAGGTGCTACTGGCTCTTTTTGATTTTGCTACCACAGACTAACACGGCTAACTCCTCTGCATCTTAACAAGTTCGGCTTCCTTCTTTTCCTCTCTCCTGGATTCTTTAGGGGTTGTACTGTGACATCAGGCAACTAGTTCAGTTTATCAAGGAAGCTCATGGGAATGTCTTTAGAAGAGTCGCTCTTAGTGCCCTTTTGGATAGTGCTGAAAAATTGATACCCGGAAGAAAAACAGAGGAAATGACCGAACAGGAACTCAAACCACCAGGCAGTAAAAGGTCTGTATTGAGGGGGGAAAGGCAGAATTGTTTACAGTATGCAGGGGTCATTTTGTAGAAAAAGAGCTGCAGGAACTCATTAGCATAACTCATTAGCATATGCCACACCCCTTCCCATCGCCGGAAGTGTGTCATTGGCATAACTGATTTGCATGTGCTGTACCATGACCTCACCTATCCTGGCTGTTTTGGACCCAATCCTGGCCATTCAGGGCCGAAATTGTGCCCAAAATGGCAAAAAGGGGCTGAAAATGGCTGACCCAAAATGGTCAGAATTGGGCCGCTGCTGAGTGGGAGAGTGATCCACCACCCATAAGAGGCATGATCCTGGCTGGTTTGGGACCAATCCTGGCCATTTTGGGCCCAATCCAAGCCAAAACGGGCCCAAAATGGCCAAAAATCAGGGGGGGCGGGGTCACCTGACATGTGACCTCTTTGGAGAACTACCAGAACTGCGTTCTTGCACGTTCCCCCTCAAAATGAGCCCTGACAGTATGCATCATAGCACATGAACATGTGAAAAGCAAATATACATTTCCGTGTTGCCCACCCTTGGGTAAATCCAGCTTTCGCAAGAAGATGAACCCGATCTTTTCATATCCTGAAAATTAGTCTAGGAAAATCCTGGCTCCTCAATTAATATGTCGTAAATGTTGACATGGATGCAGCCAGCAGCCTGAATAATTTAGTGCGCTTGAATCCCACTGAAATCTGCGTGACTGAAGGGTTCTGTTCACGCTGGGTTACTTATCTGCCAGGCTGTGTTGCTATATGCGGTGTGACCGCAAGGCAGGATTAAGCAAATGACTCAGGGTGCATCGTAAATCATATCTGTGAGATCCAGACTTGGATTTGTGTACATATTTGTTACTTGCCATTTTAAAAAAAAACTGTCTGAAAATGACAGGTTGACCCGAGTAATGTTTAGGCTGCAATTCTATCTACTCCAAAGTTACTTGGGAGTCAGTCTCACTGAACTTAGTGAAACGTCTGATCCTACGTGGGTAGAATCGACCTCACTGGAGGTTCAGTTATTTCCTGATAAGAGCACCGCTAAAGGAGGAGCCCTAGTTCAGTGTTTATATTTCTTTCTGTACAGAAGGTCCTAGGTTCAGTCCCTGGCATCTCTAGATAACAGAACTCAGATTACAGGTGTGGCAAAACCATTCTTTGCCAGAGATCCTGGAGAGCTTACGGCCTGTCAGAGCAGAGGCTTCTCAGCTAGATGGCCAATGGTCCAATCTGATAAAAGGCAGCTTTACATGCTCCTTGTCCTGATAGATAGATGGCACTTGTGTGTGCAAATGGGCAGATTGTTAGAACTGGAATGTGGATCTCTGTCTGCATCCAGAGTCAGTTTGGTGTAGTGGTTAAAAGCGACAGGACTCTAATCTGGAGAACCGGGTTTGATTCCCCACTCCTCCACTTGAAGCCAGCTGGAAGAACCTTGGGTCAGTCACAGCTCTCTCAGAGCCCTTTCAGCCACACCCACCTCATAAGGTGATCGTTGTGGGGATAATAACAACATACTTTGTAAACCGCTCTCAGTGAGTGTTAAGTTGCCAAGGGTGGCATATAAATCGAATGTTGTTGTTGTTGTTAAATATTGGATTGAGTTTTCAGAAAATAATCCCGAATTCACAGAGGCTGAAACCTGCTGCTGAAACCAAATTGTTTTGTCTGCATAGGTCTGAAGTAGGAATTGTTGTAATTGACAAAGGTCAGCCATCTTCTGCTCCTGATGAATGCCGTAGTTTTATCTCAAGCCGCCCACTGCAGACTCCAGAGCAGTAAGTAGATATTTTGGTGCGCTATCCAAACACTCACCTCCTACACCCTGCTCGATTTAGTAAGAAGTCTGACCTTTGTTTTTTTCCCTTTTGATAGACTGGCCTTAGAGTCGGTATAATGCACAAAAACTTGCCTACTAGAGGTAGCCATGGACCGAAAAATGGACCAAAATGGCCAGCAGGTCCTGGGACGTGCGTTTTTCATGGACGCGACAACTTTTGGGGTGGTCCATTGGTCCATGAAATCAGACATCCTGGTGCCAAGCAATCAGTTCCCTAGGCAACGTAGGGGAGTCGCCTGCAGAGGTTCTGCTGCCTTTGGAACACACCAGTCTTAGCCCTGAAAACCTTGATAGGCAGATCTGGCTGCCAACTAGAGAGCTCCCATTATTCTCTGTGAGAGCAAGCAGTATATATAACACCCAGCACTGAGCCATGATTTCTCTTTCCAGCTGGTTACCAAGGGAGGAACTGCTTGTTGCAGGAGTTGGGGTTTTTTTGTTGTTGAAGGCTTGGATCTTCTTGTGCTACAGCAAGGCTCTGGATAGGAGAAAGCTTACTGAGTTTCCTTGGCTCAGGGCTCACTCTTACGTTTAATATTTTTTAATTTCAATTCCTATTTGTTTGTGGGGTGGTGGGCTAGCCCAGGGTCCTTCCAACTGCTGCAAGCCAATGCAAGTCAGTTGGTGTTTGCGGCTCCTATTCTATCTATTGGAAGTTTCCTGGGAGTGGTGGCTTTGGGGGTCTGTAACTCAGACCTCCGAAATGCAATCTTGGCCAAACTTGGAGAGTGGCTGGAGGAGAGCCTGATGAAGACTCGCTGTGAGTTTGGCATCTCTGAGTGTGAAGGGGCAGTCCTAGGCCCCCTGGAAGTGACAGACCACGGACCGACATACTGGTCCATGAGCTGGGGTGGGTCCGTGAAAAGTTCGTTGTCCATGAAATGCAATGGGCCATGGGCCAACGGTCTGTGGTTTTTTCCTGGTCCGTGCCCGCCTCTATTGCCTGCCCATCTTAGCATGCATTTTGCTGGAAGCAACATTCCTGGGGTGATCTTGAATTACTCAAATCTTGCATATATGTGTGCATTGAATGTGGGAGTGACTAAAGAACTTGGGCAGATCTTAAGGATGGTGCTGGAAGGGCTGAGCCATTGCTTGGTTCTTATGGCTCTTTCTTTTGTGCCCAGGGTAAAGCCGATTGCCCCATTAGGATCAGGAAGGAATTTTCCTTCTGGCCGGATTAGCCTGGCATTTTGGAGGTTATTTACCTTCCTCTGTGCATTGAGCATTCCTCTGTGCATTGCTGTGACTTTCCTACATTGTTTTTTTTTTTTTGAAAATTTTTTTATTGGGTTAGAATCCATTATTTTTACATTTACATTCAATTTTCCCCAATTTTTCATCTCTAACCCCCTCCCTTTCCCCCCCTTTTGTTGACTTCCAACAGCTTTCCAACCCTTTGTCCCCTTTCCCTTACTTCTATTAGATTCCTCTATCTAAAACAAATATATATTCTCCATTAATCTAAGCAGTACACCCTTAACTATTTTTAACATTGTATACCCAAACTGTAAGTCTTTGTTTCCATCTTAGATAAACAATTTATCCCATTTTTCAATTTCAAATATTTCTATATATCATAAACCATGTAAATCATACATTCATTTAAATCAAACAATTTGACTTATTCTCTATATATTACTCATTCTATCTTTTTGTAATAATTCTGTATAACTCTCATCACGTAGTCAATCAATTTGACTCATCTGTATCTTCAGACAATCAGTTTGGTACATTTTACAAAACTTACCAAAGAAAGAAAATATTATTAGTTAATCAATCCTTATATTTAGTCCTTATAATTAATTATTTTCTATCTATATTCTGTTTGTTAACCTATATATATCTATATATATGTCAATCTATTAGTCTAACTGCTTATTAATTCACATTTATCTCTTCTCCCCCCGGTAAAGTCTCCCCCCTCTACTTCAGTACTTCAGTAGTTCTCAAACTGCCACAGTTTTCCTCCCACCTCCCATTTCTTCTCCAGGTATTGTTTCAGCTTCTCCCAGTCTATGTTGAACTGCCCTGAGTCCAGATCTCTCAGTTTTCTTGTCATCTTATCCATTTCAGCCATATACAGCAATTTGTAAATCCAATCTTCAATAGTTGGCACTTCTTGTACTTTCCATTTTTGCGCATACAAAAGTCTAGCTGCTGCTGTCATATAAAATATCAACGTCCTGTGTTGGGCTGGAATTCCCTCCATTCCCAAGTTCAGTAGCAGGAGTTCTGGGTTCTTATTAATTTGAAATTGTAAAATTTCACTCATTTCTCTTATTATTTCCCCCCAGTACTGCCTGGCTACCTCACACGACCACCACATATGATAGAGGGAGCCCTCATGCTTCTTACATTTCCAGCATTTATTAGAAGTGTTCAAATTCCCTAGCGCAATCTTCTTTGGTGTCATGTACCAACGATAGATCATTTTGTAAATGTTCTCTTTAATATTAGTACATGTAGTACATTGTAGTTTTCCACAAGTATTCCCATGCCTCCATTGTTATTTCTTTATTAAAATTTATAGCCCATTTCACCATTTGTGTTTTAACTGTCTCATCCTCGGTATACCATTTCAACAGTACTTGGTATACCTTGGATATTCTTTTCTTGTCTTCTTTAAGAAGGGTCTGCTCTAGTTCCGAATTCTCTATTCGTATACCTCCCTTTACAGAGTCCGAGTTATATAAGTCTCTGATCTGTCTATACTGGAACCAGTCATAATTAGGTGATAGTTCCTCTTGCGTCTTTATTCTAAGTTTGGATGCTTCAGTTTTAGTTATTTCTTTATACGTTAAACATTGTTGTTCATTATCAACAGCTCTCGGGTCTATCACCTCATATGGAACCACCCACAAGGGAGTTCCTTCTTGTAGATAAATTCTGTACTTCTTCCAGATCATGTACAGACTTCTCCGTACAAAATGGTGCAGGAACATCGAGTTGACCTTTACTTTATCGTGCCATAGATATGCATGCCATCCAAATATTTTTTTATATCCCTCTAGGGCTAGTAGTTTCTTGTTCTTTAATGTCATCCATTCTTTCAACCAAACTAGGCAGATTGCATCATGATAAAGTCTCAGATTGGGCAGTTGCATTCCGCCTCTTTCCTTTGCATCTTGTAAAACTTTCACTTTCACTCGAGGCTTCTTGCCTGCCCAAACAAAATCTGATATTTTCCTCTGCCATTTTTCAAATTGTTTAGAGTCTCTGATGATTGGTATTGTCTGTAGCAAAAACATTACTCTTGGTAACACATTCATCTTAACTGCTGCAATCCTACCCAACCATGACAAATTCAGTCTGTTCCATTTAATCATGTCTCTCTCTATCTGAGTCCATAGTTTTTCATAATTGTTTTTGAATAAATCTATGTTCTTTGCAGTTAATTCGACTCCCAAATATTTCACTTTACTTGTTACTTCACAGTCCGTTGTTTCCGTTAATAATTGTTGTTTCTGCTTAGTCATATTTTTACATAATATCTTTGACTTCTTTTTGTTGATATAAAAACCTGCCAAGTCTCCAAACTCCTTGATCTTATCTATCACTCTTGGCATGTTCTCCAATGGGTCCTCTACAATTAACATTATGTCATCCGCAAATGCTCTGACCTTATATGAATAGTCCTTTATTTTTATTCCACGAATTTCCTCATCTTGTCGTATTTGTATCATCAGAATCTCCAATACTAAAATGAACAACAGTGGAGACAACGGGCAACCTTGTCTTGTTCCTTTACTTATCGTCAGTTTCTTGGTCACTTCATCATTCACCACGATTGCTGCAGTCTGGTCTCTGTAAATTTCCTTAATTGCTCTGATGAATCTTTCTCCCAATTGTAGCTTTTCCATAGTGGCAAACATAAAGTCCCAGTTTAAATTGTCAAACGCTTTTTCAGCGTCAACAAAGAAGAAACCAACCTCTTTGTCACAACGCTTGTCATAATATTCAATAGCATTGATCACTGTCCTTAAATTGTCTCTTATTTGTCTGTCTGGCAAAAAGCCTGCTTGTTCCTCCTCTATAACTTCCGAGAGCCACCCCTTCAATCTCTCCGCCAATATCTTCGCAAAAATTTTATAGTCATTATTAAGTAGCGATATAGGTCTGTAATTTTTCACGTTGGTCAGGTCTTGGCCCTCTTTTGGGATCAATGATATGTTCGCTTCACTCCAAGTGTCTGGAATCCTTTGATCCCTTAAAACTCCATTCATCACCTCTTTTAGGAATGGTGCCAGTTCATTAGCCATTGTCTTATAAAATTTAGCCGTAAGTCCATCTGGCCCTGGCGCCTTTCCTAGATTTGCAGATTGTATTGCCTTACTTATTTCCTCGTCAGTTACTTCACTGTTCAACTTATTTCTCCAAGCTTCCGAGATTTCTGGAAGTTTGGTTTTCTCCAAATATAACGCTATTGATTCTTTATTTACTTCTTTCTTATTATACAGCTTAGCGTAGAATTTATAAAAGGCTCTACTAATGGTAGTCTGCTCCAAATACGTTTTGTTGTCTTCACAAATTTTATTTATTATTTTCTTTTCCCTTCTCTTCTTCAATTGCCATGCCAGGTACTTCCCAGGTTTATTGGCACCCTCGAACGCTTTTTGATTCAGTCTTTTAAGATTCCACTCCAATTCTTTATTACTCATTGCTGTTAGCTGTTCTTGAAGTATTTTAATTTCCTGATATACTTTCTTTTTCCCTGGTCTCTTTTTTAGCTGTATTTCTTTGGCTTTTATTTTCTCCTCAATCTCTTGTCTTCTCTCCTCTTTCTTCTTTCTTGCTCTACCATTTAAGTCCATTAGTATGCCCCTTATAACCGCCTTGTAAGCATCCCAAACTTTATTGGTTGGTACTTCTTTATTCACGTTGTATTGTATAAAAAACTTTGTCTCTCTTCTCAATATTTCCATATTCTCTCTTTCCTGTAACAAGTCCTCATTTATTCTCCATGCTTTCCTTTTTCTCCTTTTTCCTAGTTTCCACATAATTGGGTTGTGATCTGAGCCTACCATCGGCATTATTTCTACCTCCTTAGTCCATAACGCTAAGTCTTTTGAGGCCCAGATCATGTCAATTCTTGATAATGTAGAATGCCTTGCAGAGTAAAAAGTAAACTGTCTGCTTTTAGGATATTCTCTCCTCCATACATCTTCAAGAGTCTCTTGTTGAATCAACTCAAAAAAAAGCTTTGGTAATAGTCCTCTTTTCTTTTGTGCCGTTGTAGTCTTTTTATCTAGTTCCAAGTCTGTCACTCCATTGAAGTCTCCAGCAAGAATTATCTGGTCATATGAAAAATCGTCTAAATGCTTCCTCAAGTCCTCAAAGAAGCTTTCTTTTGCACCGTTAGGTGCATAAAGTCCGACTACCAACACTCTCTTTAAATTCCAAATACATTCCACTGCTACAAATCTAGCTTCCACATCTCTCATAACAAATTTTGGCTGTAGCTCCTCTTTTATGTACAGCACCACTCCTCTTTTTTTCTTGTTAGAGGCCGCTACAAATTCTTTGCCCAGTTTTCCAGATTTTAAATATTTTACATCCTGTTTTCTAATATGGGTCTCTTGCAAACAAACAATGTCACATTTTTGTTTTAGTAGCCAGTGAAAAATATTTTTCCTCTTATTCGGTGAATTTAGTCCATTTACATTCCAAGATAATACTTTACACTCCATACTCATAATCTTGTTGGTAAGTCTTTTTCATTGTCCTTAATAAATCGCTCCATCTCTCGCTCAGATCTGATGCGTTTTTTGGCCCCTCCAAACTCAAAGGACACTCCTTCTGGTAACTCCCATCTGTACCTGATTTTCATGTCCTTCAAAATCTGAATTAGCACTTTGTATTTTTTCCGGTCTAATAACACTGATCTGGGCAATTCCTTCATTATAATAATCGTCTTGCCATCAATCTCCAATGGATCTTGAAACTGTTTTGTCACAATCTTCTCTTTCATATTTCGTGTTGTAAACTGCACAATCACATCTCTTGGTAGTTTCCTCTGGGTTGCGATTCTCGAATTCACACGGTATGCCACATCTAGGATAGCCACAACTTCCTCCTCCTCCTTCCCCAGGTATTCAGCCAACACCTCAGTCATCTGTTCTTGCGCTGACTTTCCTTCCACTTCTGGCAAGCCACGAAAACGTAGCTGCTTCTCCATATGCTTAGTTTCTGCAACTGACATTCTCCCCTTCACCAGTCTCATCTCTGTTTGTTGCGTGTCTGCTAAATTCTCCATCGCGTCTTCTACTGTTTTAACTCTCTGCTGCGTTCCTTGTAATTCACTTCGTATTGTTTCCATACCTTTTTTCACTTCTGACAGCTCCGATTTTACTGTCTGTGTAACCTCTTTAACCTCTTTAATCAGCTCCAATTTCGTGTCCTTAAGTTCTTTAATCACATCTAAAAGTTTTTTGTCCAGGTTTTTATCCAGGTTTTCTATTGCCGATTGCCACTCTTTTTTTGACATCGTGGGGCTTGCTTTAGCTCGCTCCCACGAATCCGCTCTCTTCCTTAACTCCGTGGCGTAAAATTTAACGTTTTTTTATTTTAAATGTCCCGGTTTGGGATTCATGGAGGTCTAACGCAGCTCCACTTGCGGAGCTGACCGGACTGCCATTTTAACCGGCCGGTGGGGTGAAAATAGCCCGCGGCCGACTGCTCTCAGGCGGAGAGCAGGCAAAGAACGCTCAAGACCCCAGGGTGAGTTAGATCTCGGACGAGGGGGGGCTCTACACAACGGGTTCCCTCCCGATCCTTGAGGTCCCACCTTGCGACGGGTCGGCTACAATCTCTGCGGCAGTTTTGGGGCCAATTCGGCTGGCATAAGACCTACATACCCAAGCTTCGATTGGGGGAAGAAGCTGAGAGGAGAACTTAAAATCGAAACAGCGATTACAACCCGAGAAAAGTGAAGAGAAGGTAAAGATCATTATCTTCTGATACGGGACAGATTGATAAAAACAGAGAGGAAAAAAAGTAGATTTTTAAACTGCAACAGACTAGCGAAAAGGAGGGGAAGACTCGGCAGGAGTTGTATTTGAAAAGAGACTAAGTTTAAAGAAGTTATTAAAGAAATCGGACTATTGTTTTGAATACCTGTGGCTTTGGAGCTGTGAGAAAAAGACACCATCGCGAGATCTGCTGTGGGAAGACGGGAGACAGGAAGTGCGTAATAACAATAGAGCGGCTGGAGAGAAGCGGCCCTTGCTGGAGGGCAGGAAGAAGGGAATCGCCATTTTTGAAAGGGGAAGGGTCGCGGCTTCAGCGGAAAAGGAAGTAGGCCATCTTGGATTACAAAATTATAGAGAAACCATAGAGAAAAGACGCCCGACATTTTGGACTCTTTAAAATTTAATTTTTGCAAGGTGACTTTCCTACATTGTGTAGGATGATTCTTAGGGTCCCCTTCACCTCTATGATTCTTGTTTCAGGTAGGTAGCGTTGTTGATCTGCAATTGAACACCAGGATTTGAGTCCAGTGACACCATCGAGACCCGACAAGATTTTCAAGGTGTAAGCTTTCGAGAGTCAAAGCTCCCTTCTTCAGATAAAGGAGTTTGGCTCTCAAAAGCTTATACCCTGAAAATCTTGTTTGGTCTCTATGGTGCCACTGGACTCAAATCCTATGATTCTATGATGTGTCTCAGAGGCAGCTCACAACCTAGACATTCAGCTTGTCCCCGTTAATAGTATGTAAAACTTACATTAGAGTCTACTTTGGGCCAGGATCTGTAAACAAACAGGCATTACAACAGAAGCCACAGGAAGGACCAAGAAATAAGTTCTCAGAAGAAAACAAAGCTTTGGGTCACTTTCATGGCGTTCCTTTTGCCTCATTTAAGTCCTCTGATAAAGTGAGCTTGATCCCAGGAAAGCTTCTGTGACAATAAACATGTTTACCTTTGAGGTACCACAAGACTCTTCTTTTTGTTTTGGAATATATATTCTAACAACTGCTTGAGTATTTTTGAATATATAATTTATACATTTGTGATTTGATACGGAATTAGGAAGGGGGTTCTTAGCAGAGGGCTAGGCACATTGGTAGTCATGTCTCATTTTTAACATTTTAAACTTGCCTTGTGTTAGTTGTTCCTATAATTTTTCACACGGTTAAATGACAGCTCTAGTTTTGAGCCATTACTTCTGGTAATTATAATCCACCGTGCTAGTCTTTTAGAATAAAAAGCTTTACAGCTGAGAAAATCACCGTGTTCTGTTCCCCTTTGGGGAACAAAATACCAAAATAGTTTTCAATAAACAATAACCCGAGAACATGGGGAATAATCTCCCTCGCTAGAAATATTCTCCACTCCATACTTCCAGTGCCCACAACCAACCTCCCCTTCCCATTTCCTTCTCTCCAGGGCTGCCAAATGGGGGGAAAACAAGGGGACAAAATTCTAGAGGCCTCAAATCAACCCGAGGGCCCTGTGAAGCTTGGGATCATGCTGCATTCAGCAAATGCATTTATTTTAAATTTAGTGCCGTTTTGCCCTGCACCAACCAGCGGTGCATGACAGCAGCTGTGACTGCCTGTTTGTCCTTTTTTTTTTTTTTTAGCAAGCACTCCATGGCTGCAAACTTCACTAAAGTGAGGGTGAGGCAAACTCTTGCATATCACCAGAAGCTACTAAGCCCATCAACCAAGCCAGCATTGGAGGAAGGTGGGGTTGCCAGCCTCCAGGTAGCGGCTGGAGATCTCCCGGAATTTCAACTGGTCTCCAGGCCACAGAGATCAGTTCACCTGGAGAAAATGGCTACTTTTGGGGGTGGACTCTATGGAATTATGTCGTGCCAAGGTCCTTTCCCTCCCCAAACCCCACTTTCTCCAGGTTTCTCCAGGTTTCACACCCCCCCCCCCAGATCTCCAGGAATTTCCCAACTTGGAGCTGGCAACCCTAGAGGAAGGCAAGACTATCCAGTACCACTGATGGCCACTACACCCTAACCTGTTAACTTCTGTGTACACAGCACCAAATTCTGTAGGGGATACTCTCTGTGGCCATAGCACTAATTCCCCTGAATTAAACTGAAGGAGTATTGTAAAGATACAAGGCCAGGCTTTAGGGGGGGCGGCGGCTTTGTAAATAGCAAATACACTAAGAATAATTATTTAGAATAAATAAGGATATGATAAATGCATTTATATTCATATTTTCAGGTGGGTAGCTGTGTTGGTCTGCAGTATAAGAGCAAGATTCGAGTCTAGTAGCACCAACAAGATTTCCAGGGTATAAGCTTTTGAGAGTCAAAGTTTTATTTGATGAAGGGAGCTTTGCCTGTCGAAAGCTCCTACCCTGGAAATCTCGCTAGGTTTTAAGGTGCAACTGGACTCAAATCATGCTCTTCTATTCATAGGTTTGACTTTTAGTGGCCATTTTATTTCATAATGTTTAACTTTAATTGCTTTGACCTGGATAGCCCAGGAAAACCAGATTTTGTCAGATCTCAGCTAAGCAGGATCAGTCTTAGTTAGTATTTGGATGGAAGACCTCCAAGGGTGACCAGGGTTGCTATGCAGAGACAGGCAATGACAAACCACCTCTGTTAGTCTTTTGCCTTGAAAACTTCAACAGAGATTTCCATAAGTCGGATATGACTTGACGGCACTTTCCACCACCAGTCTTTATGTAGCACTGTTTAAGCCTATAGCTGCTTCTAAAAACCGTTCTTCTCGTACACTTTAATTTTGAAACACAGCCATAAAGACGATTTACCTACGCAAAGATTTGTCACTGACACTTAAATATGGGACAACGTTTAGAGGAAATGGGATGAATTAAATTTTCAATGATATAGAAGTGATATAAAACTTCTCTTCGATTCTGAATGATGGTCTTATATTCCTGCTCTTTGCTGTACAGTGACGCAAAAATAAGCTCAAAGAGATGCCGTGAGAGTTAGGCAGGAGGGACTCAGTTGTGATTCCTCACCATGGGAGATTTCAATTAAAGTGGGCCGTTTTCACGCTACTAACCTGCTTCTGTGACGTTGCAAAACGTTGCACCAAAAACGCGTTTTTTGTGCGAAAGACAGCTATCCTCCACGTTTTTTGTGCGACATTTCACAATGTTACGGAAGCACATTAGTAGTGTGAAAACGGCCCTGGCCTGCGGGCTTCCTTGCTCCCCCCATGTGGTCCCTTTATATCATGTGTTCTACAGCCATTGTATTTCCAGACAACGTTGTGCTTTGTTATCCTATTTAAATGTGGGAATCAGTAGACCAAAACTAGCAAAGAAAATATTACATCATGCTATTTGAGCACAAGTTTACAAAGCAGAATGCTGCTGTGGTTTGCAAGTTACTGAGTACATTTGGCTGAATGCTATCAATCACATAATTGGTTTCCTTACAGTGACGAGCAGATGCAAGGCGCGGCCCTTGGCCGCAAAGATTTCTGGAGGAAGATGTTCAAATCGCAGAGTGCCGCAAGCGATACCAGCAGCCAGTCGGAGCCGGATACCTCAGAATGCACAACTGCACACTCAGGGACAACCACAGAGAGGCGTTCGCGCTCCCGCTCAAGACGGATCTCTCTCCGAAAGAAACTCAAACTCCCCCTAGGTAAAACTTTGTCTTGGTGCCATATCACCACAGTGACTAATAATAATAAAATGACTGGCCTCTGTACCAGCCATGTGAGCAGCAAAACCAGGCCATCCACAGACAAGGCAGCATCTTTACATAGTAAGGGGCAGGGCTTTTTTTCTGGGAAAAGAGGTGGTGGAACTCAGTAGGTTGCCCTCAGAGAAAATGGTCACGCGGAGGGCAATCTAAACTCCCCTCTGTCTGGAGATCAGGGGGCGGGGCCACCAGCCATGTGACCATTTTCAAGAGGTTCCGGAACTCTGTCCCACCGCGTTCCAGCTGAAAAAAGCCCTGGTAAGGGGGCTCTCTACGTAGAAAAAATATGATTTTTCGTAATTGACCAGAAGGTGGAAAAAACCAGTCTTGGTGAGGTGCCATTTCTACCTTGTTTTCCTCCTTTCCCATCTCTAATTTTGCCTTCAACTAAGTTGGTTTTAAATTCTATTTAATATTCAGCAAGAAACTGCAAGAAAGGGGCAGAGAGGGCAAGCTTTCTTCATGATTCATGTACTTGCTACTACAGAGAATATGAAAGTGGATAATTCATACTAACCATGAAAGTAGGAAACCAGGCCACCCTCAGAGCCAAGCTTCAAGTGACTTTTTTCACATGGAGAACACTAGATTGTTTTCCTGGGAACTGAAGTCCGAATGTCCTTCCCCTCTCTGTTAGAATCGCTGCCTGAAGAGCCAGAGAAAGCCGGTGGCAGCAGCAGCTTTTGCAAATCGTTCCTCCAGTCACAAGCCTGCTGCTCTGGAGAAAGCCGCCATTTCGGTGAAGCTCTCCGGGAGCAGGATGCCCAAGGAGAAAGTAGCAGCTGCCCGCCCCCGAACAATCGTTGAGAGCCCTCTTGTCCAGCAGGCTTGTGACTGGAGAAACAATTTGCAAAAGGGAAAGACACCTGGACTTCAGTTCCCAGGAAAACTTGCAAAAACAATCAAGTGTTCTCCAGGTGAAAAAAGTCACTTGTAGCTTGGCTCACAGACAAGATCTATCTGCTCAGAGTCATTCCCCAGTTATGTAGAAAATACGTGGCATTCTAATTAAACAAACAAACAAACCCTGTCCTGATGAGGCTTGAGTATGTTCATTGCTCTTTGAATATGCAGAGTGGTTGAGAATTAGTTAAAGGGGGGAGGAGGGGGGGGAATTGGCCTGCTCAAGCTATTTCCTGCTTGTTTATTTCTCCCCACCCCATGGTTTCTTCATGAACCATAGCGAAAATATTTTCATTCCAATAAATGTTCCACTCAGGGAAAATAAACAATATTCAGCCTTTTGCTTTAATTATTATTTTCCTTTTTAAGTTCTAGACCTCAGTTCGTCCTACCAGAAATTCATGTACTGTACCTAGTTTTCTTCATGTGGAACAGAGGGATTCCTATTTATTGCTTGGCTAACGCAGGGTGAAGACAGAAGTAACACTAAGGGTGGTGGCCGTGAGCATTCACTCACTGCATTGTGCTTCTTTTCAGGGTACTGACTTCTTTTTCTTTCCAGGGAACTGGCTGAAACGCTCATCCCTTTCTGGTCTAGCAGATGGTGTAGAAGACCTGCTGGATATCAGCTCTGTAGACCGCCTCTCTTTCATCAGGCAGAGTTCCAAGGTAGACATGGGTCCTCAGACTACTTAACAAATAAAGAGTGAAAATATATATTGTGTCTTGCAGGAGTCCACATGTTATTAGATTTTGCACTCTAGCAGGGGTCCTGAACGCGGGGCCCGTGGGGCCTGCTGGCCCCTTTCCTGATGCCTGCCATGTGTTTTCAGAAAGTGAGTGGGGCCAGATGAAGCTTTCGTCCATCAGGGCTCCTAGCTGGCGAGATCTGATTGTCTGTTCAGATTATTTTTTAATGTTGCTTTGGCAACTGCTGCCACCACAGCACAAAAATCTTCACTATGTGACTGAAAGTAAACTGCGTGTATTGAAGAAACATTTTTAAAACACTGTTCATTTTAAAAGGCATCCTGTTAAACAGAGCTTCTGCCTGAAATGTTGAAGATTTATCATTAGAATTATGTATAACCTCAATCCCTGACAATTTGTGTTTGGCTCTGCCTCCTCTGGCAGCCATTTTGCGGTTGACTCTGCCTCCTCTGGCAGCCATTTTGTGGTTGTGCCCACTAGCCTGTGTAAGAATTTCAAAGTTTCCTGCAGGCTCATATGTGTTGCCCCCACTCCTGCACATTAGTAATTATTTATCCAATTTTTCTTGTCCAAATCCACTGTGCAATATCCCTGCTCAACAATCCATATCTCACTTCTAGATATCAACATCAATAACTGAGAGCCAGTGTGGTGTAGAGATTGGAACATTGGACTAGGATCTGGGAGACCCAGGTTTGAATTCCCACTATGCTATGAAAGCTTGTTGAGTCCCCTTGGGCCAGTTGCAAGTTACCTACATCCCAGGGCTGTTGTGACAATAAAATGAAGGAGAGCAGAATTATCTTAGTTGCTTTGGGTCCCCCCCTTTTTTTTCAGAACAAAGAGGGGTACGGGAAAAAAAGGAGGGGAATAATGGGGTCAAAGGAACAGTAAGATTTTGCACTACTAGAGTTATTAAAATACAGAGTACACAAAACATATCTTAATCAGAGTTCATCAATATTAAAGTGAAGATTCTGTGCATTTTCACGTTTATCTTCACAAACTAAATATGTTCTTTTTCCTACTCAGTGTTCAATTTTGGATCAACTAAAGGTCAAAACGAGCGGTCTCCATGTACATTCTTAGTGCTATGTCTTAATATGGTCTAATGCTTCTATACAGATCATTTAAATTTATGCCAAAGTTTCCGTGTCATATATTCTATCTCATCATTAATATTTAACCATTTCCCATCTTATCAGATCCTAATCTTATATTCAATCTATAACAATATATCAGTATACAATTTTATTCAGATTTCTAAAACTAAAACATTTTATGCATTTTATCCTTTGTAAAATAATTCCCCCATTTCTCTTCAAATTCTCTCATTGGTCTTCTGTTTAAGTAGCTTGTCAGTTTTGCCATCGCTGCATATTCTGCCATCTTATCTTTTCAGATTTCCCTAGTTGGGCATTCTTCTTCCTTCCATCTGGTTGCAAATACCACCCTTGCCGCTGTCAGTAAATATCTTAAATAGTTTGTGTAATTTTCTGTCTACATTTTCTGGTAGTATTCCAAACAGCATAGTTTGTGGTTTCATAGTGAAATCAAATTTTAAAATCTTTTGCATCTCAGTGTGTATTTCTTTCTAGAAATTTTTGCTTTTGTGGCATGTCCACCACATGTGATAAAATGAACCATCTGCTTCTTTACATTTCCAACATAACCCCACATATTTCTTATCCATTTTCACGATGTCTTTTAGTGTAATGTACCATCTGAAGAACATCTTGTACCAGTTCTCCCTTGGTGTTTGACTTGCTGTAAGTTTTATACCCTTTGTCCAAAGGTTCTCCCACTGTCGAACTGTTATTTCTTCTCCGAAATTTTGCATCCACTTTATCATGCATAGTTTAACTTGTTCTGTTTCAGTATCATATTGGAGTAAAAATTTATATATTAGACCCAAGATGTGTTCCTTTTTCTGCATGATTATTTTCTCAAAATCGGTAAGATTCCTTAACTGTCCTCTGAGCTCCTTCAGGGCTTCTTGGATTCTGGAAACTGCCTGAAAATATATCAGCCATTGTATTTTTCCCCCTTCATTTTGAATTTCTTGCCATGATTTTATCTTTCCTTGAAAGTTTATCATGTCTTGGTACATTATAAAGTCATTATCTTTTCTCTGATTCTTGTCACAAAAAGCATCAAGTGGTGAAAATAGTGGTGATATCAATGGGCTTATTCTTCTTCTAACCGAGTCCCAAATTTGAATGAGGCTGTCTCTTATGACATGGCTTTCTTTCTTGATCTTTTTGCCACCCAAAGGAGATTGTGTAGTCCATCTGTCAAGTCCGCCGCTTCTAGTCATATTAATCTATTTTTGGGGTTTCTTATCCAGTCTATAATCCAAACCAGACCAGCTGCTTTGTAATATAATTTGATATTTGGGACTGCCAGCCCTCCTCTGGAAGTTTCATCTTGTAATACCTTGAATCTTACTCTTGGTTTTTTATTGTTCCAGATGAATTGATTTATTTGTCTTTGCCAATCCTTCAACGTCTTATCTTTTATGCTAATTGGTAACATTTGAAACAAAAAATTGATTTTCAGTAAAACTTTCATTTTAATTGCCAAAATTCTTCCAATCCAAGACAAACTTAATTTGGACCATCTTTCCAAATCTTTTTGAATTCTCCTCTGCAATGTCTCATAATTATCTCTGAACAAAGAGTCTTTATGTCTTGTTAGATTTGGCTTTGGGTCCCCTTTGGGGAGAAAGGACCGGTTAAAATGAAGTTTTAAAAAAATAGCATGCGGAGATATCTTAGAGAGCTTGGAGACTCTAGGTTTGAACTACCATTTTCAGGCTTCCAGGACAACTATATATTGTAATGTTTTATCTGTGTGTAATCTGCCCTGAGCCTGTCTGTGCAGGGAGGGCGGAATAAAAATAAAAAACAAACGAATAAAGAAATAAACTTCTTAAATCTCTCCTTTTGAAAGAGGCTTACTTCTGGCGTGACTGCATATTTATTTATTTATTTATTTATGCCATGTATAGTCCTCCTTTCTGACTGAGACTGAAGGTGGATTACACAGTGTGAGATTAGTACAGTCAATATCAGCAACATTTCAATAAACAATGCCACAGGGTAAACAGATACAAGTTCACAAAGACATAGCATCAGCAGGAATCCAATACAACATAGTGGTGAGGTCTATGGTTCCTAACTCATTAGTGGATCCCCTCCCTACACTTACAGCCCTCCTATCTGAGTAAAAAGCCTTTTTGAATAATTCAGCTTTGCATCGCTTGTGGAAAGCCAGGAGAGTGGGGGCTCTTCTGACCTCCTCAGGCAGGCCATTCCACAGGGTGGGGGCCACCACAGAGAAAGCCCTTGTATGGGCTGCTATCGATTTCACCAATGTGCAGAGTGGCACCTGCATGAGACACTGTTTGGAAGAGTGAAGCTGCCGTGGAGGAGCATAGGGAGGGAGGCGGTCCTGTAGGTATGCCAGACCAAGGCTATGAAGAGCTTTGTAAGTGATAACCAATACCTTGAACTGAGCATAATAACTAATGGGTAGCCAGTGGAGTGACTGCAGGATGGGAATGATGTTCATGCTCCTGCTTGCTCCTGATAACAGTCGAGCTGCAGTGTTTTGCACTTTGCAAAGAAGCTGTCTGTGTGGTTCTTTGCTTTTGTGTGGTCAGCTGCCTCAGCAACACAAGGCTCACTCCAACACCCCATTTTAAATGTGAGGCCAGCAAGACAAATGGGATTGCACACAGGCTTAGTATCTCATTGCTCATCACTTAGATGCTCCCTGAGGATGCCACTGCCGACCATTTTTTGCTGCTTCCGGCTGCTTCCTGGTCTTAGTACCTTCCGACTTTCACTTGCTCATGAGGCTGAACAGACCATTTTCCTTGCTGCAGATCTACATTTATCTTCCATGTTCTGTCGGGTATCTGTCCAGGGATTCTTGTGATGTGACAAATGTGTAATGTGTTTTCTCTGGGTTGCTTCATGTGCAGTTCTCATATAGCCCTAAAATATCTACAGGTTTTCTGGACCTCTGCTGCCTGTCTGCACCATATCTTGGTGCAGGAATCCACCATTGACCTTGAGTAAAGTTCTGTAACCTTTATAAACTATTTACTTGTGTTCCTACTTTGGAAATAGTAGGCAAGGAACCCCTGGTGGGATTCCTCACCCTTGAGAAACTCCATCCTAACTAAGCTTTAGAATAATTGCACAGCAGAAGAAGTTCCATCCTAGAGCCAAGCCATTTGGTATACTCCATATGCGATCAGCCAGGCTACACTCGTTGAGATTCTGACCAGCAGGCAGAGAAAGCTTTATGGGATTGCAGTCAAACAGACAAATTTGTAAAAACCTGGGCTGTTTTCACACTACTAACCTGCTTCCATAACATTGCGAAACATCGCACAAAAAACGCGGAAGATAGTGTCTTCTCGCAAGAGTTTTGTGCGACATCGCGCAAAACTCTCGCGAGAAGATGCTATCTTCTGTGGTTTTTGCGTGATGTTTTGCAACGTTACGGAAGCAAGTTAGTAGTGTGAAAACGGCCCTGGTCTCCATTCATTGTGTTTTGGAATCCGTACAATCCTTTAGCTTCGGATAAAAAGAAGGTACTAAAATGTGTTTAATTAGTAATGGGCTCTTGTAGAAGGATATTAGTATCTGGATGAACTTTCTAGAAACTTAGAGGGACAGGTATTCTGTGCATTTGTAATAATATTTAAAAAGGAGTTGCTTTTATTGACATTTTTCATATGTTTGTAATAAAAATATTAAAACCAAAAGAAAACCAGGCAGGAAAGGAAAAGCTCTTTGCTGACTTTCTTGGTCCATGGCTTACGCTGTTGTTACCAAGTGATTTTCCTAGATTCTAATTCTTAGGGGAAATAAGCAGTGAGATAGGCAGAGACAAACCGACGAAGCCAGGCAAGGGCTTTTAAAAAAATATGCATCATGATTATGCCAATTGTATAATCATTGTAAGGAGAAGACATGGATTTATAGAGATGGATCCAAAAGCAGCATTCCACAGTTCTGTTGGCAGAGGAGGGGAAGGAGGTTTCTATCAGTTCCTTCTCTCGCTGTGGAAACCTTCTTTGCCGGAGTGTCCCCATAACTCCCAGAAGATGAATTTGGTGGGATAGCTTCAGGGACTGCAGTAGGAGAGGACAGATGACCTAGTTCTATTCCCCTGGCTTCACTTCACTGGTGATGCTTTGGATCCACTCTGTAGACAATATAAATAAACTCTATAAAACAAGGTGGTTATTTTTGCAGTGGGGTAGGAGGGTGGCTATTGTCAAATGATTCTAACTTATTTTGATGTTGCTGTTCTTTTTAACATCGAAACTCAACATAGTAAGTAATGGGGGAAGAACCCAACAAACCACAAGCAACTTCTTCCTCTTCCTTCAGGTGAAATTCACGAGCGCAGTGAAGCTGTCTGAAGCAGGGCCGGGGAGTGGTCTGGAGAATGGGCGGGACGAAGAGGAGAATTTCTTCAAGCGTCTTGGTAAATGGCGCACCTGCCGAAGAAATCCATCCAAGCTCCATCACACAGAAGAAAAAGATGGTTAGAAATCAGGGTTCTGTTTCGTCAGTCCTTTTTACTTTTCCTCCTCTCCTTCCATCCCAGCTTCCCTTAAACCTTTATTTTTAATTTCCTCTTACCCTTTTAAGCACATCCCTGTTTTATTTCTTTCTGGCTCTTCACACTTTGTAGCCATTTTCCTTCCCCGTTTCTTCCCATGCCACTTTGATTTCAATGAAACTCTAACCAAGAAGGACAAATAAAAAGCAGATATGGGTCAGCAAACAAAAGTAACATTTGGACTCCCAAAATGAAATGCACCAAATTGTGTGGGGGAAATTGAAATTGTTATATTGAAGGACAGATCTAGTCCCAAACATATCTTGCTACTATTTCACTCTTTCATGTGAAATAGATGAGCCCACTAGCTTTTATTTCCTGTTGTTCATCATCTACCATTTCCTGTAAACTTCAGCACTGATGAAATGGAAAACCCTGTACAAAATGTGATTTAATTATCTCTTTTCTTCTGTGTTTGCATGTGTTGTGTCGCCATACCATTACTTAGGAGATGCTGTCCCATCTTCTGCACAAAATTGCCAGTAATATTTAAGCCATTCTCTGAGATATACAATTAACTGTTGTGTTGTTTTTAAAGCACTTGATATATAAAAAGAAATCGAGTTCCTTCCCTATACGAAAGGGATTGGAATGTTATGCTTTCAACTACTTAGCAGGCATTCGGCTGCAGAGTTCCTTGTTACCAAGGAAACAACCTTGCATTGTGACATTCCCCTATTTCTGTACTGAAAGAGGATTGCAGCATCCCATCTCAATGAGTTCTGTTCCTTTGTTATTTTTCATAGCACTCATCACAACCTGACATTATTTATTACATTGTCAAAAATGACGATGGCATCGGTTCATCTGCGTATGCATCCTCCATTTCTCTATCACACAATACATTTCTGTACAAAGAGAATACTGTCTTCAGACACTTCGGTAACACCAAACCAGTGCCATGTATTGTCGCCGTCACATGTTATTTGAAGAAGAAGTGATTGAGCTCTTTTTGATCCCAGTGTACCTGGAAGGCCTTGAATATGCCCTGTGGGATTTTTGACTTTTCCTCCCCTCCCCTTGCTGCCGTATCACAATATGCTTTTAAAAATCTACTGAGTTTCAGAGGAATTTGTTTATGTGCTATTAGACACGTGCTGCTGCTTGACAGTTGCGAGCCTTGATATTCCTCCTATGCAGGGCTTTTTTTCTGGGAAACGAGGTGGTGGAACTCAGTGGGCTGAGCGGCGTGGAGGGCAATCTAAACTCCCCCCTGTCTGGAGATCAGGGGGCGTGGCCACCAGCCATGTGACCATTTTCAAGAGGTTCTGGAACTCCATTCCCCCGCGTTCCTGCTGAAAAAAAGCCCTGCTCCTATGGCTAAACATAGATTTGTCATTTGAAACCATATCTGGAACTTGAAGAGCTGGTTCATGTATCGGTTACAAGACTGAGCTACAGCCCCCTCCCCCCTTCCATTTTGACCAATTCACACATTACAAAAGCCAAGCGCCCCCTGTGTGGACTTTCAACAGAGACACTCTGGGACTTCTGCACTGTGAATTTAATTCAGTTAATTAATTAATTATTTATAAATAAATAAATGTATGTATTAATTTAAAACATTTCTTAGCCACCTTGCTACCCTGCGGGAACAAAAGCCAACTTACAATATAAATAAAATAACAATTACAAAATGAATAAAAAACAAAGTTTAAAAACAACAGTTTAGGACAGCCAATGAACATAAACACGCAGTCCATTAAAAGTAGTCCTAAATCAAAACATCTTCGGCTGCCTCCTGAAGATCGGCAGTGAGGTGGCCAGGGTGCTGTTCCTTAAACATGGGACTGCTACTAAAAAGGCCGTCTCTCATGTGCCCACCAGGTGAGCTTCTTCAGCTGTCATGAGGGCCTCTCCCCGTGAGCTTAATTCCTGAGCAGCAATATATGAGAGAAACCAATCCTTCAGATACTCTGGTCCCAAGTCATGTAAGGCCTTAAAGGCCCAATCCAGTACCTTGAACTATGCTTAGGAGCAGATTGGTTGCCAAGATAATTACTGTAATATTGGGGTCACATGCTCCCGATCTCTGTCTCCAACCAACAATCTAGCAGCAGCATTCTGCCCTAGCTGTAGCTTCTGAATGCTCTTCAAGGTTAGCAGCCCCAAGTAATTTATGTGAACCTAATTTGGACAATGACAGCAGTGTGTGGGGGGAAAGTGCTTGAGCCTCCCCAGCCCAGTTTTCCCAAGCTGAAGTAATTTGAGGGAGCTGCTATTTGCCCACTAAGGAAACTTAAGGAAACATATAATTTCCTCAGAGGGTAAACAGAGGCTCCAGGGAGCTGTTTTCTAGTCAGGAAACAGCTCTCCATATGCCCTTTGGTTCCAATTCAAATTGAACAACAAAAACCACATTTGATTTATATACCGACCTTCAGGACAATTTAACACCCATTCAGAGCATTTTACAAAGTTTGTTTATTATTATCTTCATGACAATCACCCTATGAGGTGGGTGGGGTTGAGAGGTCTGGAAGAGCTGTGACTGACCCAAGGTCACCCAGCTGGCTTCAAGGGGAGGAGTGGGGGATCAAATTAGAGTCCTGCCACTCTTAACTCCTACACCAAACTGGTTCACCCCAAATTTCCCACAAACTGGGAAATTAAGTTCCAAGCACAGAACTCCCAAGGCACGTCTGATTGAAGCCCTTGTAGTGGCCATGTGGTGGACAGGAGGACTCTGAAATGTGAACCAGCTGCCCGGTTTTCTGTCATCATGAATAATTCATAAGCAAGACTCCTTTTCCAAATTTTAGGCCCCCATCTGCACTATTTATTTATTTACTTTATTTATAGTCGGCCTTTCTGACACTCCAGGCAGATTGCACAGCATAAGTCCAATACAATTAACAGCACAGGTCATCCAATAAAACAGTGCAATAGAATTTGTATTGCAGAAATCTAAAAGCAAGCATGAGTGGAGCTGAAACAACCTGAAACAAAGCATGTGCATTTAAACATGACATGATAAACGATGCAGAGTGTACATACTAGGAGCATACTTACAGCAGCAGACAGAGCATAGTACTATAGTCCACAGTCTCCAGTGCCGGATCTAGGGTTGCCTGCACCTGGGGCAACCCTAGGCCAACCCCTTTGTGTGCGCTCGCTCCCCAAGCTGCGTGATGACGTCACTTTGGTGATGTCATCACGCAGGGCGGAACAGTGGAGGCAGCATGCGGAGCTGGGATGCCGCCTGCGCCATTCACCTCGCCTCGCAGCCCCCTGTGCTGCTTTCACCTGCACCACAGGACGGGGCGGCCGGCTTGCTGCGCACCCCCTGCCCTGCAGGGCAGGCAAAAGGCAGCGTGGCCACCCGCACCATTTGCCTGCCCTGCAGGACAGGGGGTGTGTGGCAAGCCGGCCGCCCCCTGTCCTGCAGGGCAGGCAAAAGGCAGTGAGGGGGGCTGGGAGGCTGCCCACGCTGCTGCCTGCACCCGCTGGTAGCTGCTCCTGGCGCCCCCTCCCTGGTGGCACCGGGGGCAGACTACCCCCCTGCCCCCCCTCGATCTGGCCCGGACAGTCTCTATCCCATTGCCAAAGCATCTTTCTGAACCATTTCAGTTCCATACAGCCTTATTACCTGTGTACGAAAGCCCTCCTGAATAATTCAGTTTAGCATAGTCTGTGGAAAGCCAGGAGAGTGGAAGTTTTCCTAACCTCCTCGGGTAGGCCATTCCATCAAGTGGGGGCCACCACGGAGAAAGCACATGTATGGGCAGTTGTTGATTTTTCCAGTTTTCAGAGCGGCACCTGCAGAAGGCCCTGTTCAGATGAATGAAGCTGTCATAGCAGGACTCAGGGAAAAAGGTGGTTCTGCAAATATGATGGAACAAGACCATGGAGGGCTTTGTATGTGATAGCCACTACCTTAAACTAAGCCCGGTAACTGATGGGCAGCCAATGAAGTGATTGCAGAATGGATATGATTTGCACGCTCCACTCAGCTCCTGATAGTAACTAAGCTGTGGTGTTCGGTACCAATTGGAGTCTCTGAACTGATGTCAAGGAGAGACCTGTGTAGAGTGCATTATAGTAATCTAGTCTTGCTGTTACAGTGACATGGATCCAGGTGGCCAGATCAGCTGTGTTAAGGTAAGGTGGCCGCCTTGCAGGTTATTCTGAGTCAGAAGAAAGTTGTTTCTTGCAGCTACATTAACTTGCTTTTCCAGAAGCAGTGCTGGATCTAGTTTGACCCCTAGGCTCTTAACCAAGTCAACAAGGGTCAGCTGATTCCCCTCAAAGGTGAGAAGCACAGTGTCCTTTAAGATCTCCACCTTCATAGCATCACAGCTAGCTGTCTGTTCTTGACATTGTAGAGGGTCAGATTTAGGTGGTGGGAGACGTTGAGATACCTGAAACAATTGGGAAGGCCATGAACTGACGGATGTAACGGTAGCAAAGAAATAACATTTCTTTGCGGCTATCACATAAGTGTTCCAATGGGTTCTATATCATGCCCTGTTAGATTCAGGGCAGCTCTTAAAAATTCAACGAGAGCAGGTACAGCTCTGAACGCTGGAATTGTTACATAAATGATCACCCCTATGATAAAGGCTGTGGTCATGAGTGACCCGGATACGATTCCATTCCAGCAACAATGAAGCTCAAATTTTAGCACTTTTTTTTTATAGTTCAGCAAGAACATCTGAGTTTCATGAGGAAATTCATTTTTAAAGCTAAATGGGAATTTCCTGTTTTCGAAGCTATGAAATTCATTCATTTTTAACAGAAATGCAATTTTGAGTAAGCCCTGTGATGGTGTGAGAAGCTGGGATGGATTCTTCAGAGAAGACCCAATCCCTTGCCACTGCTGTTCTCAGGCGCCTTAGCTAATTAAGCATGAGGCCCAATCCTGACCAGATAACCTATTTTCCCCATCACTTTCAGCTTCCCAGAGATGATTTGATCAGTATGAGTTACACAAACCTTTCTCATCTTTTTTCCCTTCTGCTGTACTCTAAATTCCTAAAAGGAGGCTAAGTACCTCCATACCTTATTTAGCCACAAGTGGGAAAAATGGGAAAGTCTTTGTTTTTGGTAAGATTTGGGTCCAGTAGCATCTTAGAGACCAACTAGATTTCTAGAATATAAGCATTTGAGAGTGAAAGCTTTCTTGGTCAGATACCATGATTTAACCTGCTTAAATTCACCCAGCAATTCAAAGGAGAGTGAGGAGATTCAGTATGTGAGGGCATGACACTGTCTTTTCAGTCTCAAGACTGAGGACAAGTTATTGTTCAACCCGTGTAGCTTCGTCCTTGGTTCTGGCTTTGAGGTCATGCAAGATTGTGGAAAATCATTGGAGAATTCATTGGAGAGTAGATACAATTATTATTCAGCAACCAGCTAAAGACTCTCAAGTTTGATAGAGGAGCAGAAGAAGGAAGGAGGATTCCAGTTCTTCCCCATCCTTGCACCCTTACTTCTCCCCAGTTTTACTCAAACCGGCATCTAGTTTTAATTGTTAATTGCAAGCCACTTTGCTGTAACTTCCCTATGTTCACGAATGTATGCCTCAGAGCACCAGCAGAATGCCTTTTACTTGTCCATGACTAACCCCCCCCCAGCCCCCCCAAACTCTGAGATTAGGGTTAAAGGGTTGAAGAATAAGATACAGAACAGGGTTTATGTTCAAAAACCACCAGAAATTCTTCACTGCAGAAAATGAGAAGGCTGAGGGAATGTAATATCCAGATAATGTCAAACCCTACCACCTCTTGCTACAGAAAAATAAGGCCTTTGAGAGGATCTAAATAAATTCCAGCCATGGATAGATAACGGTATGCCATATTACAGAAACGTGGCTTTGTCTAAAATGTCCACGTTTGCCTGCTTGCGATAACTATCGTACATGCAAACTGTAGATTGGAGACAACAATTGGCGCTAAAAGTTCAACTACATTTTACACTTGAATATACCGTTAATTTTGATGTTATTTGTAGTCTGTTAAATAGCCCACCTCTCCAAAGCTGCATGATTATGATTATCCCCAGATACCGTGTGGTATATATCTAACAGTGTGTGGAGGTATTACTATTAATAAACCTATTCAGTATGAGATCACCAGGCCCCCATTCCCTGCCATTGCTGGACTCCAATTCGTGGCATCAACCGGCCCCAGCCAAAGAGTTCATGGGGGCCTGGGACACCCTTCATTGTACTAACACCTCTTCATCATAAAATTTCTGGCTATTGGCCTGGCCCCTCATCTAAAAAATAACTATGAAAAAGGTGTAGAATTCAGCAGACGTGGAATTGACCTAACCTGCAAACTTTCACACTGGTTGTTGCCCCCCATGCCACTCTGGTTGAATGGAAATAGTGAGATGCAAGAACCCTGAAGGATCCTAGACTTCATTAAATGCTTCTGAATGTTGGAGGTAATTTCATTGGGATTAGTTATTCAATCAGATTTTGATATAATAATACTAACATTCGATTTATATACCGCCCTTCAGGACAACTTAACACCCACTCAGAGCAGTTTATAAGTGTTATTATTATCCCCACAATCAGGGCTTTTTTTCTGGGAAAAGAGGTGGTGGAACTCAGTGGGTTGCCCTTGAAGAAAATGGTCACATGGCTGGTGGCCCCGCCCCCTGATCTCCAGGCAGAGGGGAGTTTAGATTGCGCGGAGGGCAATCTAAAATTGCGCAGAGGGCAATCTAAATTCCCCTCTGCCTGGAGATCAGGGGGCGGGGCCACCAGCCATGTGACCATTTCAAGAGGTTCCAGAACTCCGTTCCATCGCGTTCCAGCTGAAAAAAAGCCCTGCTTACAACAATCACCCTGTAAGTGTGTGGGGCTGAGAGAGCTAGAAGCTGTGACTGACCCTAGGTCACCCAAGATGGCTTCAAGCGAAGGAGTGGGGAATCTAACCCTGTTCTCCAGATTAGAGTCCTGCCGCTCTTAACCACTACACCAAACTGACGAGTTACATTCTGAATCTTGTCCCTAATACAGCTTTTTCTCTATCTCTCCATTTAAATCCTGGCAGAAAAGGACTTTTTTTGTGAAGTATGCAGTGATACTTTCCTTTTCCAGAAAGGCAAATGTGTGGTGTGGTGCTGGAAAGTGCCATCAAGTCACAGATGACTTATGGCAAACCCCACCCCCCCAATAGAGTTTTCAAGGCAAGAGAAAAACAGAGGTGGTTTTCCATTGCCTGCCCCTAGACTTCCTTGGTGGTCTCCCATACAAGTACTAACCAGGGCTGACCCTGACTTAGCATTAGCGGCTGAGATCTGACAAGATTAGGCTAGACTGAGCCATTCAGGTCATGGCAGAAAGGCAAATACTAAAAAAGGCACTGAGCTCCCATTTAGACTTGGATAAAATCAGCTGGATAAATGTGCCTTTGCATAGAAGTGAAGGTACCCTGCATCTTCCTCAGGCACATCCAGATGTCTTTAGTTCTGGGCACTGTTTTCCTTTGGTACATCATAACATATTCGAACCGCGCTGAGATGGTCTGTAAGATACTTCACAGATGTCATTGCTGTGGTCACCATTTGCTGTGGACATTCATGTCTCAGTCCTCATGCCAGGCCTGTGCAAGGACCAACAGATAACAGCCACGAGTGCCAAGATTTTGTTGGAACCTGTGTTATATTTAAAACTCTTGTGTGGCCCTTCTGTTTCCCCTACCCCTCCGTTTTGTGCTCTCTTTGATCTACCTCAAGGCTGCCAGACTTACGATGATCACCTGGCTTCCAACCAAGATGGAGGCAAATCCAAGAACGTTGTGAACCTCGGAGCAATACGGCAAGGCATGAAGCGTTTTCAGTTTCTCTTAAACTGCTGCGAACCTGGGACTATACCTGATGCCTCTATCCTGGCGGCTGCCCTTGATCTTGTAAGTCACTGCATGAATTCTCATGAATAATGCTCACAACCAGTATTTCAATAATATACAGTCTAGAATATCCGGAGGTATCGCATTCATCATTTAATAAATGTTGGGGTGGAGGGGAGAAGAAAAAGGAAAGTAATAGAATCTCTAGGAATAATGATGAACAAAGTGCATTTTATCATTCTATGAATATAAACACAGAATTGAGTGGAGTCCAATAAAAATAGCTCCTGTCATATTTAGATTTCTTTAAGGCTCTGCATTACACAAGTAGTCCATTTGCTAAGCTTTTCCAAATGTCTCAGAGCCATACACAGTATGCAGAGTTTTGTTTGCCATAATTTGGAGAAGTTCAGCCGAAGTTATAAATAAATGAAAGCAAACCATAGCTGCCTCTTCTTACTCACTGGGAGAGGAGGAAAGAAGAGTTCAAAGCAATCTGGTTTATGCCTTATTTATTGAATGGTGATTTGTGAATTTGAGGCCTACATGATCCAAGCCCAGAACAGATTGCAACGCAATCCATTGGGTTGCTGGAGCAACTTTACACATCTGGCTTTCCTCTCATCTCATCCGCCACTGGAAAACTCTTTTCCTGTTGTTAGTTTTATGGGCATTGCCATTCAAAGCCATACTTTGTATTCATGTATTGTGTTGCATGGCATGCATGGTGTGTTTTTATAGGTCCCTATGCACATATTTATGCTTCACCAGCATACTCAAGTCTGTTCAGTGCCTTAGGGACATTTTAAAACCTGCGTGTTTGGGTTGATTTCTAGTGGATGGTGTCAAAAGAAGCGTGACACACACATACTTTTTTTTTTGCTTAAACATGCTACGTTAGTGGCTTCTGCTACACCACTGTGTAGGGTTTCTAACCTCCAGGTGGAGCCTGGAACACTCCTGGAATTACAGCTGGTCTCTAAACTACAGAACTCAGATCCCCTGGAGAAAAACGGTAACTTCAAAAGGCAAACTTTAATGCATACTATATTATATACTATTGTATACTGTACTCTCCAAATTCCACCCTCTGCAAGCACTGGCCTGCAAATCTCCAGGAATTGTCCAGGCCAGAGCTGGCAACCCTCTTATGTCCGCAGCCCTGCACTCACATCTTTACCTTTCCTAATGTACGGAAGAAAGTGACAAAAGTTTCATCCAGAGATAACTTGAGTGTGATTTCTTTTCATTACGGTGAGTTTATGAAACTAGGGCCGTTTCCAGACAGCTTACCTGCCCCCGGAACGTTGCGCCATGTTGCGGGGGAAACGCGAAATATCGCGTTTTCTCGCGCGAGTTTTGCATGATGTCACGCGATGTCGCGCAAAACTCGCGTGAGAAAACGCGATATTTCGCGCTTTCCCCGCAACATGGCGCGACGTTCCGGGGGCAGGTAAGCCGTCTGGAAACGGCCTAGGTTTTTGCCTTGCCACTGCCATTCAAAGCCTTAATAAATAAAGGTTTTGTCAGTCAGAGGGATTGATAGCAAGAGCCAGTGGGGCCCAGGGAGGTTTCTGTTTTGAGCTCCGCATTACGGGTCATCCCTAGATTTCAGGGCATGTGCGCATCGGGGAGGGGACAGTGCTAGAGAACAAACCGGGATCGAAGCATTTGTATGTCCCATGAACCCAGCGTTAAATTTAAATGCTGTCTCAACAGAGGCAAAGATTCTGTGGAAGGTGAACTGACCCTACTTGCGTATGTTAGTCAGTGTTTTCACATTATAACTATGTTAAAGTTATATTAAATTATTTGGAGGAAAAGTATAGCTTGTATTAGACTTGCCGATCTCCAGGTGAGGCCTGGAAACCTAGAATTAGAACTGATCTCCAGACTAAATATCAACGTTGGAGGCATCACGTCTCTTCTCAGCTCCCTTCCCCCTGAAAAAAACCTCCCCAACCTCCATCTCCAAAGTCTTCAGGAATTTCCCAACCTGGAGTTGGAAACCTTGCCCTAAGCAAAGTTACACCCTTCTTAGTCCATCGAAGTCCACTGCGGGGTGTAATTCTGCTAGGCACTGGGGATTAATCGGATCACCTCCTTGTGATCAGCCAATATTTGTTGCTGCAGCCGTGTGATTCTATGAGAAATGAGTGTGTGCATGATTTGATTTTTAAAATTTTCCAATATGGATAAATGTAAATATAAATACATGCATTACACAAACATAATTTGTCTACTACTTCAGAACTCAGAAGAAATGGCACTACAGAAACAATCATATCTCTGCAGGATTTCGTCAGAATGTTAGTTATTTCTTTAAAAATAAAACCCACTCTCACCAGGTATTCATCAATGTCTGAATGCTGTTCTTTCTGAAATGTTCCAATATCCGTGATATAGTACAGGGGCTGATTGAGTAAGTCATGCCTTACTTACTGGATGGCAACCTGGGTAAATGGGCAGTGCACGGGCCCCCAGCCAGCATGATGACATCACTTCCTGTGCAAAGGAGTACTCCCGCACCCAGAGTGACAATGTCACTTCTGGAAGTGGACATCATGCTGCCCTCAAGAGTGCAAAAGCACTTCACACAGGGCCAATTTCTGCCCCAAATAGGCAAATTCTTACAGAAGCAGCCATGCATGAAGCATGGGAGCAGTCCTACAGCCAGTGTGCAGCTAGCACATGGTCAGCACATGGCTAGCACAATGACATCTCCTGGAATGATTTCCAGAAATGCAGAGATCATCCTTAAGGGAACTCTATGACATTGTACCGCTCTGAGGTCCCTCCCCTCCCCAAACCCCGTCCTCCCCAAGTTCCATCCCCAAATCTTTGGGAATTTCCCTTCCCAGAGGTAGCAATGCTACACACATCCTTTTTTTTCTCAAAGAGTTCACAGGTCTCTGCTCATCCTGAGACATAAAAATAGTCCCACAAAATGCTCTTAAAAGTTCACGGGTTTTTTTGCCTAAACCTTTGAATATATCAATGCCAAAATATCTGTGACACCCACTTGCCTCCCAAGACCAGAACCAGTAACCCCTGATGATAGGATCTTCTACAGAACTTGAGATCCATCCGAATCAATGCCCATACATGAATTGATCAGTGGAAAGCCTCATAGGAAGATGTGAGGTACCGTGAAGAATAAATAAATGACATAAATAATGAAGGAAGGTGAGGGTTATTAGCTAAGCAGGATTGGCCTTGATTAGCAATTGAATGGGAGACCTCCAACAAAGACCAGGGCCGTTTCCACATGGTTTGCCTTGTTCCGGAAAACAGCGAAATCTCGCACGAAATCACACGAGAAGCCGCTGTTATTGTGCGAAATTTCGCTGTTAAACGGCCCAAGACTGCAGAGGCAGGCAATGGCAAACCAGCCCTGTTAGTCTCTTGATATGAAAGTTCCACTAAAGGGGTGGGTTGCCATAAGTCAGCTATCTCTTGATGGCACTTTCCGCCATATAAAATAAGGTAATGGACAAATCGAGACTTTGTAGTTAATATTCTATGGGAAGAATCCATTTCTCAGCTGTGTTTCGCTTTGTTTTCTGTTGTCGGTGGAAGTGGTAACCTGTGATTCTTTTCAGCTACGCATCTCCTGGCTGATTCATTTCTCCTCATTTGTGATGTGTTTCTCTGTGGTGTGAATTCATCCTTCTCCATTTCTGTCACACACCTTCATCTTTCTCTTGCTGCTGCTTCAGATTGCTCTTGGCACCAGGTAAGCTACTGCAGGGTATTTGTGTAATCCTCTGACATTCAGCATGTTATAAACCTCCTCTGAGGAGAAGGTTCATAACATTTGCATTATATTGAGAATGGGCTGAGAGGGCCATGCCTCTTGCATCTCTCTTGTCTGAGAGCCAAGCTACAAGTGACGCCTGACACAGGTTGGACACTTGTCAGCTTCCCTCAAGTTTTGATGGGAAATGTAGGCATTCTGGTCTTGCAGCTTGGCATTCCATTTAATTGAAGGTTACAGAGCGATAGTCTATGGGAGGGAGAACATGCGGTCGGGAGGGGAGTGCAGGCGTTGGGCTCTCGTCAGGTGCCCCCCTTCCCCTCCACTGTGTGTGTGTGGGGGGAGGGTTCTGTAAACTTCAATTAAATGGAGAGCCAAGCTGTAAGACCAGGATGCCTACATTACCCATCAAAACTTGAGGTAAGCTGACAAGTGTCCGACCTGTGTCAGGTGTCACTTGTAGCTTGGCTCTGAGAAAAGTCTTTCATACAAAATCCTGTTGAAGCTTAGTGAGGCATTTATGCTGCTCATCCCCTTTGAGCAACTGAAGGGAGGACAGGTTGGAAAAAGCTCTAACAGCAATGTTTTGTGGTTTATGATTTGAAATCCCATCTGTAGCAGTATTTCTCAAAACTTTTGAACCCCCCCCCCCCATTTACTCTGTATTTGGTCTCTTCCCCCCGTGGCAGTGATCTCTGAAAAGCAAGCCCAGGCATCCTTAGACACTCCTCCATATATATGCATACGGACACGCACGTGAAGCTGCCTTACACTGAATCAGAACAATGGTACATCAAGGTCAATATTGTCTACTCAGATTGGCTCTCCAGGGTCGTGTTTCCCAGCTAGAGTTCCACGGAACCCTGGGGTTCTGTAAGAGAAATTGTCATGGGATCAATGAGAGATCATGGAATGAATAAATAAAAATTTCGCAGTAACGTGAAAAATTCCAAATATCCCTTGAAATATTTATTTATTTTATTTTATTTATGTCATTTGTAAGTCTGTCTTTCTTACTGAGACTCAAGACAGATTACACAGTGTCAGATTAGTACAGTCAATATCAAGGACATTTCCATAAACAATGTCATAGGGGCTGTTTTCACACTGCTTACTGGCCACGGAACATCATGCTGTGCTCCCGGAACGACAGCATCTTCCAGGCGTGATTTCGCGCGAGAACTGCTGTTCTCACGTGAAATTGTGCCAGGAAGATGCTGTCATTCCGAGAACACAGTGCGATGTTCTGTGGCCGGTAAGCAGTGTGAAAATGGCCAGGGTAAATAAATGTAAGTTTACAAAGACATGACATTAGCAAAAATCCAATAGAGTTGGAGAAATGCTGAAACAGAACATAAGCAATTTTAGGATTAATATTAGACAACAGGTAGCTCATATGAGCATATATTTAAAGCAACAGGCCGAACATAACCATAGATCAGTTCTGATCTGCATCCTTTTGTTTACTGATGAAATGGCATAATGTAATCTTTAATACATATGGATATGCACAATTTGGTGCGTATGAGAGCCAGTTTGGTGTAAGAGCGCCAGACTCTAATCTGGAGAACTGGGTTTGATTCCCCACTCCTCCACTTGAAGCCACTGAGTGACCTTGGGTCAGTCACACCTTCTAGTTCTCTCAGGCCCACCCACCTCACAGGGTGTTTTGTTGTGGGGATAATAATTACATACTTTGTAAACTGCTCTGAGTGGGCATTAAGTTGTCCTGAAGGGCGGTATATAAATTGAATGTTGTTGATTATTATTATTATTAATATCTGCCTCATTAAAATTGCCTTGTAACAAAATTACCATGCAAAACCATTCTAATTCCTATCACATTAGGTGATTATGGTAAGTGACATTGCATTATTTTGTGATTGCTTGTTTTTTAATGCTTGTTTTTAATGCTTGTTTTTTAATGGTTGGTGTTCCAGGAGGCACCAGTGGTCGCAAGATCAGCCCTTTTCCTGGAATGTGCTCGATTTGTTCACCGCTGCAATCGTGGCAATTGGCCAGAATGGATGAAAGGACATCATGTGAACATCACGAAAAAGGGCCTTTCCCGTGGGCGCTCCCCAATAGTGGGAAATAAACGCAACCAGAAGTTACAATGGAATGCAGCCAAGCTCTTTTACCAGTGGGGAGATGTAAGTTTGCATTTTTGTCTTCTTCTATGTTACTGATAAAAGTGAGCACTTTTCCAAGCAGAATTTCTGGTCATTAAGCATTTAGTCAAACATCATAGGCAAAGAACAGCTGGAAGCAAGAAACTGAAAGGTCACTATTGCTACATATTATTATACTATAAAGTACCATTTTTTAATATTTTAAACTACTCACATCCAAAAAACAGTTGGGCAAAGAGGAATAGGTTTGGAATCAGCTGTTTTTAAATAATGGTAAAGGCTTTGACTCTTGTGGGATTTGACAACCTGTTAACTCTGAATCTTCATACAATGTAGGATCTAAGCTATCTGATCATCAGAATCACATAATGTAGCTTAAGTTGAATTCTGTGGCTTTGGATTGTGTGTGGAAGATTAGATTACATATTTTAATATGCTTCATTTTCAGGACTGTAGCTAGGATGTGGCCAGGAGGTACTCCAATCCCCCTGGATTACTGTCTCCATCTAAGAATTTTTTGAACATATTTTCTTTAATTATTAACACAATGGCTTCCATTCCATTCCAAGATAGAGATTTTTTAACATTTTGGCCTAAGCAATCATTTCAGCGTCCAGCTCTTTCAGTCACATCTATATCTGAACATGGCCATTTCCACACATCCTTAAAGGGTCAGCCCATCCACCGAACACTGCTGGCTTTCCCCCTTCATTCCACACTTCTCTGATTTCAAGACGGTAGCAGGCTATTTGGCTTCCCTTTTTTTGGCACCTTTTCTGAGAACGCACTTTTCCTGTGGTCCCCGAAAAGGTGCCAATAAAACAGAAGCCAAACAGCCTGTTACCATTTTGAAATCGGAGATGTGTGGAGTGAAGGGGAAAAGCTGGCTGCATTCCGTGAGTGGGCTGTTCCTTTAAGGACGTGTGGAAACAACCCATAGCTCCAGAATGTGGATCAAAATATCAGCACAATGGGGCCATGTATACAGCAGGGTGTTTTTTGTACAAATCAGGCACAGATTCAGGTTTGAGGGGAAAAACTTAAAAGAAAAAAAGGGGGGAATAGTAATTTCAAAAATGTTGAAGCCAATCTCAGCCTCCATTTCACAGTGGCCTACCAACTCCCATAAACAATGCAGCAGTATACAACAGCAGCTGGAGGTGAAGAGGAGAGGGAGTCACAGAGAGAAGGAGCATCAAGAAAGGAAGGAAGGAGGGCAAGAAAGACAACAGCAGGGTGAGGAAGGAAAGGCAGCAAGAATGTGTCATGGTGCTGTAGGAGCATGGGGAAGAAAGAAGCAGGACCAGTAGAGGAGGAAGAAGAGGAGGCAGTGGCAGAAACAGGGCAGGCAAAGAAGAAAGTGGTACCGCCCCACTCTAACCCAGTTGGACAGCAGGGTAGCCAGGCTTAGAGGCTTTCCTGGGTGCTTCATGCCCCAACACTTTTACCACCGTCAGCCTGCCTGGGGTGGAGAGGCATGGTCCAACCCCACATCTAGGGTTGCCAGTCTCCAGTTGGAGCCTGGAGATCTCCAGACCATAGAGATCAGTTCGCCTGGAGCAAATGGCTGTTTTGGAGGGTGGATTCTAGGGCATTATACCCTACTGAGGTCCCTCTCTTCCTCAAACCCTGCCTTCCCCAGGCTCCACCCCCAAATCTCCAGGAATTTCATAACTGAGTTTTGGCAGCCCTGCCCACTCTCACCAGCAAGCTGATGGCAAAGGACAGGCTTTCTGCTCCAAGTCTCCTCCTTTTCCTGCAGTCCAGCTGATCTGGGGGGAGAAGGAAGAGGTGGGGGTGGTGATGGGGAGGGAGGGGTGGGAGAAAAAGCAGAGACCGGATTGGGAAGTGCTGGGAAGAGGAGGAGGCAGAGATGGGGGAAGAGGAGGATGAGAAAGAAAGAAAGAAAGAAAGAAAGAAAGAAAGAAAGAAAGAAAGAAAGAAAGAAAGAAAGAAAGAAAGAAAGAAAGAAAGAAAGAAAGAAAGAAAGAAAGAAAGAAAGAAAGAAAGAAAGAAAGAAAGAAAGAAGGATGGATGGATGGATGGATGGATGGATGGATGGATGGATGGATGGATGGGAAAGACAGTGATAGGGAAGCCAGCATGGGGGTGGGATTATCACCACCACCCCCAAGGAGTCCTGAGGGTACTCAGCTTGTTATAACGTTGATGAAGTTCTTCTCAGCTCACCATGCCCTGGCAAAGCTTCACCACTCCCTGAGGTACTTTTTTTTTATATTTCAATTTATATTTCAATTTATTTTGTAACATCATCTGCTTTTTCCTGCTTTTGTTCCTGGCAGGCAATTGGAGTCCGCCTCAACGAGCTCTGCCACAGCGAGAGCGAGAGCCCTGCAAATTTGCTGGGGCTCATTTATGATGAGGAGACCAAGCGGAGGCTGAGGAAAGAGGATGAGGAAGAAGACTTTTTAGATGACAGTAAGGAGACTCCCTTTACTACAAGAACCCCCGCTTGTAAGAATCTCTGCTTTAGGAACACTTAATTTTTTTTATTTTTTTCTCTCTCATTCCCTTTCCACCCCACTGTATTCTGCACTTATCTTCCTTCCCTCTCTTTCTTTGCCTGGATGTATTGCATTTTGTATTGGTACAACTTAATAAATGGAGTAAGTTCCATAAACCAATAAAATGCAATACATTTTACTATTCAAACTGGGCCCAGGATAGTTCTCATCTTATTAAATAGTTGTTGGGACGGCTGGTGGATCCAGATAAGAATGCCCCTCCTCTATTTGCATCTGGAAGTTACATTCAGAGTAGTGCCTGGAATATAAGAAGATGGAGAAAGACATCTAGGTATAATCTCTGAATCCCTGTTAACTCTTCTCAGCGGTAAATCCATGCCTTGCACGTATACACAATTCAAACAGTTCAGTACCAGAAACGATTAACTGAAAAGATCTCCAGTAAGGTTGGCAAAGGGCTGCTTTTTGTGGGAAACTGAAGAGATGCTGCTGATCAGAACAGAAAGCACTGGACTAGAGGATGCAATACAAGTGCAATTGTAAGCAGGGCTCATTTTGAGGGGGAACGCGCAGGAATGCAATTCCGGCAGTTCCCCAAAGAGGTCACATGTCAGGTGGCCCCACCCACCTGACTCTCGGCCATTTTGGGCCCATTTCAGCCTGGATTGGGGCCGAAACGGCCCAGATCGGGCCTCTGACGGGTGGTGGATCATTCTCTCACTCAGCGCAGCAGTCCAATCCTGACCATTTTGGGCCCCTTTTTGCCATTTTGGGCCCAATTTCAGCCCTGAATGGCCAGGATTGGGTCCAAAACAGCCAGGATAGGTGATGTCAGGGGGCATGGCATATGCAAATCAGTTATGCTAATGACACACTTCCATTGATGGCAAGGGGCGTGTCATATGCTAATGAGTTATGCTAATTAGTTATGCCAATTAGTACCTCCAGCTCTTTTTCTAGGAGATGACCCCTGGTTGTAAGCAAATTTAACTCTCCCTCCCTGCTCAAGCCATTTCCCTGTGTCAAAATAGCACAGAGAGAGATTTCTTCCCATGTTTTTACTGCTCCGTGTGCACAGAATACTCCATTGGGAGCAGCAAAGACAGAGACGCCCCTCTGCTATTTTTCAAAATGGCTTGGGGGGGGAGACATGAGCCCCTCCTCCCCCTATGGTGGCATTCTGGGGCCATTTGAGCTCTCTTTTATTTTTATTTATTTATTTAATTTGACTTATACTCTGCCCTTCTCGCAAGTGGGCTCAGGGCAGCTTCCAACAGAATATTTTGTTAAAATACAATAAAACATTATTGCAAATAGCATAAAATCCAATATGAATACACATTAATGCAAACAGCATAAAAATCCACTGCTGTGTGGCTGCAGGTAACCCAGGAATCCGAACCCAGCTCTTTAAAAAGCTGCATGTCTAGCATGACCCTAAGACACAAGTGAACAGAAGGGGTTACTGCAGTTAAGACTGCATTGTAAGGCAACTTCAAACGTTTGCCTGCATCTGCTTGTCGATCTTCTTCACTGGAGGAATATGACTATATCCAATAGCTATAAATTTTTGCTGTTGGAAGATTTCTTGTTAGGTTGTTTTGACGCTATCTTCCGCTGGTTTTTTTCGCGATGTTGCGCCCCATTCTGGATGAAGGTGAGTAGCGTGGAAACGGCCCAGGGTTGCTATGCAGAGGCAGGCAATGGCAAACCACCTCTATTAGTCTCTTGCCATGAAAACCCCACCAGAGGTTGCCATAAGTCAGCTATGACTTGACAGCACTCTCCACTGCTAATAGTAAAATGACTAGTTCCCTTGCCAGTCATGAAGTCAGCCAGCAAAACTAGGTCATGGAGAGACACGATAAGTCTTTGCAAACTCTGGGGACTCCCCCTAGGTATGTGGAAGATATGGCTTAGCGAATGAACCAAAACAAAATGATTTTTTAAAAAAATCCGCTTGAATATGCTCCAGGGACCAGACAGGGTAGTTGAGAGTAAGTTGAAGGGGAAATAAAGAGGATGACAGAGATATTGATCTGCTTTTGTTCCTGAAAGCTTACAGAAACCTGGAGTTCAATGCATTCTCCTTTCCCGCAATTCCTTGCCAGCCTCCCAAGTTTGTAGAGCCTATTATTTATCAGTCAAGAAGACCACAGTTCGACAGTTTTTTTAAAAAAGCTGCATGGCTGTGTGGAACCTGACAAGATGAAAACAAACCAGGCCGCATCCCATCCCGATAGAGAGTGCAGGCTACACAAGCGATCAGTACTATATCCCCTCCAAGTATCATCTGTGTATGTACATGTGTCCGCTGCAATGTTCTCTGACTTGTGTGTGTACGTACTGCTGTTTTCCACTGAATGTGTAATGCACCATAAGAACTGTTTGTCAGCTTACTGGATTCATGCTGCTGTGACATGTTTTTAAAGAATGTTTAACTGGAAGTTATGAAACGACATGAGGATATTATTTCAAGTTGGAAAAGAACTGGGTGCTTACAACATGCAGTTTCATGTTGCTTTTAATTCTGGCTTCCACAGGGCCAGGGGTTAGTTCTCTTGAACGGCATTAATTAATTAATTTAATTAATTAATTGATTAATTAATTAATTAATATCAAGGATTGAGAGACAAAATTCCTTAATAAATATTTAATTTCCTTTAAGCATAGTACAAAAATAATCATTGTGCAATATAAAAACCATAAAGATGCAAACTGATATTTCAAGTCGCAAAGGAAAGAAAAAATAATCTTATTCCTGTATCTTGAATCTTACCATCAGGTGATTAACACTGGCTGTTTCCACACTCATTGAACTCTCGCGGCTCTTCCCCTTCCCTCCAGACATCTCCGTTTTCATAACGGTTGCAGGCTATTCCATATCTATCTTTCTAGCGCCTTTTCAGGGGCCATGGGAAAGTGTGTTCCCAGAAAAGGCACTGAAAAAAATGGAAGCCAAACAGCCTGCAACCATTTTGAAAATGGAGACGTGTGGAGTGAAGGGGGAAAGCTGCCAGTGTTCAGTGAGTGGGCCATCCCTTTAAGGACGTGTGGAAACAGCCACTGTCTCAGGTGTCCAGAGTGAGGCATTTTTCTTGCTTTATATTTGTTTGTTTTGTTATTTAATTGTTTTGATCCAATTGTTTTTATAGTTTACGTTGTGACTTGGCTTGTGTCTTGAGTTTCTCAGGAGAAAGGTGGGCATGTAAATATTTTAAATTAATAAATAAGAGATATGAGGGGACATTATTATAATCAAAAGAGTAGGAAAGGAATGAGGTGATCCGTTAAACCTATATTTGGGTCATAATTTCTTTATAATGTGCACTGCCTTGATAAATACACCAAGTCTCTCCCTATTATGGAGAGCACTGACATGCCTGTCATCAGCTGAGTAGATCCTATTCTATCAAAAAAGTGTATACATTTTATTTACACATTTTATGGGGCTGAATCATCCCATGGAAGAACGGTGGCTTTGAGGGAGCAGGTAGGAGACATGTGGCTCTGTGGTGTCCCGTCTTGTAAGTGTGTAGAATGGCCTAAAACTTATCATCCTCAATTTTCACTATTGGATCACAGAATTTATGGATACCTTCCCCTAAATTGCTTGTTTCACAGAGAAGAGACACAGAAAGAGTCCTGGGGATCTTGCACCTCCACAAAAGTTCTCTTTGGTGCTTGGTTAGGTACCAAAGAAGGATGATGAGTGATTCCGCACACGTTGGATAATGCACTTCCAATCCTCTTTATAGATCATTTAGAATGGATTTCTTTGTGCGGAACAAAAAATCCACCTCAAACGATTGATAAAGTGTATTGAAAGTGCATTATCCAACGTGTGCGGAATCAGATACAATGGCATCAGGATTATTCTTGCTAGAAGAATAGTCCATCTAAACTTCAGTGCAGTCAAAGGTTTTGCTGTGATTTCTCCACGAGTGATTGGTTGAGCTGCTGGGATATCACAGATACTCACAAATGTTCTGCCTGCTCATGGAATGCTGCTGACAGCAACGGAATATTTGTGGCAGATTTTGGGGTGGCAGAGAAAGCAATCCATTTGGCTGGGAGGAAAACTTTACAAAAGCCTTTGTGACAAGGAGGGACTGTACAGGAGCAGAATGAAGTCTGAAAATGTGTTAGGAGGAGCTCTCTGGAAGTAATAAAGCTCAGGGGTGTACTGGTCCTGAGGGGAAGGTAAGCGGACATAAGAGTAATTGAAGAGGAACTGGAGAGTAGCTATTGCAGGGCAATGGCATGCAGAGCTGTAGGCACAGGAGTTCACTCAGGTTCTGAATCTAGAAAGCTTAAGCTGGTGATGCCCAAGTTGTGGAGGGGAGAGTGAATTTCCTGCCCTGAGTTGAAGCCAGATCTGTTAGAGAGGAAGAAAGTGAGGTGGGCCTGAAGCTAGGTGTGAAAGGCCAGCCTACTGGATTGTGCTGACAGCATTCGCCAGGTTTTGTTCTGGTGGCAATTCCATCTGAGGCAAAGCTGTATTCTCTGCCTATGGAGACAGGCGAGTTGAAGAGAGAAAATGACCCAATGCAGGCCTCCCTGGACCTCCTCGCCCTCTCACATGGCTACAGTTAGGATTGCCAACCTTCAGGTGGTAGCTGAAGATTTCCACAAACTAATCTCCATGCTATAGAGATCAGTTCCTCTGGAGAAAATGGCTCCTTTGGAGGGTGGTCTTCATGACATTATACTCCAGTGGTGTCCCACCTTCCCCAGGCTCCATAAATCTCCAGGAATTTTCCAACTTGAAGCTGGCAACCCTAGCTATAGTCCACAAACAGGCCAGCAACATTAGGCACCTTTGTTTGCAAATACACAGCTCCCATTCAAGGGTTACTTGTATTCCCCACATATAAAATATGCTTGCTTTATGGGTTGAAACACCTTTCATGAGAGTATGTGAGAAGGATTTTCCCCCTCAATATTAACTGGCATCAAGGCCAAACTACTAGTGATGCCTGACACTAGTTGGACACTTGTCAGCTTCCCTCAAGTTTTGATGGGAAATGTAGACGTCCTGGTCTTACAGCTTGGCTCTCCAACTGCTGTCCAATGGACTTTTCAACTGTCACTTGTCCAACATTCCGCCCAGCTGCCTACATTTCCCATCAAAACTTGAGGGAAGCTGACAAGTGTCCAACTAGTACCAACAACAGGGAAAAACTTCCTAAGGAATACAAAGCTAAGGGAGCACACAAGCTCAAGGAAGTCACAAACACTCAAATTTCATACAGTGTAATTCATCAGTGTGTTTATATATATGTCATATCATAAAGTCCCAAACCTACATAACCTTAAAGCCCAATTGATTGGCTGGTGGAAATTTCCAAAGTAGGAACCAATGTCCAATATTGTTTCCCGTTAATGCGGGATAAGTTCACAATTGCCGGCGTCCACAATTTATTGGTGGTAGCAGCAGCGACACAGTTCGCCGAGATTGCAGCCAATCAATTGGGCTTTAAGATTATGTAGGTTTGGGACTTTATGATATGACATATATATAAACACACTGATGAATTACACTGTATGAAATTTGAGTGTTTGTGACTTCCTTGAGCAAGTGTCCAACTAGTGTCAGGTGTCACTTGTAGTTTGGCTCGATGAATAAAAGAATACAATTCTATCCTTTCGTAACCTTGCCTGAAAGTGGCTGTAGCGTTGCTGTTGATCACTTTGTTGTCCAAAGGGGATGACTTGTTCTGTCATGGTAATTCAATTTGTTCATCTGACAACTAGATGTAGAGTGTAGTGGTGGTGAATATCTAGGGTCGCCAACAACCTGAAGAGGAAAAAAAAATGTCTTGCCTCTTTAACACAGGCAACATGTGTGGAAATGGGCTGCTGAAGTTTTCCATGGCATTGAGGTAAATAATGTCACCTGAAAAATAACATTGCACAAAGCCTCTATTAATGGTAGAGGATATTTTTGTCCAAGCCAGTTAGCAAGTGTAATATCTTCCCAAGTGCAGTATCTTCTGAAGTTGCTTCTGAGGCAACTTCAGAAGCCGAAGGAACAGCTAAGGAAAAGTGTTGCTTAGTTACTCTGCAACCATTCAAAATCCCCCTACTCACATTTCGTCTCATGGAGGAAATGTGGGAACATTCACCCACAGGGAGAATAGGGGGTGATAACTCTGAGAGTGAAATGGCTGGAGAAAATAGGGGTTGAACATCCCTGCTTCCAACTATTCCTCTTCTAAAACTAGCGACTCTCCAAAGCTGCATTTGTTTTGTTTCTTAATTGTGGGAAATGTGCATGCAACTTTATGCCACATCTGGTTTTGAAATCTGATATACATATTCAGGGCTTTTTTCAGGGGGAAAGTGGGGGAATGGAGTTCCGGAACCTCTTGAAAATGGTCACATGACTGGTGGCCCCGCCCCCTGATCTCCAGACAGAGGGCAGTTTAGCTTGCCCTCCGTGCCACTGGAGCGGAGTGGAGGGCAATCTAAACTCCCCTCTGTCTGGAGATCAGGGGGCGGGGCCACCAGCCATGTGACCATTTTCTCTGAGGGCAACCCACTGAGTTCCACCACCTCTTTTCCCAGAAAAAAAGCCCTGTACATATTATAGTCCCATGATGGAAACTCACCTGTCCTTATTGGACAGTAAATTATTTGGTCTTGGATGCTGAACTGAATAAGCTATAGGCTGTGTAGTACATTGTAAGATGGTCACGTTCAGAGACCTTTGCATTCCTGTTGTCGTGGGGGAAGAAGATGCTACAGAGAATGTGATCAGGTAACAGTGCTAAAAACATTGTTAGGAAAAAAATCAGAAGGATAGCATAAGAAGATCATAATGTTTCATATGGAGCTTGCATTGTGTATCATATGTGATGTCCATCTGTTCTTAGATTTATGTTAATTGGGATTTTTCTTAACAAATGTATTGATATATCACTTCTCAGGTACTGTCAACCCCACCAAATGTTGTTGTCCTTTTGCCCTGAAGATGGCTGCTTGTCAGCTTCTCCTGGAAATCACCACGTTCCTCCGAGAGACTTTTCCCTACATGCCCAGGCCCCGCACCGAACCTCTTGTGGTAAGTGAATGACCAGAGCTGAAGGTGAAGACAGGTTGGAAAGGGTAAAGAAGTAAGAACATGCCAGGAAAGCTCAGAAGATCATCCGATTAGCTGAAGGGATGTATTAACAGGTGCAGAATCAGACAGAGAGATGAACTCAGGGTTTCTGTGGCTAGAAAAAATCCCCCAAATATAAGTAGGCCACAAGTATGGTATCTGGAGTGGCTTTGGACCAATTGATGAAGTTTGGGCTTCAAAAGGTTCCTCAGACACTACAGTCAGCTTTTACGAGGCTTCTTTGTTTACAAACACCTAGGCTGTGTCAGAAAAGACTTATCAATTATTTGAAGGAGAAATAGGGGGGTGGGAATCCTGGTTTATAGAAGTTTAATAACATTCGATTTATATAATAACATTTGATTTATATACCACCCTTTAGGATGACTTAACACCCACTCAGAGTGGTTTACAAAGTATGTTACTATTATCCCCACAACAAAACACCCTGTGAGGTGGGTGGGGCTGAGAGAGCTCTGAGAAGCTGTGACTGGCCCAAGATCACCCAGATGGCTTCAAGTGGAGGAGTGGGGAATCAAACCCGGTTCTCCGGATTAGAGTCCTGCGCTCTTAACCACTACACCAAACTAGCTCTCTAGTTTACTTAGCTAGTTACCTTAGCTAGTTACCTTAACTAGCTAACTTAACTAGTTAACTAACTAGTTTACTTAGCTAGTTACCTTACTTGTGAGAGAAGTCTATGAGGTGCATTACCATTGGGTTTATCAGAGTGTGAACAAGAGGGAATTCTAAGTTGAGGGAATCGCAGGGAAGTAATGCAATTTCTTTCTCTGACCCGGTAGTCTGGACAGGGTACAACGTAGAGTTACCTCGTTTTTCTTTTCAGAACATCCTTGTGAAGAAATAGAGCAAGAAGGTTAGTTAGAGGCACAACAAGAAAGGAGATAGGTCAGAGACATACTGGAGAATAGTACGACAGGATGAACATAAGTTTTCTGCATGGAGTGATTATTAAAATGCATTTGCTAAGCAGTGAATGATAAAACAAGAACATTGACCATGATTCAATTTTAACAGCATGTACAATTTGTGTTTGAATTTCAGTATGGCAGGTAATGATCGAATATTTACCAGGGTTTCAAAACTGTTGTTAAAATATGGGATTTTTAAAAATACAAATAATTTAAGGAGAAAGGTTGAGCAGAAATGGAACTTTGCCGCTTGAGTTTATAAATTCTTTGTTTTCCTGATGATTAATGCAGTCAAGGACTACTTTAGAATACCAAATACACCACAGTAATTACATTTAGAGTCAAAAACTTTGTAAGTAATTAGGGCCAGCGGGAAGCTAAGCTTTTTTTGTCAACTAAATATTAAGCTGATTAGAAGTCTGACAAATTTAAGATCATGTTGCTTGCATGACAATTAGATTGGAAAAAACGCCTGCTGTTTGAATGTTAGACTAGCAGCTGAATAACATATAATTAATACTTTTGATGTGTACATTTGGATCCAGTGTAAAATAAGAGCTACTTCCATAAGGGAATTATTTTTCAAAAATGATGGCCGTGTCTTGTCCTTTTTTGTTCAAAGCACTTGAGCGGTTAACAATTTGATTATTTTTGCTGTTTTTGTTGTTGTTCTCGTTGTAAAGGCCAAGGCTATGGTAATCCATCTTTTTCTCCACTTGGTCCTTGAACATACAAGAGAGAGAGAGATACTTGGGAAGTTATGCCTTTGGGCAAGGCAACGTGGCCTAAAACGTGGACTATTAGCACCTTTAAAGCATAGTCAATTGTCAATTATTTGCAAGGGAGGGGAGGTCTTTGTTTTTGGATAATGGGCAACCTTGCCTTGTTCTAAATCTAAACTGTCAAATTAGTGTTGATTTTTTAATCAGCAGGGTAGCTCTCTTTTTTGTATACAAGTTTTAACACAATTGAGGAAAAATTCTCCAAAAGTTACACACGGTAGTTGTCTAAATAACAACTGCTATTCTGCTTTGACACGATAAACTTCAGTCGGTGGGGATTTAAATTGCAAATCCTTTATATGCTTGTTACAAGTTACTTTGAACTTCAGCTTTTTAGAAAACTTACTTTGATAGTCTTAATCCTAATGACATGATTAACACAATAGTTGGTTACGTGCTCCAATATTACCCTCATATATTGTTCCTTCTTGGTCCAAGAGCTGGAAGATAAAATTTGAAAATGAGCTAAAATCAATCATGTTGTGTTGGCAAAGTCAGGAGACTGGAATTGTAGCTTCATTTGATGGGTTTAGAAGGGTTAACTCTGTTTAGGATGACACATTAACAGTGTCCTCTTAAGAACACTTTCCTGGGAGTAAGCCCCATTAAATACGCCTGCGTAGGATTCAGGTCTGTTTCTTTCAGCAAAGTGTAATTAGGATTGCAGTGCTACAGTTTTGTGTTAATTTGGGTGGTCGTATAAGAAGTATTACATGGATATTGTTCTTGATGTCAGATTTTATACAAACCAGTATGGCTATACAACTTTTGTTTGCCCTGTTGCAGTGCCAGCCTAATGGAGCTATACCTTTCTAAACACATCACTTTAAATCGACTTGGAAAGTTATAACTCTTCTGAGGATGGCTCTGTACGAGGAGGGGAGGGGGCTGTGTTCAAATACTGGCTCCACTTTGAAGTATCCTGGATCACGCTTCCTCTGCTTAACCTCGACAGGGTTGTTATAAATGACATAACTCCATGGATACTGGTGCTTCCTGGTGCAAGGGTAGAAAATGCACGTGAACTTCTCCTTCAAAAATTGGTCCTCCCTTGCTTTTATTTATGCTGGAGAAAACTTATGAATACTCATTCATTTTCGGCAAGAATTTGCCAAAACAGAATAACAAGCTGGCAGTACCCGTCAGGCTCTTGAGCTCATGCTTAGCCATCCACTATAACCACTGGACTTCATTGTCCTATAAAGGAACAAGCAAATAGAATTACATCACGGAGTACATCTCTGGAAGACTAGCATTATTGTCATAGGATGGAACTTTACTAGTTGGACTCCTGATTGTATTTGTACATAATTGTATATTTGAATATTTATTGGATATTTATGGAATGATCTATTGATATTTGTGTGTATTAATTATTAGAAATTGCATGTTGACACTTTAGCACTTTCCACTTTGCAATTCAAAAATACATTTAAAAATTTAAAAATTCTTAATATCAATTTACTCCTTTTGACCTTCAAGGTTTCTTCTTCGATACCAGTAGGGATAAAAGCAACTCCAGAAAGTAAGACAGGGAGAAATAGTTAAAATAGCTCTACCACCCCAGTCATCTTCTTAAAATTGCAGCCTCCCCGAAATGGCTAACAAAAATAAGAAAACAGGATTACGAAACTTCTCATGGCATACATTTCTGCTCTAAGCTTTTTGTATCCAAAAAGATAACCTGAGCTGATGAACATACTTTTGTGGTTTACATGATGCTATAGGATCTGGAGAGCTGTAGATTGCGTTTGGATCCAGAGATGGATCGACACAGGTATGAAAGGAAGATCAGTTTTGCTGGAGTTCTGGATGAGAACGAAGATTCCAAAGATTCCTTACATAGCAGCAGCCATACTCTGAAATCCGATACGGGTTGTGAAGAGAAAAAAGGTTTGTCACCCTACTAAAGCTTTCAACTCCCCCTGCCCCTGTTATTTAGTGCTGGATGTTATTGTATTATAAGACAGGAAACCACGGAGCCACACGGCTGAACTGTCTCTAGCATTTAAATCCAAAAAGGAAAGTTTTGGGGAGACATCTCATCCCTAAGCACATTTCTGTGTTGGCAAAGGCCTCTTCACTTTAGTGGAACTTGCTTCTGAGGAAGTGTGCCTACGTTTGGTCCCCAAAACTGAAATGTTAGTTGATGTCTGTTCTCATAGCCAGATCTGGCATGTAAAATTTAAATAAATTCTACATCTTCCATTCAGAAGTACAAAAAAGGAGAAAATCAGTGCACATTTACAGATGCTACAGGCCTGTGATTTTGGTAGCACTTAAGATCATGTTCGTATGCACTGCATTACAACCAAATTTAGTTAAGTAAGCATTGTAAGAGTCCTTTGATGTGGTCTTATACCACTTACAGAAGAGAGGTCTTTCTTTCCAAAGATCAAGAACAGAAGTGATACAACATGTAAGAGAATGCATTAGCTTGCTCTGTATGTATTTTTGCTACCATGTGCGCAAAGAACATCTGCTATGTGGCTCTCAATGGCTAATCCCAAAATCTGATGTGTAATGTCAAGACATACCTCACTGTGGTTGCTACGGCAGCAGAATGTCTGTCATTGTAATGCCATCTCATGCAAAATAACAAGCAAATCCTCAAATTCTCATTCTCTCTTACAGTTCAAGTGTTGCAATACAAAACACAGTCAATAGTACTTAAACTGCTGTTACTGATGGAAACTGTACCCCTGGTTAGGAGATACGTAATGGCAGAACCACTTTCTTTAGGCAGTTTTACAGTGAAGAAATCAGGCAGCAATGGTTTTAAAGGAACAGGAAGTTGTGATTTACGATACCATAAGAAGTGGGTTAGATCTGTTGACTATCTCTTGATAAGTCCTTCAATGGAGAGAGACTTTGTCCAGTGGAGAATGGTCCTCGAACCATTCCAAGTATCTCTTTGTTGAAGGCAGTTTTTCTCTGTCCGAGGAAGCCTTGGTGGAAGAGAGTCAAAGGCTTCAGCTTAGCAGGAGAGAGATATAGGTAGGTTCCAACCCTATACATTTGTGTGGGTTGAACCAGATGAGTCCCTGTGCATGTTGGGTGAAACATTTAGGTTGTCTGTATGGCCAATTTCCACACACGTTGAATAATGCACTTTCAATGCACTTTTGCAATCCTTTGGAAGTGGATTTTTTGTTCCACACATGGAAAATCAGTTTCAAATGTTCACTAAAGAGTATTGAGAGTGGATTATCCAACGTGTGTGGAAGCAGCCTATGTTTTCCTCTGTGTAACAAACAGCAGCTTATAAGGTCAGGAAAATGGAGTTAAAACCTCTCCATCTATGCCACGGTCCCAATCCAAATAAGGGCCACCCATAGCTGCTATTTATCAGTAGAAAACATGCTGTAGATGTATTCATGGGACTTCTAGCATTTTGTCTGGTATGATCCGCAGATTCAGTTGTTTAGTTGATTCCTGCCAGTACCCTCCAGAGCTTTGCAGATTGCTGTCTGCCTATCCAGTACTACACTATAGTGTAACAGGATGGTCAACAGCTGTCCTGATCCTAAGTTTTGTCCCTTACTAGGCTCAGGGTTCCCTATCTAACTCTTAAGCCTAAATTTCTAAAATAAGCCTTCACCAAGGCAAATGCAATCTGCAAGCCGTGCATGATGGCCCACTCAGGGCTCAATGAATCTGCTTGTTTTTCTTACCAGCCTGGAAGAAGCTTATAAAGACCTTGTTGACTGCCATGCATGGCTGGTGAGGGACGTGGATCACAAACTTTGTAGGTCCTCCCAAGCACCACAAAGAAGCCCATGCAGTTACCTCCAGGTGCACGGAGGTACCTCCAGGTGCATGGAGGTAACGTGTGATTTGGTTACAACCATGTTGACAAAGTGCCTCTTGCCAGGGCTGAAATACTTGATGTGTGTGACTCAAGTTGGGACACGAGTGCCCAACCCAGCTCGTAGTTGCATATAGGATTAGTGTTTCTCCGTCGAACTTCAAACACTGCAAGGGGGGAGAAGTGGCTTTAAGCTTCCCTCCTGCTTTGTTTTTACCAGCAGAAATGGCTGTGCAGGGAAAGCTGTCTGCCCCTTCCACGGAACCCAAGGAAGGCACCTGTGTTCCAACTCATGTCACACGTGTTGTATTTTGGCTTTCAGTGTCAATTCACGTGAAATATTTTGTTATCTGCTCTGTTTCTGCAGTTTGCTGCCAAGGAAGCAGTAATGCCTCTCAAAAACGGGATCTTTTTAAAATTGTTGCTGGACTATGGATGCCACCTATCTTATATTTATTTGTTTCTGATGACTATGGTGTCTCAAGTCAGCCCAGTCATTTGCAAATTGATTAAAGGCATCATGTTATTTAAAAGCAGCTCCTGGATTGTGTAGGAGTGTTGGATCACTGGAAAAGCAGCTTCTCTCAGAAGAATCTCATACTGTCGCTTTTTGTTCTTGCATTTCATTTTAATAGATACTGGAGGTGTCCTATCATGATTAGGTAAAGGTAGTCCCCTGTGCAAGCACCGAGTCATTACTGACCCATGGGGGGATGCCTCATCACGACGTTTTCTTGGCAGACTTTTTACAGGGTGATTTGCCTTCCCCAGTCATCTACACTTTACCCCCAGGAAACTGGGTACTCATTTTACCGACCTCGGAAAGATGGAAGGATGAGTCAACCTTGAGCCAGCTACCTGAACCCAGCTTCCGCCAGGATCAAACTCAGGTCGTGAGCAGAGCTTGGGCTGCAGTACTGCAGCTTACCACTCTGCATAAATCAAGAAGTCCAGGAATTTCTGGACATATAATTTTACAGAATTTCCAAATCTTTCATCATGCCAATATCTTCAAAGGTGTTATCAGGTGTCCTAAGTATAGCACCATTGGGCCGGAGGAGTGCTAGTTGTTTGTGTGCTTTTTACACTCTAACAAGTTTGTAGACCTGAAAAAGACTTCTTTGAGCCCCTTTCATGTTTACATTCACATGAAGATTGCTTACGTAACTGAATAACATACACGACTAGTTCTCGAATAGTCTTTGTGAACAGCAAGTTTATAGGCCTACCGGAAAGCTATTTAGTGCATTTCTTATGTTCATGAATGACTCTGCCGAAATATTGTGTGTGAATTAGCTTGCAGGTCATATTTGTAACTGGATATGTACTGAATTTAAACAATAGGATTTGAGTCCGGTGACATCTTAGAAACTAACAAGATTCAGAGTGCAAGCTTTCAAGAGTCAGAGCTCCCTTCTTCAGACATGAGTAGGAATGGAGATCCCTGAGCCTTTATATCTCAGCCAAAGATAAACATCCTGATACCCTCCCTTTAACACTCAGACCACCATTGGCTGGAATATAAAGGCTCAGGGATCTCCATTCTTACTTGTGTCTGAAGAAGGGAGATCTGACTCTCAAAAGCTTACACTCTAAAATTTGTCGGTCTCTGCGGTACCACTAGATTCAAATCCCGTAGTTCTACCGCAGAACAATACAGCTACCCACCCGAATTTATAACAAACCTCACATGGCACAGCATAGCAATTTTTGAGGCTATAAAGATGTCCTTCTTACAGGTGTAGCACTAGTCTCCCTAACTATAGGCTGGATCCAGAAATAAGTGAAGGGAAAGAGCTCCTTGACAGATCTCTTCATACTATCTCCTCTCCTCGCAATCTCCTGTACCACCATTATGAAAAGCTCTTCCCAAAGAATGGAGGAAATTGAACTGGCATATAGAAGAAACACAGCGATTTTTCTGGACTTAATGTCTTCATTCATTTTTACTTGACTCTTTTGTTAGAAATAATTATTTCTTGTGCCTCTAACCATTTTTTCTTTTAAAAGTGCCCAAGGAGGCGTACAGAATAAAATACAGATAACAGCAATATTATACAATAAAACAGTGATTCAATAGATGCCACAAAGAATGACGTTAAACACAGTACAGTCATCTCAGTTCCCCTCAAAGCAGCAGTAAAATACTGATTTGCTTTTCAGTAAGTTGCTCTTTATAAAAAAACCCTTCTCAGAAGTAATATATTATTAATGTTGCTTTTTAAAATAAATCCTTTTTTAATTTTTAAAAGGAATATATTTCATGCTTTGAACAGAACATTTTCCCCCCTGAGATTTATCAATTACTATACGCAGGGCTTTTTTTCAGGGGGAATGTGGGGGAACGGAGTTCCGGAACCTCTGGAAAATGGTCACATGGTTGGTGGCCCTGCCCCTTGATCTCCAGACAGAGGGCAGTTTAGCTTGCCCTCCGTGCCACTGGAGCGAAGCGGAGGGCAATCTAAACTCCTCTCTGTCTGGAGATCAGGGGGCGTGACCACCAGCCATGTCACCGTTTTCTCTGAGAGCAACCCACTGAGTTCCACCACCTCTTTTCCCAGAAAAAAAGCCCTGACTATACGGCATATATGGGCAACAACACGTCCTGTTATTGTGGAGACTTTGTGATTTTCTTATCTGCAGTGACAAGGACAAGCCACAAATCCACTTTGAAACCCATTGACCTGTTTGTTTCAGACGCATGCCCCACTTGTTTGATCATTATTTTGCATTGTTTGGGCTGCCAAGGTATGCTTTAACAGCTATGGAAAAGCTATGATTTTGCTATCACTAAAAGGTAGGTGCAAAACTAACACAAATATACCTATTAAGATTAACTGACTGTCACAAGATTTGAGGCACTTTAAAGACCAAAAAGATTTTAAGGGTATAAGCTTTCAAGAGTCGCTGCTTCGGATCCTGAAGAAGGGATCTTTGACTCTTGAAAGCATGTACCTTGAAAATCTTGGTTATCTTTAAGGTGCCATAGAACTCAAAACTTCCAACACGGCTACCCTCCTGAATCTAACCATTACAAGAGTACATTGATTAGCGGGCCCTGTATTGATTACCATTGCAGTCTATTGCGCTGAGATTTTGATAGATACTTGGCTTCATGCCACTCGGAGGGCATAGCTATTCTACAGACTGAAAGCAGTTGATTTATTTATTGCTTTCATAATATTGTGATAGCCCAATGTTTAGCCAGATTGTCTTCCAAAGCTGCTTATACTTCAAATAATGGAGTTAACTGTCCCCTCCCCAAGCCTTCCGATTAGGTGGCTGCTGTTGAGCTTTCTATCACCTGGGCCGTTTCCACACTACTTACCAACGGGGTGCAATGTCACGAAAAAACCGCGGAAGATAGCGTCTTGTCGCGCGAGTTTTGCATGACGTCGCGCAAAACTTGCGCAAGAAGATGCTATCTTCCACATTTTTTTCGTGACATTGCGCCCCATTCCGGAAGAAGGTGAGTAGTGTGGAAACGGCCCCGCTGGGCCCTGAAGGTTTGAGAGATGGGTCAGTGTTCTCTTGGCCTCACCCAGGCCAAGATGCTTCCTTGCTCTTTTGGCTCTCCAGTGTCAAGTATGTGGAAATCCTCTCAAGGTTCTTCCCAAGCCCCGATTTATTATAGCTGGATATATCTTTTCTCCTCTCCACCCTTAAAAAATATCTCTGTCATTTATCCACATTGCCTCTAAGGTCGTATATTTAATTGTTCGTTTGTTTGTTTAATTCATTTATATCCCCCTTTCTTCTCAATGGAGACCCAAAGCAGCTTACATCATTCTCCTCTCCTCCATTTTATCCTCACAACAACCCTGAGAGGTAGGTTAGGCCCTGAGAGAGTGGCTGGCTAAAGGTCACCCAGCGAGCTTCCATGACAGAGTGGGGATTCAAATCTGGGTCTTCCAGATCCTAGTCCAGCACTCTGACCACAACACCACACCAGCACCACGTCTTTAAGTAGATGTTCGACTGAGTGTTGCAACATTTGGACTTGTGTAATGTCATGTGCCACATTAGAGCTGAGTGGAGAACAACATGCAAACGATTAGTGCTTCTCACCATCCCATAATTCCCTGCTCATAAAACAACAACAACAACAACCACATAGCATCCACAGATGTCTTCAATGCTTGAAAGCTTCTGATCTGTCTCAAGGTGCAGGACCATATGTTGTTACTTTCTCTGTAGAATTCTGGTGAAGCTTAAGGTACAAAGATGACGATTAACGGACAGGTAATATCCACTGTGCACAAAGTGAAGTAGGCTCCTAGCTTAAGCAAGCAGGCAGCCTACTTCCAATCATGAACGCTGCATGATTGGATCCTTAAGATCCTATAACAAGATCTGAACACCCTGGGCTAACAGGAAGCTAGGCTTGCCCTGAGACCTTGTCTGTAACTGGTGTTGGTGCAATAGTAAGAGACTTCTTGGCGGACACCGAAAGATAACGAATGCTTCTTCGGCTTGCTCCTGAATGAATCTGGAGCAACTTGATTGATACTATGAGTCACTTTCGTTGTTTAGCCAAGAGTCTTCAGGCTGTGCATCGTACACTACATTTCCTTGATACTAATGGCTGAATCTAGGGGTAAATAAGGTTCCAAGTAGAGATGGGCACAAACCGATATATGAACCAAAGTTCGTCACGAACCCGGCCGTTTTTTGGTTCATGAACCGGTGGTTTGTCAGAGCTCATTTCTGACAAACCACGATGAACTGCTATGATTTTTAGAGTGGTTCATACGGTTAGTTTTTCGGTTCGTCATTGCAGGCAGCCTGGCACCTATCAATCTGTTACCTAGACATCGGGGGGATGGGCTTTCTGCAGACCTTCTGCGGCCCTGGAAGTGATGAACTGATGAACCAAACGAACTGGTTTGCGAACTGGGCAAGTTCATGGTGGTTCATGGTTCATGAAACACAATGAACCACGAACTGCAATGAACTGCCATTTTCCCGGTTTGTGCCCACCTCTAGTTATGAGCAATCCACACGAGACATGTTCTTGCCTTTCTGGAAGGCATCCCGTATTGGATGATTAATGGAGCTGCGTTGTCGTTGGCTTTGAAGGGGAGCCTCTTGCCAGTCTTCCTTGAGAGAAGGAAAAGTGCTTCAATGCAGGAGGGGGAGGCTGGGTGGGCTAAGAGTATAACAATTATTTCTCTATTTATAATATATATCTATATATCTATATATTCAAATCGGGGAAATTAAGGGGGAAAAAGTCCTCTTTTATTCTTTTAATACAGTTCCCAGCAGGAAGATCAGGATAGGAGGCTCCCGCTTGCTCCAGATAAAAGGAACCCGCAGTTTCCGGGTGAAGAAAGGGGGTTCCCTGTCCAGCATTCGCCGGGCCGGAAGCCTAAAGAGCACCAAGTTGTCCCGTCAGGACTCAGAGTCTGAGAATGAGGAGCTGCAGCTGTCCCACAGCAGGGACACTGTCACTGACATAGGTAACATAGATGAGCCGGGCTGAAAAGGGAACGGGAGGATGAGGCAGCATCTTGAGCCTGCAAGCGACCTGAGCTCACCCAGGAGAGAAATCCGTGAAAAGCAGGAAAAGGGCTGGTAGGCTAGGCATACCTCCATCTGTCCCAGCTGAAACTAGGAGCTCACACTTTTTGCATGACTTAACTTCCGGCAAGGACTGAGTTTGAATTCTGCCATCAATGCACTAGGTAGTCCGTTCCGTTCCACTCTAAGGATGCCAAGTTCTTAAATGTTTGGTGCATGGACTCAGAATATAGGCATTTGCCAACTCAATGCATGCCATGCTTAGGAAGGTATATATAAAAATATCATATATTATATATCTGTGGCATATATAATATCGATGGTATAATATGTATATATACATATCTCATATCAATGTTATGTACTGTCCATATAGCTATATATACAGTGTGTGTATATATTCTGCGTTGTATGAGATATAAATATATGTGTGCTTGTGAATCTACAAAATATGACTACCTCTAGATTTCTCTTATAGTAAAAGTCAGGAACAGAGAAACCCTGAACCTGAACCTCTTTCACTTTGCTGGTCTCAGTGACATTGCCCGTGGTCTCTCTCTCTTCTGTGGGGAAACTGGAGTTTAGCTAGGTACATGTTCACTTAAAAATGGGGATGGGGAAGCAGCAGGTGGAAGTAAGTCATGTTGTCCATAGCCTTAATGTTACAGTCTCCGGGTGGCAAACTCTGGGCTAAAAGTCTGGCAAAATGAATGGCCCTTTGGCAATCAGACTCTCTGAGGTCACCGCAAGCACACCCCAACCTTTGTTCTCTAGTATGTGTCAGGATTTCCCCCTTTCATCCTCTGGCAGACCCTAAGAGGGCTGCAACATCTTTGTAGCAAATGTGCTGTGGCTGTGGGATTATACATTGGTTGACCTTTTTTTAAAAAAAAACCATGGAGCCCAGACAATGCAGATCACTGAAACCAATAATCTGCAGCATCTTGATGATGCGACGATTTTCCTTCCACTATACCAACCCTCCCCTCTTCCAGAAAAGGGAGTAACGCTCGTCCCTGATTAGTTGTCCATTGAATGGTGGTTAACAATTATGCTTGTAATTACCAGTCCAGCTCATAAACTAGGGCATAGAAAAAGGGCAAGGTGGGTGGCTGTTAGCGGAATGGTTTTATATAGCCAAAATTCCTCTCTGAGCCATTTGGCCCATTGGGTTGGTGTGGTTAAGGTACAAAAATTCTGCACCCTCCAGCATGCAAAGGAATAACATTAGACTGTATCAACAGACTGGTCTGGTTTACAAGCATATACTTTAGATTAAAGACACACAGGTGGCATCAGAAGGCAACTACTTTTGCGTGTATCTTTTTCTTTTGAAGAGGGCAGCCCTTGGAGCACAAGCGAACCCAGTATAGAACCGGAGGTGCTGAGCAACACTGGCACAGAAGAAAACTACCATCGGAATATGTCTTGGCTACATGTAAGTAAAGAACACTGGGAGTGTCCTAGAATTCCCAGTTGCAGGAGAAATGCTTATCATTCACCTCCGGTCATCTGGATTGGGAGTCTTCAAACTTTACAGGCCAACATACACCTTTAAGCTCCCCATCTCCCAAAGTAACATCGTCAGGAAGAGGGGAGCTGGAGCTGTGACCTCACAGGCATCAAGGCCAGGGCTTTGTGGAGTAGAACTGGGGACATGAAACAAACCTGAACTCAAAGGTCAGGACCACGGAGGCATCTTTTCCACCAGGGAGTGGAACTGATCGCTCTGTCTTGGGGCTCTTTTTGATGTATGTTCATAGGCAGGAGGCACATGAGTACAAGCAGGAGGGCCTTCCAAAAAGCAGCAAAGAAGGGGCAGTTCTGAACAGACTTGTGACTCAGCAGTTGGGGCTCTCTGTGATTCACCTGAAGGTCTGGGCCCAGGGCTTGAAAAATACCTAGAAAAATGTAAAACTTCAACAGTGAAAAAAGGTAAAATTACTTGCAGAGGTTGTTTGTGTAGGCGTCTCATCTAGTCTGTTCGGCTCCCTCTTGCTGCTGCCAGCGCACTTGGCTCCTGAGTGCATTTAGGAGAGCAAGGGGAGCACGCTGGCAGCAGCGAGAGGAAGCATGCTCCCCTTGCTCCCTTGCACTCGCCCTCTCAATGCCACCAGCATGCTTTACTTCCAAATGTTGACATATCAAGGCTCCTTGTTTTTTTCCCCCCATAACACTGCAGTGGACTAACACAGTGATCCCTTTGGAAAGTCCAGGCGTTTCCTTTTTGGCCCAAGCCTTGTTCTGCAACTCTGCTCATGACGCGGGGCACTTTTTATGTTCCAGGTGATGATCCTGCTTTGCAACCAGCAGAGCTTCATTTGCACCCACATTGACTACTGCCACCCCCACTGTTACCTCCATCACAGTCGCTCCTGTGCCCGTTTGGTTCGGGCAATCAAGCTCCTCTACGGAGACACCGTGGATTCCCTCCGAGAAAACAATTCACTAAACAATGTGACTCGGGGCAAAAAACAGAAAGAGGTAAGCCTGCCAATGAAAGTCTCCTTTCATTCTCCTTCCAGCTGAGTTCATCTCTTTATTTGGCAGAAAGCCGGTGGGGGTGGGACCTTATGGTGGTGGAGAGTGCCCTCAAGTCATAGCTGACTTATGGCAATGCCTGCTGTGGTTTTCAAGGTAAGAGGCTAACAGAGATGGTTTGCCATTGCCTACCTCTGCAACCCTGGTCTTCGTCCCATCCAATTACTAACCATACCAATGCCAACCTTGCTTAACTTCCAAGATCTGATGAGATCAGGCTTGCCTGCTCTATCCAGGGCAGGGCAGGGGACCCTATAGCCGACTATTATTGCTTAGAGACAGAGAAGATTCCACTTCTTCTCTGGCAAGATGCCTCTGTGTCTTTCAAAGCCGTTTCTCTTCCAGTGCTCGGACAAGTCGTGCCTGAGAACACCCTCACTGAAGAAAAGAGTGATAGATTCTAATCTGGAAGGAAAAAAGGACGTTGGGATGTTGAAATACATCCGGCACCAGGTAAGGCGTGCATCTTCTTGTTTTTGCTCAATAAATGTGTCCCCTGGGCTGGGAAATAACGATCCAAGGAATCTCCATTACATTCGGTGTCTATAAATTAAGTGCCCGTTCTTTAATATGAAATCTTGAATTATTGTATGTGTGTTGGAACACTGTTTGTGCCTTATACCAACATGGGGCCAGACTACATGTTCTGTTTTTCCATGGGACGTGTCTGAGTTCCCAAACTTGCCTTTCAGTAATTAGCTCACGTCAGCTACAGTTTCCCTGCTGGGAAGAGTCTGGGGACCCGGGACCCCCTCCACCCTGCACTTTTTTGCAGACCAGAAAGGGCCCCAAAGAGAAGTTATTTGCCCTGTTGGGGGCAGAGGGGATGCATGTGAAATGTAAAAGTTTTGTCTACTCAAACAATGTGGAAGGAGAGGTGGCAGTGAGGCAACGTAACAGCATGCATGTGCACTTGGAATAATCTTTTTTGCACTATCGAGAATGTTTGCAATAGCTTGAACATTTGTCTGTGCTGATTGTCTGTGGACAGCTTGCCAACTGAACAGTCAAGGTTATGCAGCATCTTCGTTCAATACACTTATGCCGTGTAATAATTCTCAGCTATCCTGATAAGGTTATTTGTGTGAAATGTCTACCACAGATAGACATATTTCTAGCTTTTTGAAAAAAAAAAACGTACCCTGTGCTTTGAAAAAATACAGATAGGATTTGAGTTCATGCAATTGGGATTTCCAGTAAAATTCTGGAAATGTCCATATTTCTCACTACTTCCTCACAGACAAGAAGAGAAAAAGTATTAATGTGCCACTAACAGATTTACTCCGGTGTTTTTTTAAAAAAATGTGGCTGTTTAATTCAGAACTAAATTTTTCTTCTTATTTTATTCTTGGGAAGTTATCAACATGGAGACAATAGTGTTAACTAGACTTGCCAAATCAAACTGCCAACAAGTTGTGTTCATTTTGCCTAGCTGCAATGTAAGGTGACGAAGAAAACAAAAATTAGTTGTTCATAGTACTGACTGAGCAGCTGCAAGTGGAACCTTTAAAGAGAGGCAGTCTTAAGCATCCTGGATAAGCCCAGTTAAATTGAATGGGAGTTATTGTCGGAGGCTTTCATGGCTGGAGAACAATGGTTGTTGTGGATTTTCCGGGCTGTATCTCCGTGGTCTTGGCATTGTAGTTCCTGACGTTTCGCCAGCAGCTGCGACTGGCATCTTCAGAGGTGTAGCACCGAAAGACAGAGATCTCTCAGTGTCACAGTATGGAGAAGATGTTGGCAGGTAATTTATATCTACTCAGGAAGGCGGGGTTAGGCTGAGTCATCCTGTAAGAGTTTCGCAGGGTGTGGAATGCTAATGGAGGGAGGCTTCACTGTATCCTGAGGAGGTTCTTTTGCATATGGATTGGTGCTTGATATGCTAATCTTCTCTGCAGGGCTATTGTAGAATGTAGAGTATTTTGTAGAATGTAGAGTAATTACCTGCCAACATCTTCTCCACAGTTTGACACTGAGAGATCTCTGTCTTTTGGTGCTACACCTCTGAAGATGCCAGTCACAGCTGCTGGCGAAACGTCAGGAACTACAAGGCCAAGACCACGGCAATACAGCCCGGAAAATCCACAGCCACCATGAATGGGAGTTGACGGGGCTATAAAAGCCTTGACATTTCTTTATCCATCCTATGGCATTGCATGATTTCATTTCCTGCAGGTCATGAGTTTGTCCCCGGCCCCGTTATCGTTGCTAATCAAGGCAGCTCCCATCCTCACAGAAGAGATGTATGGGGATATCCAGCCTGCAGCCTGGGAGTTGCTACTCAGTATGGATGAACACATGGCTGGTGCAGCAGGTAAGAAGGTCCACAGCCCATGGGTGTGCTTTGTGTATGCAGTGCCAATGACAATGGCTCGGAGCTGGTATGGACTGCTACAGTGGCTTTAGATCCTGCCATGTTCTGTCTGTCATGTTGCTGAGCATCCTCCTGAGATTTACGTAGCAGATGCCCCTGCTATGGACTCCGCTTAAGTCTTATACTTTCCCCCCTTACATAGAAATGTTGTCCTCATAAGAAATATATAGCAAGAGAAGAGGGCTATGGTAGCTGCCCACCTCAGAAAACAGCAGTTTCAAATCCACTCGCCCCAAAGAGCAGCTAAAGGAATTTTGATGATGTTCACATCTCTGATCTTTATCCAGATACCCCTGCCATTGAGAAAACTGTAATGTGAGAGCCAAGCTACACATGATGCCTGACACAGGTTGGACACTTGTCAGCTTCGTTTTGATGGGAAATGTAGGCATCCTGGTCTTGCAGCTGTAATGGAGAGCCAAGCTGTAAAACCAGGACGCCTACATTTCCCATCAAAACTTGAGGGAAGCTAACAAGTGTCCAACCTGTGTCAGGCGTCACTTGTAGCTTGGCTCTCAGACTAACTGTTAAAACCAAGATTTGAGTCACTAGCACCTAAGAGACCAACAAGATTTCTAGGGTACAAGCTTTCAAGAGTCAAGCTCCCTTAGTCAGATAGGATATCCCCATACAATTCTTCAGTGAGGATAGGAGCTGCCTTGATGAACAACTAAGGAGCTTGACTCTCAAAAATTTATACACTAGAAATCTTGTTGGCTTCTGAGATGCTACTGGACTTGAATCTTATTTATGTATATATTTTTTATGTTATTGCTGTTCTACATTTTCAGACCAACATGGCTACCCTCCTGAAATTGTTAAAATCAAAATAATAAGTAAAAGAGCAGGTTCACAGCTTGGGGGTGTTGCTGGATCCAGGTCTCTTGTTGGATAAAAATGTGGCAGCAGTTCACAATCGCTTTACTTCCTGTAGCTGCCATGTTCCTTCTGTGCGCTGTGAAAGTGCCCGAGGCGGTATCTGATATGTTGATGTCTGAATTCCATCACCCGGAGGCCGTGCAACGGTTGAATGCTATTCTCAAGTTCCACACCCTCTGGAGGTTCAGGTATCAAGTCTGGCCTCGGATGGAGGAAGGAGCTCAGCAGATCTTTAAGGTAAATGATGACACCGCCCTATCAAATTCCGAGGCACATGATTGTATCTGCAATATTCCAGATTTCTTTTCTTTCCCACCTAATGTACCCTCAGGCTTTGAAGTTTCCAAACACTTGACATATAATAGAGATTAATAACCAATGAAGGCAGAACAGGAATGAAATTCTGATTTAATAAGAAACAGCACGGCCTTTGAAAAGTAGCTACAATTAGGCCTATCAACATTTCTAAACACTCTAAAACCTTGTGTAGTAATTGTCTGGAATCAATTTGTATGTGTGTCAGGTGGGGGGACGACACACTATATGTGTGTATGTGTGTGTGTCGTTGGGGACACTTTTCAGACAGATATCAGAAAATATCAATCTTTTCTCATCTGTGTTCTGTGATGTGAGTGAGGGTAGAAGATTGTTGGAAGTGGGGGGAATCTTAGAGTCTCTCTGCATAAGACATCTTACACAAGAGCGCTCAAGTGTAGGGAGAAGCAATGAGTCAAGCTACAAGTGACTTTTTTCACGTGGAGAACACTTGATCATTTTCGCAAGTTTTCCTGGGAACTGAAGTCCAAGTGTCCTTCCCCTCTCTGTTAGAATCGCTGCCTGAAGAGCCAGAGAAAGCTGGTGGCAGCAACAGCTTTTGCAAATCGTTCCTCCAGTCACAAGCCTGCTGGACAAGAGGGCTTTCAATGATCGTTTGGGGGTGGGCAGCTGCTACTTTCTCCCTGGGCGTCCTGCTCCCAGGGAGCCGCTCTGGAGAAAGCCGCCATGTCGGTGAAGCTCCAGCCGTAGCAACAGTGGAAGAATCTCCTGCTGCTCTAACATGCCCTTCTCCTGCTCCTGAGCTCCTGGAGAAAAACTGGAATGAGGGCATGTTAGCTGGGAAAGAGCCAAGGCTCTTTCAGTTTCACCTCTCACATACAGATCACTACGCAGAGGGTTTATTAATTTAATCTTGGCCTCCGCAAAGGCTCTGTCAATTTTACCTCCCCTTTGAGGAGGTGAAAATAAAGTTGACAAAGAGATCTCAGACAGCTCTGTAAACTACACTTCCTGGCTAACATTGAGAGCCAGCTTGGTGTAGTGGTTAAGAGCACAGGACTCTAATCTGGAGAACCGGGTTTGATTCCCCACTCCCCCACTCCTCCACTTGAATCCAGCTGGGTGACCTTGGGTCAGTCACAGCTTCTAGCTCTCTCAGCCCCACCCACCTCACAGGGTGTTTTGATGTGGGGATAATAATGACATACTTTGCAAACCGCTCCAAGTGGGTGTTAAGTCAACAATTTGCTGTTGTTGTTGTTGTTATTGTGTCTCCCTACACTTGATTGTTCTCGTGTAAGATATATGATGTATCATGTAGAGACTCTTACACAGCATAAAAATAATCTAATTGGGAAAATAAATACTATCAGTAGTAAGTTCCATCATAGTAATTTTCTCTTTGAAAACCATCATAAGTCATTAATTACAGCATTTGTTGGAAAGAAATGATGTTCAGGCTTCTGTTTTCTGTAAGCCAAGACATGAATCCAGGAAGTTCCTCCCCAAATTTTAAGGCTGTTTGTGGTAACTCAGTGAACACGGAAGGCAGCTGTGAAGAAAAAAAGTGAAAGGTTTAAAGAAAAAGCAGTAGAGAAGATCCGGACTCCAGGATTTCACCTCCGTTTCTAGGGCCTAAGACAACTGTACTGAGTACAACTGTACTGAGGAAGCTTTAGCTGTGTTCTGGCTACACACCTCCGTTTCTAGGGCCTAAAACAACTGTACTGAGTACAACTGTACTGAGGAAGCTTTAGCTGTGTTCTGGCTACACAGATCCAGAGAGAGAAAGAGTTTGGTACATTTCCCCCAGGCTGGAAACAATGTGGAATTGTTTCTTAAGACAGATATTACTTGCTAGCTTTAAAAAAGCAAATCCCCAATAACATTTGTAAAAACAGAATGATAAAGGTGTGTTTTTGAAGTAGTCATCATGTTATGAGCTTGTGGGTACATTTGAACTTCTGGTACAGGGTGGTGGGTGCAACCACAATATGGCCTCTGCGGGAGGTGGAACCAACCAAAGAATGGCCACTGTAGGAGATGGAGCCACACACACACAGAAGAAGCCTAAGTGCAGGGGTCGGAGGAATAATTTTTTAAAATACACTGAGGATCTGGTAACACGTGCTAAACTTGTGTGTAATTAGGGGAAACACCAACTCTACTTAATGTATTGTCAAAGGCTTTCACGGCCGGAGAACTATGGTTGTTGTGGATTTTCCAGGCTGTATAGCCGTGGTCTTGGCATTGTATTTCCTGACGTTTCGCCAGCAGCTGTGGCTGGCATCTTCACAGTGACACTGAGAGATCTCTGTCTTTTGGTGCTACACCTCTGAAGATGCCAGTCACAGCTGCTGGTGAAACGTCAGGAACTACAATGCCAAGACCACGGCTATACAGCCTGGAAAATCCACAACAAACTCTACTTAACTTTAACTCATCTTCAAAATAGTTTGGGGGAAGGAAAAAGTATTTCCGTGTGTGTTAGCAGAGGCAGGAGCGACTTCATCTGTCCTTGCTTTCCACCCAGGGATCTTTTGCAGATAGAAAAGAACTGTGCAGGGTGGGCTCTTTTTCCTTTCCCCCCAAAGCATTTTGAAGGTGAGTGCAGTCACATGTTAAACACAAGTAGAGTTGGGATGTCCTCCAATCACACGTGAGTTTAGCACACATGTAACCAGATCCTGGGAAAGAGAGTGAGAATAAAACCAACACTGTAGTGGCAGCTGCCATTGAAAACAGTCTTTTAATCTGCACAGCTAATCGGATCTCCAGTGGCTCTGCTGAGCAGAAGCCCCTCCCGTCTCCCCACCCACATTCTAAAAATATTTGGTGAGCACGAGGAAAGGTGTTTGCAGGCACCATGGTGCCCGTGCGTGCCACATCAGGAACTCCTGCTCTAATTGCATCATTAGATATTTATAATTTATAATTGTATTTTAATTGTGTAAATGAGATGTTTTTAGAATCGTTAATTGTAATAACTGTTTTATATATTTTAACCTTTATGTATCTTCTAATCCGCCCTGAGCCTGGGCCGATTCCAGATGACTAACCTTAAGGCGCTTCATGCCGCCCTCTTCCGGATCGCGACGGGGAAAATGGGAAATATCGCGTTTCCTCACGCGAGTTTTGCGCGTTGTCGCACAAAACTCGCGCGAGGAAACGCGATATTTCGCATTTTCCCCGTCGCGATCCGGAAGAGGGCGGCATGAAGCGCCTTAAGGTTAGTCATCTGGAATCGGCCCTGCTGGAAATGTGGGGAGGGCGGAATAAAAATCGAAAATAAATAAAATAAATTATACATGTGTAAACATGAAGCTGTCTTAGACTGAGTCAGACCATTATTCTTGTCTGCTTTGGCTCTCCAAAGGTCTTTTCACATCACATTATTCCTTTAACTGGAGATGCAGAGATTGAAGCTAGAACCTTTTTGCCTGCCAAGTAGATGCTCTACCACTGCGCTACATCCCCACCCACAATATTCCATGGATATTATTAAACGGTCTGACATGTTTGTACCCCCAAAAGATCTTCAGTGTGAATTGAAGCCATGTGTTATCACAAACTGACTCCTGACTTTATGTTCATTTATCTTGGTCTGCTTTCCTAGATCCCTCCACCTAGTATTAATTTCACCTTGCCATCTCCAGTTCTGGGAATGCCCTCCGTGCCCATGTTCGATCCCCCATGGGTGCCACAGTGCTGCGGGAGTGTACAGGACCCAATTAATGAAGATCAGTCTGTAAGTAAAAATATCTTTGAAGGAGGACTCTTTAATTTTTTTTAAAAAGAGAAGTTTCAAAATATTGAGAGGTTTATAAGACAGCAGCATCTAATTTAAAAAAAAATCATCTCAGAAATAGCATGGAAAACAATTACGTGATATTCTTTTTCCAGGTAACTGTTGACAACACTATCATGGGATAAATAATAACAGTAAAAATTAGATGTATCATCTACCTATTCTACAATAATAACACAACCAAAAATGCATTTCAGTAAGTCAACGTAAAGCCATTTATGCCACCCTGAGGTGGTGGTGGTTGTTTTGACAATACACAATTTATTTTTAAAAATGATCTTGCATATCCTTACATATACATACATATACATATACATATGGCCATTTTGAGCCATCTTGAGCCATTTCGGGCCTTTTGGCCTGGATTGGGAGCAAAACAGCCCTGATCGGGCCACTGCCAGGTGGGGGAACACTCCCCCGTCTGGCAGCAGTCAAATCCTGGCCATTTTGGCCAGATCAAGGGGTGTGGCATATGTTAATGAGTTATGCTAATGAGTTCCTGCAGTTCTTTTTCTACGAAATGACTCCTGTATGTATGTGTGTGTGTGTGTGTGTGTGTGTGTGTGTGTGTGTGTGTGTGTGTGTGTGTGTGTGTGTGTGTGTGTGTGTATTCCCCCCCGCCAAACTATTTTAGGGTTGGGTGTTCGATTTAACCTGGCAATGGATTCTAAGGCCATAACTGGAAAAGGCTGCCCACCTGCTTCCATACCTTCTCTGATCTTCTAGTTTGGGGGCATTCCTGATCATCTCACTGTATGGAATCCCAGACTGAGTAGGGCTTTATAGGAAGCACCTCTGCACTAAGTGGCAGAGGGCACAGTTCTAAAATACTGGCTGAACCATTCTGCAACAACGGACAGAACCTCGTCTGAATAAAAATGCAGACTCCATTGCTGTGATTTCATCCCTTTGGAACAGGAATAAAGCGGGTGTGGTTTATTTATTTACTTCATTTATACCCTGCTTTTCTCCCCCATAGAGGACCCAAAGCAGCTTACACATCCTCCTCGCCTCCATTTTATCCTTACAACAACCCTGAGAGGTAGATTAGGCTGAGAATGTATGACTAGCCCAAAGTCACCCAGCAAGCTTCCATGGCAGAGCAGTGATTTGCACCTGGTTTTCCCATATCCTAGTCCAACACTCTAACCACACTGGCTCTCATGTCTGATGTGTACTTATAGATCCTCATGATCTCCTTCTAGCTATCTGCAGCACTATGCATGTCCTTTGAAGGAGCTGTGTTGTATGAAACCCAAGCCAATTCCTTCATATATGTTTTTTTTCTCATTTATTTGCTTACAGAAGTCATTCTCAGCCCGAGCAGTGTCACGTTCTCATCAGCGAGCAGAGCATATTCTGAAGAATCTGCAGCAGGAAGAGGAGAAAAAGCGTCTCGGCCGAGAAGCTAGTCTGATCACAGCCATTCCCATCACCCAAGAGGCTTGTTATGAACCCACCTGTCCCCCAAACGCAGAGCAGGAAGAGGAAGGTGCGCTCGAGATGCAGGAATGGTCTGTTAGAGGCTGTTCCCAAAGACAATGACAGCTCACGATTTTGTTTTAAGTACAGATACAAGAGAGCAAAAATCTCATACCCATTGATAAATAGCAGCGACGTTAAATCCTCATAGGCATAATTAGGGCCAAGCTAGAAGTGATGAGTTGCACTTGAATGGCAAGTGAACAGACTCACATGTATTCCTCCCTGTTCACTTGCCATTCAAGTGTAATTCATCACATCTTACTTGCCTGTGGAACGTTGCGCGAAAGACCCGGAAGACAGCGTCTTCTCGTGCGAAATCGCACCAGGAAAATGCTGTTATCCGGGAGTTTTGTGCAAAATCACATCTTCCTGGTGCGATTTTGCACAAGAAGACACTGTCTTCCGGGTCTTTCGCACGATATTCCGCAGGCAGGTAAGAAGTGTGGAAACAGCCGTTGTCTCAGGTGCAAGTCAAAGACTGAGAGCTTCTTTTATCATGTGTGCTCATTTGTTCCACATTAAACACTTTGATTAATGTTGAAAGACATTAACGTAATTGAGGCATTTTGCTGATTCAAAATGAATGCGAATTAAGCAGGTATCCACAGATAGAGTGTAATATCGGACAATATGCAAGAGAGTTTTGAAATGAGGTCCTCCTGGCCCTCTCTTGGCTTTCTTTCAGTAGCCTTGGCGAGTTTGACACCATTAACCTGCATATGCACAAAGGAAGTCAGATACAATTCCAAATCAAAAGTCCACAAGTTCAGATAGAGGACAGGACAGGAAAGGCAAAGAGACCAGGGCTGATTCCGCACACGTTGGATAATGCACTTCCAATCCTCTTTATAGATCATTTGGAACGGATTTTTTTTGTGTGCGGAACAAAAAATCCACCTCAAACGATTGATAAAGTGCATTGAAAGTGCATTATCCAACGTGTGCGGAATCAGCCCAAATCTTGCAGGCAGGAACAGGAGAGATTGTGATTCTGAAGCCGTGATCATTTTAAGGGGTCCACAAATATTGCGGGTTAATTTTAAAAAGAGCTGCTGGCATAGTGGTGTAGAAAATCAGGTTTTCCCCACTTTTATGGATTGTAATTTTTTCATTTGGGTTTTAGATGGAATTTTACTGAAGTGTAAATGCACTTCCTTCCCTCATACTACCTGCTCTAAGTCCCCAGGCAGCCTTATGTAGTATGTGGCTGCAAGACATAAATCCTGCTTTAGCGGCTTGTCATCAAATAGGTGGGTGGCCAGCAGACCGAGTAGTCAGACTTCAGCCTCCAGGCTCAGATTTTAGGGTAAGTCTCGGGTTAAAATCCAGTTGAGATGGGAGGCATTAATCTGGCATTAACAGGTCAACAACATGTTATGATTAGTGCATTGTAAATGTTTATGTTAATTTTGGGGGGAGCATGAGGAATAGTCCATTTATTTTAAACCACATGACTGTGACTATACAAATTCACAAATATCATGGGGTACAATTCCCAGTGGTGTGCAGAAGGCCCACTCTTTGTCCTGCTATTCAGTTGAACATCATCAGGACCCATCATATGAGTCTCAGGGAGAAATGCTGAGTGGTAGCCCATAATCACCGGACGCTTTGAGGGTAGGGTAAGAGGCAGAAATTTATTTATTTTATTTATTATTTCGATTTATAAACCACCCATCCTCAGGGGCTCTGGGCGGTGAACATCAGTTAAAATCAATAAAAACAAAAAAAAATAATTCTAAAATCAACATACAATAAACAATAATAAAATAAATTAACCAAGTACATTAAAGTGCAATGGTGGGGAGAACCCCCCACCCCAAAGGTGGGAGGCCGACATGGCACCGCCCCCTTCAACCACCGAACGCCTGGTGAAACAGCTCTGTCTTACAGGCCTGGCGGAACGATAATATGTCCCGCTGGGCCTGGGTCTCCATTGACAGAGTGTTCCACCAGGCTGGAGCCGGGACTGAAAAGGCCCTGGCCCTGGTTGAAACGAGGCGGACTTCCTTAGGGCCGGGGACCACCAGTAAACATTTATCCGCTGATTGAAGCGGTCTCCAGGGAACATACAGGGAGAGGCGATCCCCAAGATATGCCGGTCCCAATCCACTCAGGGCTTTAAAGGTAAGAACCAACACCTTGAACCTGATATGATATCAGGCTATGTGCTGATGTCACGACTGGGCAAAAACCTGGACATGACATCAGCACATTTACTGACGCCCTAGAAACTCTATGGTATCACCATAGAATCTCCAGAGTGTCAGCTGACATCTGGTATCACGTCTGAGTTTTTGCTCAGATGTGACATTGGCATGTAGCCCAATGTCATTTCCACTCCCCACCATTTCTCCCCGAGCCCATGGGGCAAGGGCTGAGGGTGCCTTCCCCAGGAGATTACTCACCTGAAGTGGGCACTTGGCAAGCCTAGTCTCAGAATATGGGATACTGAGAACTTGGCAACCCTGGCTGGCCTGATCTTACGCATGGTCATTCAGTTCCATGGAGTCCCATTGAGTGGGCAGAGTACTGCAGATTTCCTTCATCTTCTGATGAATCTACAGTAGTGAAACAAATCACAAGTAAAAGTGCTGATTTCCGAGTTAGTCTCTCCTATTATCTCTGTGCCATTGCTTTGTAGCAGGGGAGTGGCAAGATGTCCAGCGTTATAATTATCGTCACCAAAGTATTACTTTGTCACCATAGAAACTTGTCAGACCCATAAAGCATTGTATTTAGAAAGAGCATGTATGGACAAAACATGAGAGGCAATCATCATTTTCTTAGGAAGCCAGCTTTAGCTGCCCCCCTCCCTCCACTGTTGCGGTAGATCAGCACAAGGGTTCTTTCCTAAGATTTATACACCAAAGTTCACACGCTAAATTTGTTTTGCCAGTAGAAGAAGTTGCCAACCTGGCATCTCGCCGTCTCTCTGTGAGTCCGTCTTGTACCTCCAGCACATCCCACCGGAACTACTCTTTTCGGCGTGGCTCAGTGTGGTCAGTACGTTCAGCAGTCAGTGCAGAAGGTAAGACGTCTTTAGGTTAGATTTTCATCTTCCATTATCTGTGCATCCTTGCATTAACCCGTTTCATCTCATCTCGTAATTATTCTTTGACCATGCTGTACCTGTGCATGACTTCAGGCCTGCTTTCAACATTCCGAAGAAGCAGGCATTCCATAGAATGAATGATGTGCTTGAGTTCCATTGTTTTGCTTTAATATTCATTAAAAGAAATTCTACACCCCATCATGATAAAATCTGTGTACATCTCATGGAGAGAGCCGTAAGAGTCCACCCTGGACAACTAGGCCCTGTTTACACATTAACCTATTTGTGTGTTTGCCTCCAGGGCCTGAATGAGGACACCGTTCTGCTACGTGATTAAGGGCGTAACTACCCAATACGTGTGTCATGGGTGCATGAGCAGACTTGAAGTCAGCCATACAAAGGGGGAAGAGGAGGGACTCACTTTAAAAAGCACTCATTTTATTTTGCTGTGAGGAGGTGAAGGAGCTTCCACTTTCCCTCTTGTGTGGTTTTCATCAGTGAAAATGTTGGTGGCAGAAGAGGGTGCTTTTTGCCCCTTGTGGAACCCCCCCCCTGCCATCGTTTCCACAGCCAAAAACCAGTCAAGAGGTAAACAGGAAACTCCTTTCCCCTCACAGCGCAGAGTGAACAAGTGCTGCCTAAGTTCCCACAATGTACATCTGACCATGAGTCCAGTTGTGCACCCACAACCCAACACGCGTCCGATGTATCGTGTAGTTTGACCCTAAGTGTCCATGAGAAGCAGTGTGTGTGTTGAACCATATGAGCCAAGTCCATGTGGTTTCTCATATGGTTAAACTTGGCTCAGTCTGCATAGTACTGTTTATTTCTGTTTCCATAGTGACAATGCTTTTCTTAATGCAAAATGTCATTATGTAAAGCTGTAGATGAAGATCTGTAATTAACTGAGATTTCACTTTTCTTTTTCTAGATGAAGAACACACGACAGAACACACACCCAATCATCACGTCCCACAGCCTCCACAGGCAGTCTTCCCAGCATGCATCTGTGCAGCTGTGCTTCCCATTGTTCACTTGATGGAAGATGGAGAAGTCCGGGAGGATGGAGTAGCAGGTGCTGTCTCAATTTTAAAATTTCTGAAATAATTAAAAGAGCCTATCAGATTTGGCCTTAACTGCTAAAATGGGTGCCTGATTGGTAGAGAAAATCTTTCCCTTTCTTCATAGTTCAGGCAGGGATATTTGTTTTACTATACTCAAAAACTAACATTTTACTTCCAGGAAATACAATTTTTAGAAATTGCCATTATTAGATTGCATATCTTATTCTGGAAGCACTGAGAGAATTTTTTGCTATTTGCCCTAAGCTAGGGAGTTTGCCCTCATTGCTAAAGAATGACATTTGCAGAGGGATATTGAAGGACTGGATATTGCATGCATGAAACTGAGCTAGCATACTGGTCTATCAAAGCCAGTATGGGCTGACTGACAGTGGCTCTCCAGGGTCTCAGGCAGAGATATTTCACATCATCTACCGGATGATCCTTTCAAGTATCAGGTCACGGGTGCCTGACTGAACTTGTAGTCTGTCATATATTGGGGGGAACTCACCTTAAAAGCACTTGCTAGCTTGGTGCCATGAGGAGGAAAAGGAGACACTGACATTTTTTGTTGCCTAGACAATCAAGAAATCTTAAAAAAAACATTGGGAGGTTTAAAAGAAATAAAGGATAAAAGGAGTGCCTGTGTCTTTAAGCAGATGCCATAGGTAGCTATTGTTAAGCAACCATAACTGTCTAGCCAGAATTCCAGGCTTGGTTTCTGTCCGTAAAAGGCACTGGGAGGGGTCAGGGGTCTCTCCGGGGCTGTTTGGGTCTTTGAGACAGGACTCATGCCCAGAAGTGACCACTAATCAACTTGGTACCACGTAACTTTTATGACTCACCCAAGCCTAGCTGCAGCCTCCCCCCCCCAAAAAAGTCAGTGTAGTACAGTAGGGAAAGAAAGAAAGGACTCCTTCCCTCACCATGCTCCGCCCCAAAAATAGTTTTCTGGTCTTGGAGCCCATTGAGAGAAAACCAGCTGAGGAGAAATCATGGGGCAGAGATACGGCACCTGCCCTCCAGTTTATATTGTGACCTGTGAGTCTGCTGTGGTAACACGTGGTTCCTCCCTTCCTCTGAAGAAAGCATGCTTAAGATTGTGCCCAAAGTTTGGTCAGAAATGTAAAAATGCCTGTTGGTGCCATCTGGCTTACAAATTATAGCACACAACACAGAAGGGAAAGGTGCCTGACAGGTAAAGGAGCCCCCAGAAGCTGTTTCCTTGGCCAAGGAAGCTGGGCACAGCCTGGCCCAGCGGAGGTAATAAGTGAGGCAGGTTTAGGCTTTGTCAAAGAGATGACATGTTTACAGTGATGGCCAAACTAGCTCACTCCTTTTGTCTTGTACAGTGAGTGCTGTGGCTCAGCAGGTTCTTTGGAACTGCCTCATTGAAGATCCTTCTACGGTTCTTCGGCATTTTCTGGAGAAGCTAACCATCAGCAATCGACAGGTAGACAACCTGCTTTCCAGCATATACCCTCATTGGTCAGAAGACAGGGGGTAGTTGTGTTAGTCTGTTATAGCAACACCTGAAAGACTATAACAGCATTCATTCCAGCATGAGCTTTCATGAGTCAGAGATCACTTTTTCAGGTGCAATGGAAAGAAAACCGTGTTCCTCATATTTATCCAGAAAATCACAGAAGAGAAAGGGGAAATGGGGGATAGTTGAGCAAAGAGAGGCCTGTTGTTATAAATCAGGTATGATTCTTCGTGTCAGGACCTTGAACAACTTAGGTTGTTATACTTAACAGATGATGAGAGAAGCCAGAGGTTCTAGCCTCTCTGTGATGTGGTAAAGAAGATAACCAAACTGCAATAAAGTAGAGTAAATAAGCTAATTAAGAAAGAAGCAATCTTCCAAGTGACCTAACCCAGATAGCCCCGATAAGCCCGATCTCGTCAGATCTCAGAAGCTGCCCTGGTAAGTAATTGGATGGCAAACCTCCTAAGAAGACCAGGGTTGCAGAGGCAGGCAATGGCAAACCACCTCTGTTAGTCTCTTGCCATGAAAACCCCACCAGAGGTTGCCATAAGTCAGCTATGACTTGACAGGACTCTCCACTACAAGTCTGTACAGTGAACGAATTAACTGACATCAGTAAAGGGATATGGTATGATATGCCATGTTAAGAACAGTCTTCTAAAGCTTCTAAAAAGTGAAGCCCGTTGAGGTATTAGAAGTTATAATGAGTAAGGAAAACAAGTCTCAGTTTAAGCCAAGATGACATAAAGTGTTTAAGTTCTTGATGAGTTCTAATTCAGCTTTTAAGTTGTACATTCCCTTATAAGTTTTTATTTTTTTATTTTTTGAAGAACTGTGTCTCTCAAATCTTCAACAGCATACTATCGCCAGGAAGATTAAAATATTCCCCCACTGTTTTCTATGTACTGACAGATTTGTGCTCACTGATTCTTTTACATAGAGAATCAGTTTGTCCAGTGTACAAGTTTGTCCAGTGTAGACAGTAGAGGGGCACTGTTGGCATATGATGGCATGTATTAAATTGGATGATACACAAGTGGATGAGCCCCGGATGGTGTCACTGATAGTATTAAACACACAAGTGGATGAGCCCCGGATGGTGTCACTGATAGTATTAAACCCAGTTTGGTGTAGTGATTAAGAACGGCAGGACTCTAATCTGGGCCGTTTCCAGATGGCTTACCTGCACCCGGGACGTCGCGCCACATTTCGGATCATGCTGAGGAAAACGCGAAATATCGCGTTTTCTTGCGCGAGTTTTGCGCGACGTCGCGCAAAACTCGCGCAAGAAAACGCGGTATTTCACATTTTCTCTGGCACGATCCGAAACGTGGCGCGACGTCCCGGGTGCAGGTAAGCCGTCTGGAAACGGCCCTGGACAATGGGGTTTGATTCCCCCCTCCTTGGCTTGAAGCCAGCTGGGTGACCTTGGGTCAGTCACAGCTCTGTCAGGGCTCTCTCAGCCCCACCCACATCACAGAGTGATTGTCACGAGGATAATAATAACACACTTTGTAAACTGCTCTAAGTGGATGTTAAGTTGTCCTGAAAGCAGTTTATAAATCAAATGTTGTTGTTGTTATTATTAGTTCCCATAATAGTATTGCCTGAGTGTATGGGGGACAAAGTTAGCATCTAGATCTGTTGCAGTGCTTGGAAGCCTTCAAGACAGGAGCACACCATGAGCAGAGTAGACCTTTTTTCCCCATGTTTCATCATCTGTAAAGTAAAATGTTCTCATTCCTCCTCCCTCTCAGAGCTGGAACTTTAGGAAATGTAATAGTAAGCTTGCCTCCTATTTCAATTACTGTTGTTGATCCTAGCAAGACAAACAGATGATGAGCATTCTCTTGTGCACTCAAGAGATCTGTTGGACAGACAGAAGGAAAGCAAGTTAAACATATGAAAGTGTGTCTGGACATTTTGTGATGCTACTGAAAGACATTCTTTTCTTATCCCAGGATGAATTGATGTATATGCTCAGGAAGCTGCTACTCAACATTGGTGATTTCCCTGCTCAGACATCCCATATCCTTTTCAATTACTTGGTGAGTTGTCCTGAGTCTCTAGATGAACTCAAAACATAACCTTCTGTGGGTCTCTCTAGATGTGCAGGTTTGGGACTCTTCCCCCTCACCCCCCGGTCTCATTTTTACTGCTCCACGTGCACAGAACACTCCATGTGGAGCAGAAAAACAGGGAGGGGGGGAAACCTCCCTCCCCTGCTATTTTGACATGGGGGAAATGCCTGAGGGAGGAACCCCTCTTCTCCCCATGGAGGCATTCTGAGGCTTTTTGGGCTCTCCTTTATTTTTTGATAACCATTTCCCAAAACTCTGGGTGACTGCAGGGAACTCGAGTTGGATCTGGGGAACCCAAACCCGACTCATTAAAAATCTGCACTTCTAGAGAGACCCTGTGTTAGAAGTGGAAGGGTCTCTGAGAATGAGAGAATTCTCCCATTCATTCGAAGCAGGCAGGGCTAATTCAAATTAGTTTACAGAATATCCCGTACAGTAGGTGGATGCCCCTTCCAGTTCTGCCCCTGCTTACCTCCAGCAGTGCATCACAAGTGAGCTGTGGCTTTTTATCTGCTGTGGCCTACTATAGTTGTGCGTGATATGTGCCATCAAATCACTTCCAGCTTATTGCGACCCTATGAATTACACCTCCAAAATCTCCTAGCATTAACAGCCTTGCTCAGGTCTTGCAAACTTAAGGATGTGGCTTCCTTCAACTTTTCCTGTCATTATTGTCGTTCCAGTGTGTCTTGTCTTCTCATAATGTGACCAAAGTACAGGGGAACTAATCTCTGTTCAGATGACAGAGATTAGTTCCCCTGGAGAAAATGGCTACTTTGGAGGGTGGACTCTCTGAGATTATATCCCACTGGGGCCCCTCCTCCCTAAACCCGTCTTCCCCCTAACCTCCACCCTCCCCAGGCTGTACCCCCAAACCTCAGGAATTTCCCAACCCAAAGTTGACAAGCCTACACATCGTACTTTGAGATAAGATATGAGGTAATAGAGACGCTAACCTGGATGGCCCGGACTAGCCTGATCTCATCAGATCTTAACAGCTAAGCAGGGTCTGCCTTGGTTAGTACTTGGATGGAAGATAACTAAGAATGTCAAGGATTGCAACACAAAGGCAGGCAATGGCAAACCACCTCTTTTCGTCTCTTGCCATGAAAACCTCGAGTCGTTCCCATAAGTTGGCTGTGACTTCATGGCACTTCACACACACACAGTACTACAGACCGATGAGTATGTTACAGAACAAGTATTATGTCCATTTGTGGCCCATAGGTGGGACTGATCATGTATTTCGTGCGAACGCCATGCGAATGGGGCATGGATGCCATTTCAGCAACCCTGACCTTCCTATGGGAAGTGGTCGGCTACGTAGAAGGACTTTTCTTCAAGGATCTCAAACAGACTATGAAGAAAGAACAGTGTGAAGTGAAGCTGCTAGTTACTGCCTCAATGCCAGGTAGGAAATTCATCCTTTTGAAACATAGTAGAATCATTTGTCTAAATTCCTTGTATTTATTTAGTTAGTTAGTTGTTCGGTTAGTTTAATTTATTATACATTCCTATGGATATATAGTTAGGACAACTTCACAGTTCTTCCTCATACAATCAGAACAATGAGGCTATAATTTGGCACAAAGAATCTGCCTAGAGAGCAGTGTAATCTGGCCAGATTTCTGAAAAAATAGGTGTAGATTTTTAAAAATGTATTTACTTTATTTATAGTCTGCCTTTCTCATTTTTTAAAATAAATTTTATCTATCCATTTATTAACAGGTGTGTCTATATAGCTCACAAATTTTAGACAATAGAATGTTATATAAAATGCAAAATATATAAAACAGAGGTTTTGAAGTAAAAAACAACACCAAACCCCCAAGTTAAACAACCATACAGGCATTTGTGAAGGAGCTTTTCAAGTTACTTTATCACCACAGAGGCTTTGTTAACAGGATATGTATCGCTTCAATAGAGAATTCACCCCCTCTCACATCCTCTCTGGGAAGTTTCAACCAATTCCTCACCCATTATTGTCTCAGTTCTGAGGTAAAAATGTGAGGGTAGGAATGGAGGAAATTTTTAGTATGTACTCTCATTGAGACTCAAGGCCGATTACATGATAAAAAGTGGTACAATCAGAAACTATAAGCCAATTAATGTACAATGCAATAGGACTGGGATTACTGAATTCGAGAACAATGCAAACAACGAACTATCTAAGGCAATATCTACCATAAATGATAGTGTTTAAGCCACTGCCATAAACGTTTATCATTTCTGTATTTAAATTCCCATAAATTAACAATCTCCTCCCCATTTAAAGGACTTGGTTTGTCATGGTGGACAACTTTGGCTGATAAGGTCACTTCCTTTGCTCCTCCAGATCCATTGAGAAGAAGTACCCAACCATAACATTAGAAGAGTTGTGACAGATTACAGAAGTGATACCAAATTGCTTCACCCCTGCTTGAACACAGCGAGTGAAATTAGCATCCAACATTTTTTTTTAAAGCAGCCACTACTGAGTCCTGGATTATCCCTAGGACAGGGATTGGCCACTCCTGACACATGTGTTGAACACTGGCAAACCCCTGAGCGCACAGGGCTCGTTCTCAGCCTGGCAGAGTGGGAGAAGCCAAAGCATGATTGGACAATCCAAGAAGATTCTCGGCAGATGCACGGAATCATCCGTAATGGAAATAGCCCTCCTCCCATGGCTTTTCTCTGCTAGTTAAAATACGCAGGGGTAGGAAGGACAGGATGAAGACTCTCCTCCTGTCTCCGCATGCTCGCAGGATGCGATTTGTGCCCCTCCCTCTGTTTTAAAAGTAAACTTAGAGGTGTGGTGAGATTTTGTTCAAGCCAGACTCAAGTTTGTGTAATGTGGGAGGGGGTCCTGTCTCTTCCTCAAACCCTTTTGTCTGCTGCTGACATCCAAACACAGGTCTACTGCTGTATTGTTTGGGGACCCTGGACCAAATAGGTTTCCTGCCCCAGCACTAAACGGAGTTCCATATATGTTTCTATAGGACTGTGGATTCTATGTTAACTCCTTCTACTGCAATGCAGTCACACTCTTTCTTGAGGCTAACTTTGAAGGGCAAATAAATATTGTTCCGTTCTGAATCAACCTGGGTCAGCTTCAGATGCCCTTGAAGGACACACGCAGCGTCATTAAATACAAACCCTTCTGAATGGCTGAGAACTGCAGAATAAACAGGATTGCAGAGGGTATGGCCGAATGAAAGTGTTTTGATTCTGGCATAGTTATTCACATCTTTTTAAATAAGCAAACACTGACCAACGGGTTCTGCATTATCGTTTTCCCAACCACTTACCCTGATATTATATATTAATGTAGGTCTTTTGAAGCCAGGTGCAATAGGAATGGAATGCTTTTTCTCTTTCATAGGTACCAAGACCTTGGTGGTTCATGGGCAAAATGAATGTGACATCCCAACCCAGCTACCAGTTCATGAAGACACCCAATTTGAAGCTCTTTTAAAGGTGTGAAGGATTATTTTGTTAGTACAATTCCACAAAGCGTTCCTTGGCTTGCATTTTCAAAATCTGCTGTTTTTTTTTCAAAACTGGTTATGTGTACTTTCACCTTCCTGTAAGAGGGAAAGATTTGTTCCAATGCCCACTAGCTTGCATGATAAACATTGGAATAGCCACAGTGGCTAGACTAGAGTTGTTTAATGTAGTATTCTTAGGTCTCTGATGCCGGGTGCAGCCATGTATCCTGCCAGTTCTCCCTTTTGCCTGGTTGTGGGGCAGATAATGCACCCCCCCCCCCCAAACATGGAATATGTAAGACAGGTGCTCTATGCATAGGCACATAAATGTAGAAGTCCAATTCATTCATTTTTTCCCATCTCATCCACATAAAGGTCCTATTCTGCTGGTAGGGATGGGGCATCTCCAGTTGCCTGCAAGAAAAATTTCAAAAACCCTACAACTTTGCATGTGGTGTCACGTCACTTCTGGTAAGAGTATGGAAGTGACCTAGGGTAGCTCTAGGAATCACCAGAAAATCTGTGGTTTTACTATAGAGTTTCTGGCGATTCCTAGTGTGTCAAGCAATTTCTAGAGCTGCCTCTGTCACTCTTTTTTTTTACTGGAAATTACGTGATGCTGCAGCCTGTGTCACAGCTCCGTCATATCCCCATCCATAGGCAACACTACATTCAGGGTGCCACCTTATATTGATCATTGTATGAACTAGGCTACCTGCAGAAGGCTATCTGCAGCACCGACCTTAAATATTTCTTTAAGTGCCTGCCAGAAAAAAAGCACTAATTGAAATGATGATCTGGCATACTCTGAACTAGGCATGCTGACAGCAAGGTAGGTTCCATCCTAGCTCCAAAGGATTATTTTCCCGCAATCTATCTATATAAAGGCAAGTGTCCTGACTGATTCATCAGTGCCCAGCCCAAACCCCTTTAACTACTCAATTATGCAGAAATATACAAGAGACTCTTTAAGGGTTCATTGTTTCTGTGACTCTTGGATTTTGCATGAATGGTTGTTGTTTTGAAGTGTTTTGAAGTGATTACATCCTCTCCACCAGTTGGACTGTTTTGCAACAATTGCATGCATATTTATTGTGATATTTATTGAACTATTGATGTATTTATTGGATTATTGAATGTATGGTTAACTGTTGGTTGTATGTGAATTTATTTACTGTGGAACACTCTGTGGTCTTTGTCACTTTAATATACTGCAAAATATTTGGAAATTAATTAACTACCTTTAATTATACACTCTGGGAAGTGTGGTTTGTAACCCTCCACTAGGAGGCAGGTTCTTTTACCGAAGTTGGACTAGGCTGGACTTGGAAGTGCCTCTTAGTGGACATAGAGGCCTAGACCAGGGTCAGATAAAATTCGCCAGGACTTAGGGGGTTGGCAGGATACGTGTACAATTTGAACACTTAGTAAGAGTTGATATGTGTTTCTTTCCATGTCAGGAATGTCTGGAATTTTTTAACATACCTGAATCCCAGTCTTCTAACTACTTTTTAATGGATAAACGATGGAACCTTATTCATTATAATAAGGTAAGTCAACGTTTTTAGTTCTGTCACCAGGTATCCATTGTTACTCTTAGTTATGTCAAATGTAACATAAAATGTAACATAAAATCAGGGGTCCCCAACATGGTGCCCTTCGGCACAATTGTGCCCGCTGACATCTTTTCTAATGCCTGCCAAGTCTTTTTGGAAAGTGGGTGGGGCCAAGTGGGGCTTTTGCCAAGCATGGCTTCTGATTGGCCATTGAAGGATTGATTGGTTGGACTGCTTCCAAAGCACAAGAATCTTCACTGTGTGACTGGAGGTAAGCTGTGGCAGCCATTTTGTGGCTGGCTTCATCTCCTGCAGCAGCCATCTTGTAGCAGCCATATTGTTGCTGCGCCCACCACATTGTGTCAGAATTCCAAATGTGCCCGCAGGCTCAAAAACATTAGGAACCCCTGGCTAATATGGTATGTAGGTTATGTCATTTTGGGAGAACGCAGAAAACCATTTACTTTCATTTTTGATTTTGGATTCAAGAGAATTCATATAATGTAGGGGATTAAAAAAAATAGGAAGAATGTCTACTTGACTTGAATTTAAAAAAAATGACTTTAGATGGGGGATCCCAACCAGTTCTGCTAAATATCCTTCATTATTACAACTTGTACTTCAGTTGCAACTACATCTCCCTATATATGACCCAGAGGACACTTCAATCCAGTGAAAACTACTACTAACGGTCCCTGGCCCCAGGGAGGCCCGCCTGGCCTCGACCAGATCGAGGGCCTTCTCGGTCCTGGCTCCAACCTGGTGGAATCCTCTGTCTAATGAGACCAAGGCCCAGCAGGATCTATTATCTTTCTGCCGGGCCTGTAAGACTGAGCTGTTCCGCCAAGCATATGGTTGAGGTTGAGCTGAGCCCCAGCCGGCCAAATTAGAGGAGAACGGGGCCCTCCCTATCAGAAGTATCCACCACCTAACTTTCTTTTAACCTTGTTAAGTATTTTTCAGTGACGGTAGGATGAGAGACTGTTCGATTTTCTGTGCTGCTTTCTGTACTTTTAAATATTTATATTGCGTTTATTGTGGTTTTAAATTTTCTGCCCAATGTAAATTTTATTGGAATGTTGTGAAATGTAATCCGCCCTGAGCCTGCTGGTGCGGGGAGGGTGGAATATAAATTGAAATAAATAAATAAATAAATATTTTTATTTGTAAAATAGGTTTCAACATTTTTTTGTTGTTCTTCCCTTGCAGACCTTTGTCCGTGATATTTATCCTTTCCGTCGATCGGTGTCCCCCCAGCTGAATCTGGTACACATGCATCCCGAGAAGGGGCAGGAGCTAATTCAGAAACAGGTATCCCTCTACCAGATATCTTTTGCAACTGAATATCCAGGAAACTAGTTTGTGTTTTCATTTCCGTTGTGTTCTGAGGAGGAGGTTGCAAAAGATAGCTGCGTGCAAAGCAAGGACCTATTGGATGAAAAAATGGTGAATAATTTGGGAAATTCTGGCTGAGGGGATACAGAAAATAGGTGACAAGCCTTGTGTCATTTCAGGAGTTTTGGAAACCGGGGATGAAGTGTTCAAGCAAGTGGTGGTGGTACGACTCTTTCTTCATGAGATGGATTATCTAGATCCATTTTCATCAGGTTATCTGATCCAGTTTTGGAACTGGATGTGTCTAGGTCACCCCACTGAAGACTTTTGCTGGGACAGTGACAGGAGAAATGAAACCCTATTGATTTTCCTGGACTTCTGAGCATTTTTTGATGCCATCATCCGCTGTATGTTTTGAACTAGCTGTCTGGGATGGGTAGGATGCTGGTACCAGAAGATGGTGCTGGGAAACTCCTGCTCAGACTTTTGAGTTTCTGTGGGGATTCTATCTTATCTTTCATGCTGTTTAATATCAACAAGAAATCACTAGGAGATTTGGAGTAAAGTGTCATCAAAGTGCAGATGACATCCAATTCTATTTCTGCCTTTTCATCAAAGGTAGTGATCCAAGACATTCTAAAAAGGTGTTCAGAATCAATTGACTGAGGTTGGAAATACACGTTATTAAGTACTTAGGGACGCTCAAGTGAACTTCATTTCACGTGTCCCCCCTCCAGCTTTCCATGGACTCACTCGCACAATCACACTTCAGTTTGCTCCATGTGAGTACATTCATGTGTTCCATATCAGTTCCTCCTCAACTTCTAAAAGTATCCCAGTTTCCCCCACTTCCATTCATTGAAATGCAGATCTTGACAGCTTCTCACACCTTAAAAAAATGCAAATTGGCAAGTCAAAGGAACCTACAGTACTTCTTCTCACAGCGAAAACAGAGCTGAATTGGGACTCACTTGCAGATGCAATCACAGAAAGGGAAAGCAGCATGCACATGCGCTGAGCAAGAACAGCCTGCATGTGAATTGAGGACCGCACATAAAATCCTGCACTTGAGCATCTCCAGGTAATTCTCAACATGTATTTTCACTCTGAGTGAGGGTAGTAAACTGAAGCTCAGTCCAGCCAAGACTGGAATGATGTTATCAGACAATATAGGGATTGAGGTCAGGTTGCTTCAGCTTTGGACTGCTCTCCCCCTAAAGGAGCAGGTTCATATCTTAACATTACCACTAGATCCATTTCTGCAAATGGTTATCTAGGTTTCCTCTGTAGCATGTAGTACCTTTAACCAAATCCAGTAGGTTTCCGCTGAACCTGTTCTGCACCCCTGTAGAACCACCATCTTGGAAATATAAGATTTGACCACAGTTATCCGTTCTCTGATCACGTCCAGATTAGATTATCGCAAAGGAGTGTTGGAAACAGTTCACAATGTAGATATAAGATGGCTGACTGGTGCAGTTGCTTGGGAGTTTTGAAGAAACTTCAACAGCTGCCAGTTTGCTTCTGATTTCTCTGTGATGATTATGAAATTCCATCCTTACGTAATTTCTGTTTGTTCAAAGTTTGAGTGATAGCTAATGTCATCTAACGGTGTTAATTGTTTTGACTAATTGCAGTTTGCTGCTGCTGCTGCTAGGTTGTTATTTTGTACATTTTGAAATTGCTGCATATCGTAAGTACTTAAATGATGGGGATGTTTATCATCATACTGCAGGACGATAATTTAGAGTTGCATCTACTGAAGCTTTATGGATCCAGCGGTGCAAAATGTGTGCAGCTAAATGGTAGCCTGATTTTTCTCTGTGTTTGTGTGTGCACATGGGAGAGCGAGAGAGCGAATGCTCTCATCCATTTGTCTGTTTAACTAGGTGTTTACACGCAAACTAGAAGAAGTGGGCCGGGTTCTGTTCCTCATTTCTCTGACTCAGAAGATTCCTGTTGCTCATAAGCAGTCCCATGTGTCTTTGCTACAAGAGGACCTGCTACGCTTACCCTCCTTCCCTCGCAGTGCCATCGATGCCGAGTTCTCTCTCTTTAACGATCCGCAAGGTACTGGGGGAAGAGCCTTGAGATTAGATGCCAAGGGCTCATTTCAACAGAGAATGGGGGTAGATCCTACCTCTATCCCACCGCTCTACTGAGCAGAGTTTATCTTCTATATTCCTTTATTGAGTAAAATTTTTATACTCCACCTTTTCTTTTGGCTTAACTTTGAAGCCCTCTTCCAATCTGAGAAGCTTTTCCTCCAACTTAAGTGTTTCTTCCACTGGATGAAGGATCTCTTAAGATGGAAGAAGAGCCACATGTTGGAGGAAGAGCTGGCTTAAGTTGGAGGAGGAGCCACTTACGTTGAAGGAAGGCAATTTAGAGGATGGTTGGATCCGCTCCAATGCCATTGTGTTGCCTGAACACATTGAAATACCAGCTGATATAAGAAGTCTGACATTTAATGATATAGTGATAAGGAAATTAGGGCCAAATGAGCTACATATAATGAAACAGAGAGTCCAGTTCTGCTACTAATATTTTTTGCAAAGGAGTGACTAATATCTGCTGAGTTTTTCTCTTATAAATTCATCCATAGAGGTTGTAGCTCACCCAGGAGGTTTTCTTTGGATTTCACAAAAAGTCAGAAATTCTTCTTAGAACCAGGGCTTTTTTTGCTGGGAAAAGAGGTGGTGGAACTCAGTGGGTTGCCCTCGGAGAAAATGGTCACAAGGCTGGTGGCCCCGCCCCCTGATCTCCAGACAGAGGGGAGTTTAGATTGCCCTCCAAGGAGGGCAATGTAAACTCCCCTCTGTCTAGAGATCAGGGGGTGGGGCCACCAGCCATGTGACCATTTTCAAGAGGTTCCGGAACTCCGTTCCCCTGCATTCCGGCTGAAAAAAAGCCCTGCTTAGAACCAAGGTGCTGAGTTTGTACCCAATATTGCTCTCCTTGTCTTCCCAGCTGGAAAAGAGCTCTTCGGTCTTGACACTCTTCAGAAAAGCTTGTGGATTAAACTACTGGAGGAGATGTTCCTGGGGATGCCCAGTGAATTTCCCTGGGAGGATGAAATCATGCTGTTCTTGAATGTTTTCAATGGAGCCCTGATCCTGCACCCAGAAGACAGTGCGCTGTTGAGGCAGTATGCTGCCACTGTCATCAATACAGCCGTACACTTCAACCACCTCTTTTCTCTCAGCGGGTACCAGTGGATCCTTCCCACTATGCTACAGGTGAGGCTCCGGTCAGAGACAAACGAGCACATTGAACGGGCTAGTGGGTCACTTCTGCTAGAGTGAAAGGCCATGGCCGATGCAGAAGGCCTCCTATGTTGTCTTGAAGCCTCCTGGTGTAGAACGTGTGTGCTGATGTTGCTTCTCTGGGTTGCGAATCTCCAGATGGGGCCTGAAGATCTTCTGGGATTACAGCTGATCTTCAGACTACAGAGATCAGTTCCCTTGGAGAAAGCGGCTGCTTGGGGGGGGGGACTCTGTGGCATATCCCACTGAGGCTCCTCCCCTCCCTAAACTCTGCCCTCCTCAGGCTCCACTCCCAAATCTCCAGGAATTTCCCAATCCAGAATTGGCAACCTTATGTGCTAGTACCCTAATTTAATATTCCTCACAGCAATGGGAACAGAGGGGCAGTTCTTACCTCTTGTGTTTTATGAATAAACGCCACATTGTCAGTTTCTAGAGACCGATAACGCCCCATCAGGTCGTCCAATAAGAGGAAAAAAATGGCAAACACTGAAGAGGCAGCATAGAAATACTCTAAAATAAATAAATAAATGCATGAGAAGAAGTGGAAAGAGAGAGCTTGCCCACCTGTGCCTTGAGTACTGGGACACGTGAGGCTTTTGAGCGTGGTTTGGCAGAGGTCCATTATGTCCTTTGGTCAAGAAGTACATTTTGATGTTCTCTTCCACCCAGGTCTATGCCGACTACGAAAGCAACCCCCAGCTGCGTCAAGCCATTGAGTTTGCTTGCCGCCAGTTTTACATTCTGCATCGTAAGCCATTTGTACTGCAACTGTTTGCCAGCGTGGCTCCCCTCCTGGAGTTTCCTGTGAGTAAAAATAGGGTTTCCTATTGTAGTTTTTATGTGCTTTGTGACAATTGGGAGAGCTGTATCCTGGGCTAAGTTTATGGCTGATAATGTATCCTGGCCTAAGTTTATGGCACACATTTGATTGTGCTGCAAGTGAAACAGCACAAATCCTCCTCAGCCCAGTCACTGAGGGGGTTAGAACAGTGCCCACTTACACCTCAGATGCACAACACTGGTGGAGCCACCCATTAGATTCATGTTAAATTCAACCATTCTGATTGGCCAACAGTGCAATCTGAAGCAGAGTTTACACCCTTCTAATCCACTGAAGTCAATGGCTTTAGAAAGGTGTAACTTGTCTTAGGACTGCCCTTTAAATTCCAGGGGCCAAAGACAGCTGAGCAGAAGGGCCTTAATTATAAAGTACAAGTGGCCACTGTTAAGTACTGCTGTAGCATAGTGGTTAAGTGGCTGGGCTGCGAATCAGCACTGGTTCGAATCCCACTACTGCCATGAGCTCTGCAGGAGGCCTTGGTTAAGCCACTTCTCATAGCCCCAGCTGTACTGTGGAGATAATAATAACACTGACTTTATTCACTGCTCTGAGGGGGCACTGATCTGTCTAGAAGATCAGTATACACTGTTGTTGTTGTTATTATTATTAAGTGTCAGCCTGTGCTGATAAAAGATGAAAATAAAGACAAAATGTGGTCACTTACTGAAGGCACTTAGGTGGCCCTGAGTTCTGTAAGAAAAACTGTTAACTGTTTCTGTTATGTTCTACTGGCATCCTAACCTCTTAAGAATTATTAGAACACATCAGTATTAACTGTGGGTCTGAAAGTTACGGTAACACCTTGAATATTGGATGCTGAATGGAAAATTCTACCAGATTGAATGATAAGGACCATTGGTACATGTGAATAGAACTGGTAGATGGAACTATCCTACATAAGTTCTTCCACAAAATATCCAGGTTCATTATTTGCCACTTCTGACTTCCTAACTTTATCTGGCTCAGTTTAAATCTCTCTCTCCCTCAGAAGTTTAATTCACCTTGGGATGTTGCTGTCTTGAATGTGCATTTATGCAACACTCATAGCCAAAGTACACGCACTAGATTCAAGACAGCTGCTTTCATGGAAAGCAGTCACATCTCCAAATGTGAATGTAAACAGAACCTGACAAATCAGAAATGCTTTATTTTTGGAACAGGATGCAGCCAGCAATGGACCGAGCAAAGGGGTGTCTGCTCAGTGCCTGTTTGATTTGCTGCAGTCCTTGGAAGGAGATACTCTGGACAATCTAGACATTCTAGAATTGGTGAAAGCAGAAAAGCCTCTGAAATCTTTAGGTATTTCCCAAAATTCTTTTTCATTTTCCTATAGTTTCTTTTGACTATAATTTTGGAGTGTACTTCAATTTCAGGGCTGTGGACTGTGGACAAGGAAGCCAAAGGGGCATAGGTTAGCTAAACCTATGGCTTAGAGCCAAGCTACAAGTGACGCCTGACACAGATTGGACACTTGTCAGCTTCCCTCAAGTTTTGATGGGAAATGTAGGCGTCCTGGTCTTGCAGCTTGGCTCTCCGCCTGCTGTCCAGTGGACTTTTCAACTGTCACTTGTCCAACATTCTGCCAAGCTGCCTACATTTCCCATCAAAACTTGAGGGAAGCTGACAAGTGTCCAACCTGTGTCAGGCGTCACTTGTAGTTTGGCTCTTAGATCTCAATGGGTGGGTGGCTGCAGTGTTAAGAGTTTCATGGAAGGAGAATCCTGTCTGTTGTGGGTTCTTCTGCCACTGCAGGGCTGTGGCCTGATAGTCCAAAGAATACACCAAGAGGCAAAAAACTTGGGAGATGCAAACTGGAATTCATGAAATGGTTTTAATTCATCAGACAGCTCTTTGGCTGCAGGCTTCCTAAAGTTCTTTTTTTTAAAAAAAATTAGATTAGTAATCCAACTCATCTAAATTTGGGATGGGTCAGATTTTTCCCCCTATGTGCTACCATCCTTTTACCAGCCCTAAGGAACTAATCAAGAACTGAGACTGAAAGAGAGTGCTTTGCCCTTGCTATGGCACAGAGAGGCTGGCTGAGCCCACTGGGATCCCTTAGGGTCCGGTCACCTAATTGCTGGGCTGCAATTGCTGGCCTTGGCCATTTCCACACGGCTTACCTTGTACCAGAAAACAGCGAAATCTCGTGTGAAATCTTGCGAGAAGACGCTGTTATCGCGTCTTCTTGCACGATAATAGTGTCTTCTCATGTGATAACAGCGTCTTCTCGCGCGATTTCGTGCGAGATTTTGCTGTTTTCCGGAACAAGGTAAGCCGTGTGGAAATGGCCCTTGTGTGTGTTGCCTCTGTTTCCACAACATGTATATCCTGTTCTCCCCCCCCTCCTTTTCAGATTTCTGCTATGGCAACGAGGACCTGACTTTTTCGATCAGTGAGGCTATCAAGTTGTGTGTAACAGTTGTGGCCTATGCCCCCGAGTCATTCCGAAGGTACCAATTATTTGGGGGGGGGGTTGTTTATTAGTTTCGTTTTTGTGGCACACCTATGGCACAGAATACCACCCAGAACCTTCTAGAACTGAGGCTTCTTGGCGCTGCCTCTGCCTCTCTTGGGCCAGGGTGCATTCCTAGAAGGGCAAAAACACACCTTTTTGCTCAGTTCCTTCCGACAGCCATGGTCCAGCAACAAGGCACTCTTGTGCCCCCCCTTGTGTGACTTTTCAAGCGCCCAGACAGCCATGGTTTGTGTTTGGGAGTACTGGCAGGGTCACTACTCACCATCATAAGTCAGATGGCATGTAAAACACACACATGGCCAGGTTTTACACGACCAGGTGTAAGAGGACAAGACCCCATTTCCCACTGAAAGTTAAGCTGGCTGGAGGGCACCAGCTTTCAATTTTCTATGTAAAGAGCCCCCTGTTTGCTGTTTAATATAAAGGGCAGAAAACAAATTGTTTCATGAGAAATCATGTATCTTAGATATATTAGGCAATACTAGTTAGTGGTTCTGCGTTATGCTTCTTTCATTTTCTCTGTTGCCTTTGGAGGTTAGATCTGAGGGTGCTGATTCTTGGAATTAGTCCAGCTGGCAGCAGCTTTCTTGGGTCTCTTTCTAATCACCGACTACTTGATCCTGTCAATGGGAGATGTTGGGGAAGCACCCTGGGACCTTCTGCATGTGATACGAAGGGTCAACCTGAGCCATGCCCCCTTCCTGTCTCCTTCCTCCCAAACAGATGATCACAGGGGCGTTCAAGACCATGACTGTGCCTGTGAAGCCCCAGAGGCTGGTTTAGCAGCATATTCTCAGTCTCAGCTCCTTTTCAGCCTTGGAAAACACTGAAGAGCATCTAGTTGCCCTAAATTTGGATGAGGGCATTGGTGTGGAAAGGTCTTAAAAATAAAAGTTGCTTCTTTTAGCCCACTTATTTATTTACTTATTTGGTAGTGGCCATCAAGTAGCAGCTAACATGGTGGACCTTTAGGGTTTTCAAAGCAAGAGAGGAACAAATGTGGTCTGCCATTGCTTGCCTCTGTGTGGCAACTCTGAACTTTTTTGGTGGTCTTCCATCCAAGTACAAACCAGGACTGACCCTGCTTAGTTTCTGAGATCTGACAAGGTCAGGCTAGCCTGGGCAATCCAGGTCAGGGCATTGACTAACTTCATTAATAATTTTGTTTTGGTACTACAATGAAGCCAGTGCTGGTTAGTCTCTCACAGTAAACAGATACATTACCGTCCGCCGCCCCCCCCCCCAAAGTCTCGTGTCCCCAATTAAAAGCAATTGAAAATTTGTTCTCATATTCCTTCCTACTTGTAAATCAAAACCTGATTGACCAGAGTCCCCCAATTCATAAAATTGATTTCTAGTTTCCTCTTTGTCCACCCTCTTATGAGTGTTTCATTTAATTTTATTTTTTTTCTCTAGCACTTTTGCTTGGTGCTTCATTTTTTTAAAGCAATTTTTTAATCTTGGAAAAACCGGTTCCGAAGTGGAAGGTTCACGATTGTTGCAAGGGCCAGTTGATCAGCCTTTTGGGCTATAAACAGGACAAACACATTTCCTCAGAGTCTGATTAAGGGAGAAAATTGTATGACTGCCCAAGACCCAGTGAATATGCTCCTCTAGCAGGCTGACCATCACCAGGGCGGTCCTAAAAAGATATATGCCTAGGGTTGCCAAACTCCAGGTGGGACCTGGAGTTCTTTGGAAATCTGGAATTACAACTGATCTCCAGACTACAGAAAATAGTTCCCTTGGAGAAAATGACAGCTTTGGAGGGTGCCCTTTGGTATCACATGCCCTCCCTTCCCCGAATTCCACCAGACTCTCTAAAATCTCCAAGAATTTCCTAGTTTGGAGTTGACAACCCTAGTTATAGCCTTCTAAATCCATTGATGGAGAAGGTTATGACTCTGCTCAGGCTGTCCCTGGAGGTCTATCCACGTGCACCCTCCAGTGTTCTGACATGCTGCCCGTTGGCTCAGTCTTCAGATGCTGATGGTCCTCGAGGCCCTGGTGCCCTGTTACCTGCAGAAGCTCAAGCGGCAAACCTCCCAAGTGGAGACGGTGACAGCTGCTCGAGAAGAGATCGCTGCTACCGCCGCGCTCGCGACATCCTTACAAGCCCTATTGTACAGCGTGGAAGTCCTCACCAGGTAAGCGGTCCCCCTGTTCTGACTCTGACTTCAGGGAACATTAAAAAAAAAGAGGACAGCGGCATTATGTCAAGTTCCTGACCATAGCAACAAGTGAGAGGAGCGTGTTAAATTGTAACAGAGGCAAATTTGAATTTATCAAATGAGAATTCAACTTGGCATGTTGCTGAATTGAATTTACAAGAGCCAGTTTGGTGTAGCGGTTAAGAGTGTGAGACTCTAATCGGGAGAGCCGGGTTTGACTCCCCACTCCTCCACTTGAAGCAAGCTGGGTGACCTTGGGCTAGTCACAGCTCTCTGGAGCTCTCTCAGCCTCACCCACCTCACAGGGTGTTTTGTTGTGGGAATGATGATGACATACTTTGTAAACCGTTCTGAGTGGGCATTAAGTTGTCCTGAAGGGCGGTATATAAATCGAATGTTATTATTATATTAAAGCCTGTGTTCTTCAACCTCTGAATTTGTTTTCAGTGAATAACTTGAAGATCAAAAGCACTTTCCCTTGACTACTCAAAAGAAGTGGTCATCTGCCTGTTACTTAAAAAAAAAAAGCTAGGCAAAAATGATGTGGCCACTTATTGCCCAGTCTCTAATCTGCAGTTTCTGGGCAAAGTGATTGAGAGGGCAGGAGCTGACCAATTCCACGTCTTCTTGGGTAACTCTTACGCTCTGGGCCCTTCTCAGTCGGGTTTTCTGCAAACTGCAAAACTGAATTATTCAGATGGGCTTTTTTATATAGGCAATAGGACTGTGCTGTAAGAAAATGGTTCAGAAAGAGAATTTGGTAAATGGATAGGGATTGGCCGTTTCCACACAGCTTACCTTTTGTTGGGATACAGCATCTTCACGTGCAAAATCGCGCCAGGAAGACTCTGTTATCGCACGATTCTGCGCGAGATCATGCTGTTATCGCGCGAGGTAAGCCGTGTGGAAACAGCCACTGTCTGTTGATAGAGTACTGTCTGTTGATATAGCTGTGCTTCTACTGGATACTGTCCAAATTGTTTAATATGTCATATTCACATTACTTATGTTCTCTTTTCAGCAATGTTTCATGTCTGTATTCCTGTATTTGAACTTGTGCTCCCGTATTCCTGTATTTGAATGTGTGCTTCTTTTCAAAATTCTGCAATACATACACCATAACATTGTTCATTGAACGTCCCAGGTGGTGACGTACGCGGTGTAATCTGCCTCAGTGAGAAAGGGGAACTATAAATAACATAAATAGTAAATAAAATTCTGGATGTTGATCATAGTATGTCGATAATAGAAATTCACATTCCAGTGGCAAATTCAATATTTTCATAGGAATATGAGGTTTGACAAAGTCTTTCTTCTTTAAACAGACCAATGACGGCCCCTCAGATGAGTCGGTGTGACCAAGGCCATAAAGGAACCACAACTGCTAATCATACCATGTCATCAGGGGCCAATACCAGGTAACTGGAGCTTCTTATTACCTCATTGTTCACAGCAGTCCCTCTCAGAGTTTTTTTTTTAACCAAGATGTATGTAGGAATTTCAGACAGCTGCTTTTTAAGTGGCTGCTGTATCTTTAGTGGTAGATAACAGTCCACAGTTAGAAGCTAAAATTCCTGCTGGGTCAGGCCAAGAATCCATCTAGTCTGTCATCACATTTACCTCAGCAGCCAAACCAATGTTTCCTGGGAGCCCCCAATCAGGGCACAAAGGAGACATCCTCTTTCTCTCTCTATTCTTGTCCCCAAACAACTCAAATCTGGTGGTACTTGTACCCTGAACAGAGAGGTTCCATCTAGCTGTGTTCGATGAGGCAGCTTCACTCCTCCCATCACTGTAAATTGTCTGTGCCGCCTGTGTCTAAAGCACAATCTACAATGGCCTGGACTTGGGTTTTTTTCAGTGGATGTCCTATACTTGTGTGAGAGCCTCTGGAAGATGTCAGGGGAGCTTCTACTCTCCTGGCTTTCCAGTGAGGCTGTAAACCAGAATTATTCCAGATGAGAGGTTTGTCACATATCCGTCCCTATGGAGATCTCCTTCTAAAAGTGCTGCAGGGCCCCAATTCTGGTTGGCAACATAACGTGGGGTGAAGAGGGGCTCCTGCCTCATCCCCCTCATCATTTTCTGAGGGCCAAGCTACAGGTGACGAATGACACAGGTTGGACACTTGTCAGCTTCCCTCAAGTTTTGATGGGAAATGTAGGCATCCTGGTCTTGCAGTTCGGCTCGCCGACTGCTGTCCAATGGACTTTTCAACTGTCACTTGTCCAACATTCCGCCATTTCCCATCAAAACTTGAGGGAAGCTGACAAGTGCCCAACCTGTGTCATTCGTCACTTGTAGTTTGGCCCTCAGTCAGAAATTTTCATTCAATGGAAACGTCAGTGGGACCTACTTCCAAGTAAATGAGTATTGTATTGTACTGTTATGTTTTGGAAGTAGAATAATCCCCTCTTTTTGCTCATGTTAGATAACGAAATAAACAGCAGCCTTGTGATACTTAGTTCAGCATAGATAAATAAAATCGATGAAGTGGGCTTTGACTCTGAAATAAAAGCCAGTCTTTCAGGTGCCACAAGAATCCTGTTTATTTTCATAGCAACAGGTTAACAAAGCTATTCTTTTGCAATCAGATGTCCAATACATACTGGGGGTGGGGGGAGTCAAAGGCCCAGTTCAGATTATCTACCTGGATGAAATTCTGGGGTGGGGGGAAAGGGGGGAGAATGAGGAATTGTCACTTCCCACCCCACCCAACAGGCATGCCTTTATACAGAAGCAATACCCTAATTCTGTGTGTGTACTGGATGTTATATATGCACAACCTGTTTTAAATTAATCCTCACATGTAGATGTTCAGTAGGGAATCCAAATTCTTCCAGAATTATAACTGATCCCTAGGCTACAGAGATGGGTTCCCCTAGAGAAAATGGCGGCTTTGGAGAGTGGATTGTGCTGTTATACCCACTGAGGCCCCTCTCCTCCTCGAAACCTGGCCTCCCCAGGCTCCACCTCTAAATCTCCAGGAATTTCCTAACCCAGAGTTGACAACCCTAATGTCCAGTAACCTAGAAGCGGTACAAGCACAATGAGTGGAAAGGAAGGCAAATTCTCACTCTCTCCTCAAAAGGCAAGTTCTTACGGTTGGAAGAGGAGGATCCAGAGCTGTCTCTCTCCTCAGATTTCAGAGGGGGACAAACCAAAGAGTTAGAAAGATAGAGAGGTCAGGGCACTCTGTTTACTATTGTTTACTGCTCTGACTGTCTTTTAATATGCTGATTGCTATTCTCAGGATTTCCTCCTCCTGACTTCATGGATGGAGGCCTTGCCCTGCCATCCATGCCCATCCTTAGTCTAGATAGGAAGTTAGGATCTCTCTCTCCTCCTTTCCTATCAGAGTATAGAGTTCCTGCAATAAAAGAACTCTTATTTCTTTCCTAAATATAAACCAAGTGTATGCTTTTATTATTTTCATTCGTACACACACACCAGCCAGCAGAACCAGCTCACAACCACCTATAATCATGCTTCCTGTGCCACATGATAGACTCTGCTAACAGCACAAACATGGCATCTTTTAATTGGGTTTCTGGGGCCTACATAATGATTTATTTATAATTTACTACCTCTTCATACACAGGAGCTGAAAATGAGGGCTATTTTCCAAATCGTCCATAATGTATTTCAAATCCTAAATTATTTCTTTCTCACCCCTCTCCCTGTTTTGTCTCTAGATACCCAGAGCAAGGAGCCAAGCTGCACTTTATCAGGTATCTCCCTAGCATTTGTGATGATCTTTTTAAAGAACTCTCTCATGCAGCGTTCCACTTCCTTGTGTTGAGACAATGGATGCTATTCCAAGGGAAGCTGGCAGAAGGGGTTTTGAAAGGGCTTTGCAGATAGCTGTTTCCCTTTCTGCTTATATTGTCTCAGTAAAATTGCTTATGCTCCAAAGAGTGGGGTGGGGTGTCAGTTGCAGTCAGTTGCATTTGTGAATGATTTTTTCTGTTCCACTTTCTCACTCAGTAGCACCTTAAAGGTCACAGAAAGGAGAGACGTCGAAAAACGAGTCAACAGACCATATTGAACTGCTTCAATTGTATTTGTAATAGAGGCACAAAAAAAGCCAGGGGCAAAGAAAACAAAGGGAGAGCGCCCGGATTTCGAGGCTGCTCTCAACAGCAATTAAGCAAGGACAAAAAAACAAAGGGAGAGTACTCAAATTTCTCGGCTACTCCCAAATAAAGCGCCCAGACTTGGCGGCTGCTTTCAACAGGAATTAGGCAAAGAAAACAAAAACACGGGGAGAGCACTGGGGTTTCTCGGCTACTCCCGACGGGAAAATGGCAACGGGCTTGCCAGGCTATACTTTGTCCCGTTTCGCACAAAATTAAGCATCTTCAGCAGCCAAAATCATAAATTCCATTTCAACATGTACTTCTACATAACAAATAAAAGTTGCTGGCCGGCAGACAGGAAATAAACGTTTCTTCTCAGTTTCAAATTAGCTGTGGTTTCTTCCATCCATCTCCTTTTTGCACCTTAAAGGTCAACAAGATTTCCAGGATATAAGCTTTTGAGAATCAGAACTCCCTTTGTCAAATACAAGTAGGAATGGAGATCTCTGACCATTATATTCCCATGAGAAGGTGGGAGGGGTGTTGCAAAGTTGGGATGCAAATGTACAATGCAAAATGTAATCAGCTTTATTAGAGCAGGGGAGGAAATGCAGAAAATTAGCATCTGTGATGAGATTCTTATCTCACTACAGATGCTTATTCTCAGGGTTCTCCATTCCTACTTGTATCTGACGAAGAGAGCTTGGCTCTCAAGAGCTTATATTCTGGAAATCTTGTTAGTCTTCAAGGTGCTACTGGCAGGGCTCATTTCGAGGGGGAATGCACAGGAATGCAGTTCCTGCAGTTCCCCAAAGAGGTCACATGTCAGGTAGCCCCGCCCACCGGACTCTCGGCAATTTTGGGGCCATTTCGGCCTGGATTGGGGCCAAAATGGCCCAGATCGGGTTTCTGATGGGTGGTGGATCACTCTCCTGCTCATCAGCAGTCTGATCCTGACCATTTTGGACCCCTTTCCAGCCATTTCCAGCCCCTTTTTGCAAATTGGGCTCAATTTTGGCCCTGAATGGCCAGGATTGGGTCCAAAACAGCCAGAATAGGTGATGTCAGGGGTGTGTGGCATACACAAATCAGTTATAGTAATGACACACTTCCGGTGATGGCAAGAGGCGTGGCATATGCTAATGAGTTATGCTAATGAGTTATGCTAATGAGTTCCTCCAGCTCTTTTTCTACGAAATGACCCCTGGCCACTGGACTCAAATCCTGCCTTTCTACTGCAGACTTGACCCCTTTTCACTGCACATCTTTCCCTTTTGGCAAACTTCAGGGAAAATCTTCATTTGCTGGAGGAAGGACAAGGCCTCCAGCGAGAGGAGCTGGATGAGCGGATTGCACGGGAGGAGTTCAGGCGGCCTCGTGAGTCCCTGCTGAATATTTGCACAGAGTTCTATAAACACTGTGGCCCCAGGCTGAAGATTCTGCAGAACCTGGCTGGAGAGCCCCGAGTGATTTCTTTGGAGCTCTTGGATGTTAAATCGCATATGAGGTATTCTGTTTATTGTAAGAATCTGTATAAATATGGAGACATATGTCCCAGGAGTCTTTGGGCTATGAGTAGAACAGGATTCTTTTAACAGTTAGTTAAAAATAAATAACTCGGAATCAGAAAGGAAATATCCAGCTTAAAGCAGATGTAAGTATCTGACGGTGGTGTGGGGGAACCAAGATAATCAAGGAAATGGAAACATAATCTTTGGATTAGATCCACCCCTAACTTCTGCAGATGAATGGACATTCTACCTGTGAAATGCAGCTTCCTTGCCTCCCAGTTTCCAGCGGACACCCCAGCTTCCCCCCAAATGCTGCTCCTGGGAGATCACCAACAGCATGGGGGGGGGGGGAAGGAATCAGAGGACTGCTGTGGGAGTCAGCAGAAATGCCCCCCTTCCATCCCCAGAACTCCTCCATGGGATCTAGCCTTGGATGTGATGAAAAGATGGACTAAACCGTTTTCACACTCTTTAACATCGTGCAAAAATCACAGAATGAGGGTGTCTTCATGGCTCAATTTCTGATGTCACCCCGTCATCATAATTCCGTTTTTGTGGCACAATGACATCTGAAATTGCACCATGAAGACTCCCTTGTTCCATGAGTTTTGTGCAATGTTAAAGAGTGTGAAAATGGCCAGGATGAATATCTAGCACCAAAAGGATGCTAATATAAGACCCAGGGGAATGTGGGTAGGGAGGATCCACAGCCATAGAGGCACTATAAAAAAACTCTCTCTCTTTGGTAAAGCTTTGTCTCATTTCTGAAGTTGCAGTACTTGTTTGGCTATAGGTTTGAATGTATGGGCAGATTCACTCAGGAACAAGTCGACTTTCAGATATTCATAATCCTAACTATTTAGGACCATTCACAAGTCAGTGTATGGCCCAGGCTAGCCCAATTTTGTCAAATCTCGGAAGCTAAACAGGGTCAGCCCTGATTAGTACTCGAATAGGAGACCACTAAGGAAGTCCAGGGTCGCTACACAGAGACAAGCAATGGCAAACCACCTCTGAATGTCTCTTGTCTTGAAAACCCTATGGGGCCATTGTAAGTTGGCTGCAAGCTAGGATGGACTCAGAGTGAGCCACCAGAGTGGTGGTAGTGACCTCAGGAAGGAAAAAAAGCACCCAACTGGGAGTGTTTCAGGGTCTTGGTGAGACTCTCCTCAGTCACCATCCATCCCCTGTAAAGATCCAGCCACATCACCAGCTCTGTGAGCATCCCCTCGGCCTGTGGCCTACTTGATCAGAAGACATTTTATAATGGGACTTCCATGTATTCTTAGATGCTACATTTGGAAGGGAGATCTTACAGCAGGTCCTTCTACCAAAGGCTCTTCTGCTATAGTGAGATATTCCCTCCCAGGAGATCCATATATTGGGTTTTTGAGCATCTCATTTGGCAGGACATCTTCCATCGCTGACAGAGAAACGTCCTACTGTGGATGGTCCTCCGTATCTGAGGCTAGAAAGTGTCCTGACTCCCCCCTCCTCCCTGAAAATTGTGATAGTTAGAAGCAGGGCTCATTTCGAGGGGGAACGCATAGGAACGCAGTTCCGGCAGTTCCCCATAGAGGTCACATGACAGGTGGCCCTGCCCACCTCTCGGCCATTTTGTGCCCGTTTTGGCCATTTTCAGCCCCTTTTTGCCATTTTGGGCCCAATTTCGGCCCTGAATGGCCAGCATTGGGTCCAAAACAGCCGGGATAGGTGATGTCAGGCGGTGTGGCATATGCAAATCAGTTATGCTAATGACACACTTCTGGTGATGTCAGGGGGCATGGCGTATGCTGATGAGTTATGAGAATGAGTTATGCTAATGAGTTCCTCCAGCTCTTTTTCTACGAAATGACCCCCTGGTTAGAAGTACTGGCAGACTTCTAGAAGTTTTCATAGTGCTGATTTTTAATGAAAAGTTTAGGATGACTATTGTAATTTGTCCAGAGGAGAAATTGTAATTTGGTAGAGGTTGAGCAAATCTGAGCCATACTAATTAGGTGCCCCTGTAAGAAAATAATGAAGTGCATAATATCCTTTTCTGGACGGCAATGCCCTGCCACGTCAAGAAATGTTTTATCTTTGAAAGCTGTTAGCCTTCCCGTTTGCCTGTTCTCGGATGGACATGTTCTTCTTTACTTTTCTTTTAAAAAAAACACACCACCTTTCCTCTCCATCTTAAGGCTTCTGCTTTCATAAGCATTTAGTTCCCCAGCTGAAACTTTACTATAGTTGAATTGGGACTCGGGTACCCAAAAAGTCAAGGGGAAAGTCCAAAGAAATTGTTCTCCTGAAAAGCTGCTGTTGACTACGTTCTCCATATATTCCATGGTGCACTCATAGTGTAATCTTGAGGTGACCAACCCAACTAAGTCTGCGATTTCTCAAAACAGAAACATCCTCATGTGACACTAATTACACGCAGTTTCAACAAATAACAAGATGAAAACTTGGTACCAGTGTGAGAAGTCACACCACTTTTTTGTCCTTTAGTCTTTCTCCATCAAATCTGTCACTCATGTATTAAAATTATGTGCAATTTCATGAAAATGAGAATCCTTCATTTTACGGCCCAAGATTCTTTGAGTAGCTGATTAGAGCACTATTTTTGGCTCTGCATGTGGCTATATGATTTTTGGTTCTCACAACTTTTCTCACCATCCAGACTGAGGGGAGCTCTCCGCTCCATGCACTCAGGTTCTCCTTGAAGAGAGGATCTGGCGTTCGTCTTCCCCAGCAAATGGACGAAGTTTGCCTCCAATTTGCTTCCTTTTGTAGTAGGGCCTCTGTTCCTTTGTGCAGGTAATTACCTTTTCATAAAAGGCAAAGACAGCAGATATTCCACCTGCTCCTTAGAGGAATGCTGAGCTTGCATTATGGCTAAAACCCACCTTCTCCTACTTCTCCATCCTTGCCTACTTATCCTGCCCTGGCCAAGTCTTCTCTTCAAAGAGAACCAATGGAGCACAACTTCGTCCCCTGTTCTTCTGTAACTACTGGAAAGCAATTAAGCAGAAGGAAAATTCACCAAATAAGCAAAATCTCCAATCTACATGTAGAGGATGGCAAAGGGATCAAATAAATAGAGGAGTAAAACAATTCATTTATCTTGCCGGTCACTTCCTTATTTGCATCTAAAATTTTTTAAAGGCCAACAGATGTCTTGCAAGAAATTATGGATTAGATTGTTGATTTGGCTATCTGTGGGTTTAGTTTTTAGTCAAGTTTCTCACTGTGTTCTTATATGCTGTTTTTCATTAATGAATTTGAAGTGCATTGGCTGACTGTGTCTCCAGTCCACACATGCCATTGCCATGGAAACAAGATGCTGCTTCTATTTTAGTTGAGATTCCACTCTTTAGTGGCGATGAATTAAACAAAGTTGGCTTTCTCAGTGGATGTAAGTTCAGGTCTGGGTTCGTGTATTTTAAAGCTACATGGTTAGAGAAGGATTTGGGACACTCGGGTTCAAATCCCCACACTGCTGTAAAGCTTGTTGGGTGACCTCTTGGACCAGTCACTTAACTCTCAGTCTAACCTACTTCACAGGGTTTTTGTGAGGCTATAAAGGAGAAGGGAGAAATATATAACCCCACTCCAAACTTAGAGGATAAAATTGTACTAGTGAGATAAATAGACAAAGAAATAATCTCCGTAAATATATACACCATTTTCTTGCCTATCTATTCAGTCAGTGTGTGATACAAAACAAACCTGGTGGCACAGTTGTAGTTGTAAGTCCCATTCCCTTTCTCTAGATTTGCAATAGTATTTGGTCTGAGAATGTAGGTAACCTCTCTTCTGCCCTGGCAGCCATTCCAGCATGTTGTTCTCTAAGCTGCAGGGTTCATTTCGAGGGGGAACACACAGGAACACAGTTCCGGCAGTTCCCCAAAGAGGTCACATGCCAGGTGGCCCCACCCACCTGACTAGGCCGTTTTGGGCCTGTTTCAGCCTGGATTGGGGCTGAAACAGCCCAGATGGGGCCTCTGATGGGTGGTGGATCACTGTCCCACTCATCAGCAGCCCAATCCTGACCATTTTGGGCCCCTTTTCGGCCATTTTCAGCCCCTTTTTGCCATTTTGGGCCCAATTTCGGCCCTGAATGGCCAGGATTGGGTCCAAAACAGCCAGAATAGGTGATGTCAGGGGGTGTGGCACATGCAAATCAGTTATGCTAATGACACACTTCCGGTGATGGCAAGAGGCATGGCATATGCTAATGAGTTGTGCTAATGTGTTATGCTAATGAGTTCCTCTAACTCTTTTTCTACAAAATGACCCCTGCTAAGATGTATTGGTGGTTCTCTGAGGAGCAGCTTCTTGTGCAGAATCTCAGACTTCCCTCTTAATGAGTGATGATTTTAGGTTGGCAGAAATTGCACATTCCCTTCTGAAGCTGGCACCTTACGACACCCAGACGATGGAGAGCCGTGGTCTCCGGCGCTACATCATGGAGATGCTGCCTATCACAGACTGGACGGCTGAGGCTGTGCGGCCAGCCCTGATCCTCATCTTAAAGAGACTGGATCGTATGTTCAATAAAATTCACAAGATGCCTACTTTGAGGTGAGCTGGTAGGACGGAAACCTTTGGGGGTCCGTTGCTGATGTCGCGAGCCTTGAAGGAAGGGGTATGTCATTTTATTGACGGTGTCTTGCTGCACTGAAACTCTTACAGCAAAAGAAAATGTATTTCTCCTATTGTTGAACATGCATGCTCCTGTGTGTGTCTCCTAACAGCAATAGCGGAAATGCATCTTTTAGAAAGGATCCACAAGCTGAGATTGTGAATATGTAGGCATGCTCCTCAAAACAAGTCTCCAGGTGTGAGGTATTTGTTCTTGTTTCTAAAATCAAATGAAAACTAAGGAGTGATTGTAGGTATGTGAATGTCAGCACTTCGGTGGGCATGGTTTGTTTTAAGCCTGCCTGCAACCACAGAAGTGTTCGAATAATTTAAATACAGAAAGCATAAAAGTCAAAGCAATTTATTCCTGATGAAAAGCCTCGCTAGCGCCTTGTCAGATGTGGCCCAAGAGAACTGGTTTCAGAAGTTGCAGACGTCGTTGCTATTTACCTGCCCTGTTTACGCAGGTGTGAGATTCTAACATGTTTTTGCTGCGTCATCCCCCCCACCCCCCACGAGAGTAATTCTTCTGAATTTTGGTAGAAGCTGAATAACAACCAGATGGTTTCCTTTACGGGTTATTCTCCATGAATAAATAACCATACCAAATCTGCCCTCCTTCATCGGTCCCAATAAGATTAAATGAATTAAAGTTGGCATTCTCCTTTCCTCTGATCATCCTTCTTGCATCTTTCTCTCGTCTAAAAAGGATGTCATTGATGGGAGTGTATTTTTTTGCCTGTCATGAATTGGGCCTGTGGTTCCTGTCTTCTTCCAAACCTTATAGAGCACTCTGGGATATTTAATGGCTAAAACATTCCTCTTATCTTGGGAGCTCAGTCATGGCCGCAAGACACATTCTTTCCATGTGTGGAATGTTTCCAGTTTTATTTGTAGAAAATCACAACTCTCCTTGTCATAGGAAAGGAAACAGAAATCAAGACCTGCCCCTTTTTGGCTCTCCTTGCTTTATACCCGTAATCATTTAGTTTCAGACTGGAAAAAAATACCACTGAAGATCAAATAGAGGTGTGAGAAAAGATCTCGTTCATCTTGCATCTCAAGGATCACACAACAAGTCCTCTGTCTGCCTTAGAAAGCATTCTGTTCTCTTAGAAATGACTCAACAAGTCTCCAGTAAGTAAAAAAGACACACTCTGTGCTTAATAAAACTGAATAAAGTAATATTCTTTAAAACATTCCAAAAAAGAGCATTCAGTAAAGCTGAATTATGAAAAGCACGCTGAAATAGGCAGTGTGTAGTGTTTTATAAAAACAACTCAACGAGGGCTGTGGCAGGAGTTTTATACCACTGGAATTCCACCATCTTCCACCTGCTGTTTTGGTGGATTGGTTAGGCTTCTATATATTTTGGACTTGCCCTGGTAGTTTTCGTTCAAGCCATTGATGTCAGTAGATGTGCTTTTTGCTGCTCCCGTCAGAAACGGTCATTAGGCATTGCCAAACTTTAACGAAGGCACAAGCTTTATATAAAATCATGCCATCTTTCTGTAAGGCAGCAGCTTAATTGCCAAACGCCTGGTTTGGTATGAGATTCATTAAGGATAGGTTCATATGTTAACTAACAGCACAGTTGCTGCCAGTTGCAAGGGCACAGGGAAGCTGCTGCATGAATTTGGAAGCCACAGTAACAACCATTCTCTTTGGATAGAATTCAGTTATTGGTCTTTCTAGAGCTCTTGATCCAAATTGGTGTTTCCTTCGTACATCCTAATGTTCCTCTCCGTACAGATCTTTCTGCATTCTCGGGTAGATTCATGGAGCTTTACTTTTTTCATGGCTCTCTTGATATGGCTGGATTTCTGCAAAGCCATGGAGAATGTTGAGAGCCCTCGGTCTGCTTGATACTGTTTTCAAGGCATGAACATGGGAGGGGAAGCAATCTCTTGGTGAATAAGGAATAGTGTTACTATATGCGATCATTCGGGAAGGCTGTTGGTACCAGAGATGAAATAGTCATGTTTCATTGGGACTCGGCTCGGATACTCAGCCAGTTTTACAGGAACTGCCACATTTCCTGCAATTGGCTGCATGCTCGTTTTCATTGAGCATTCTGTATTCTCATCCTAGTTTTAATTCATTGTGCCCATCCAATTTGTGAAAACTGTAGATTTCCTGATACAGGGAATGAAAATCACATATGCAGCCGTTCAGTTGTCTGGGATCATTAAATACTGGAAATGCCATGCTGTGGCTGACGCCATATGTAAAACAGCCATGTGCAATAAAACATCCATGTTCTATAACAGATCTGCCAAATTCCAATGTGGACTGCAAACATTGCAGAGGAAATCCAGGCAATCTTGAAGCAGTATGCTTTTGGAACTGCGTGCTGAGGAAAATATCCTTGAGGAGAGAATAGTATCATTGCAGGGAAAATCATATAATCGCACTACTTACACCATGCCTGTAAAGTCCAATTCACAGGACACGGTGGCCTTCATTTCTTCATGTTTCTTGATTTCATCGACTATTGCGCTGCAAAGCTCCAAGGCCTTCAATGGGAAAACAGTCATAAAACATTACTTGCTCATGCTCAATGATTTGGCCGGCCAGCACCCGGCCCAGCAACAAAACATACACAAATGCCAAAATCGCTCTGAAGTTGTCCTTCCAGGATCAGATGCCCCGACTCTTCTTTCCAAACCGTGCACTTAGGAACTGCTCTCTTCATACGCACCCAGGCCCACATTTCTCTCTATTTGTTGATGGTCTCAGAGTACTCGGCATTGATAATGGTGCATGATGGCAGCCCCTCTTTGCTGCACTTCCTGTCCTCCTCTGTGATGTCTCCTCTCCTTTTTTTGGTTTTTCAGTAGCATGGGTAAGATACTTCTGTTGTAATGTAGCATGTCTCCTCCTCTGCCTGAAGCGTCCCTCGGCATCCCTGTGTCACAGTTGCCTTGTTGTGGGGTTCCTGGTGGGGCCAAACGCCTAACACCACCTACTGTTGTGTTCCAGGAGACAGGTTGAGTGGGAGCCTGCCAGCAATTTGATTGAAGGGGTTTGTTTGACACTTCAGAGGCAGCCAGTCATATCCTTCCTGCCTCACCTTAGGTCACTGATCAATGTCTGTGTCAATCTGGTGAGTAGTCAACGTTGCAATCTCCTGCACATCTGCTAAGCTTCCCTCTGCTGTAGGGACCCCCCTCCTCCCTCCTGTATTGAATTCCTGTTTCTTGTCCCCCCAGAAATAGGTTTCTCAAGTGACCCTAAAAATAAATGGAGTCTATTTTCAAAGTGGTGCATGGGGAGAGAAAGAGTGCAGCTGTAGTCTGGTGACTGGTGGGATTTTTTTTACTACTTCCCAGGTACCATTTTGAAAATCCACTCCTTCTTGATGCGCCGAGAGTTGAGGGCTGCAAGTTGGAGAGTGGGGTGGTGGATACCGCATCCATAGGGTTGCCAACCTCCAGGTGGGGCCTGAAGATCTCCCAGAAGTACAACTGATCTCCAGACCGTAGAGATCAGTTCCCGTGGAGAAAAGGGCAGCCGGAGGGTGGACTCTATGGCTGAGGTCCTTCCCCAAACCCTGCCTCCCCATGCTCCACCCCCCCCAAAAATCTCCAGGAATTTCCCAACCCGGAGCTGGCAACTCTACGCACACACCTCATAGTGCTACAAAGGGGTGGGGAAGTGGAAAAAAAACCACTTTAAAAAAAACTGCCCTGCAAAAGGGCATCGGTAATTGACTAATTAGAGTGATTACTGAGTAAATTTGCTCTGTTGTTGGTAATGTCCATTGTCTTACCATAGTGCAGGGTTTCCTCGTACAATGTTCAGATCCTTCTATATCATGACAACAGATGGATCGGTTACTTTCATTGCTGGGAACTGCTAGAGTCAGCTTACAGTCTTGATAGTGACAGACATTTCGGTTTCAGATTAGTAATGCTCAGGTGGTATTTCACTGATTCAAACAAACCTGCAGGAAGCCCCGTCTAACTCCATAATGGTTTGATCTAATTCATTTAAATCTTTAGCAAAATGCTTCGACTTTTGCAAGCTAATGTAAAAACTAGTAAATGGGAATCATTCCTCTAGACCAGGGCCGTTTCCACACGGCTTACCTTTTGCCGGGACACAGCGTGTTCTCGCTCGAAATCGTGCAGTAACAGCTTCTTTCTGGCGCGGTTTCGTGCATGAAGACGCTGTGTCCTGGCAAAAGGTAAGCCGTGTGGAAACGGCCCAGGGCTCACATAAAAGGGATAACCATGAGAAGAATAATTTTTGCTTTGTTTTGTTTTTCTTTGGCATACATATTTTAGAAACCTGCAACCTGAAATCCAATCCTTTCATACAAGGGTTTCTTGGCTAGCTCTATATGTATACTTATTTTGTATGTATGCATGAAAATATTTTAAACAGTAAAAGTATCTTGTTAAACAGAAGTTCTGGCTGAAATACTGAAGATCTCTTATCAGAGTTATGCTTAACCTCACTCCCTGACATTTTGTGATTGTCTCTGCCGCCGGTGGCAGCCATTTTGTGGTTGGCTCCACCTCCCACGGCAGCCATTTTGTGGTTGTGCCCGCCCCCCTGTGTCAAAATATGATACATGCCCACAGGCTGAAAAAAGGTTGGGGACCCCACGCCAGACATTTTGCAAATGCAATTCCTGAGCAAAATTGCTGATGTCTGTTATGAACTTAAATCACAGTTTAGTAGCATATCCCTTTTATACAATCCGTGCTGCTTCTGTAACTTCTCCTTGTATGGATTCTGTGGGGCTTAGGAAGCAAACTTTTACACAAATTTAAGTTAAGAAAAAATCTTTTAAAAACCTTTTAACAATTAATACAATACAACTGCTTTTTTCTTTAACTAAACTCGTAAGTGCAACCATACAGAAACTTTAAACCAACGATGTCTTTGAAAATGTAAACAGTTCAACTTAGTGGAATCAGACAAGTGATAGAGTCCTTTTTCACTATCCTTCCAATTCAAAGCAACTGTAGCCCAGGCTTCTGTCCTCTTCTTGGGGAATTATAGCCCTGCCAAATTAATATAATTCCAGTAACAGAATCCAAACACAATACACAAACACCACTTTAAGAGCAGGACCACAAGTGATGCCTGACACAGGTTGGACACTTGCCAGCTTCCCTCAAGTTTTGATGGGAAATGTAGGCAGCTTGGCGGATTGTTGGACAAGTGACAGTTGAAAAGTCCATTGGACAGCAGGCGGAGAGCCAAGCTGCAAGACCAGGATGCCTACATTTCCCATCAAAACTTGAGGGAAGCTGACAAGTGTCCAACCTGTGTCAGGCGTCACTTGTGGTCCCACTCTAAGTCATATTGTTCACATACAACATTTGATTACCTTATTCAAGAGCATATTAGTTATTATTAAGGTCTTCCTCAGCTGCCTGGCTGTAGCTACTGACTCTGTCCTACTGGGCTAAACTAATTACCTCACAGGGGTTGAACTACCACGAGGCATAGGGAAAGCTGCCCCCTGCTGAATAAGCCGTGGCAAGTGGTGTGGAGGAATGCAGGGACATCTCTATGCTCCATCCTGTAACAATCGCTGCTGTGTTGTATGGGCGCAGAAGTGCCAACAGCTGATGATCATGTTGGCAACACCCCTACTTCACAGCTCAGCCACAATTCTCAAAGCATGGCTGCTCAGCTAGGAGGAAAAGAGGTCTGTTAAAGGGCTTGGGGGAGGGCTGAATGTGGGGTTTAGCTCCTGCCATCTACCTGGATTGCTTGTGGGAAGCAGCCAGAGAGCATACGGCCACTCTGCATTGAGTTAGAGCAACAGGAGTGTGGTATATTTTCTTTTGCTCTGGCTTAAAGGGGGTAAAGTATGGAAGCCTCAAGGAGCACCCTGTGGTGAAGAAGTTCTCCCCAAAAGGAGGGGCACAGAGCTCTGTATGGCAGCTGTGTGGGAGCCGACTTAAGTGGCACAGCAAAGCATTTTGCACCTATCTTCACTTTTCCCACACGACCTATCATGACATGGAATTTACAGCTCCAATATATAGCGATAGCCATTGCCATAAGGGGCTTTGTGGTGCTGTACGGAGGCTGTTTGGGCTCTCCTTTATTTTTTAACCGCCATTCCTCACAGCTGCTGTGTGGCTGCGGGAAATTCCCATTGGGTCTAGGGAACCGGGACCCAGCTCTTTAAAAACCGGCGCACCTAGCTTGACCCTAAGAATGTGCTGTTAGCAGCATTAACTGTCCCCCAAAAGCCACTTTTCAGCATAAATTTGAAACACTTAATACCTTTACAGATTTAATGTTTAGTCGATCGTTTAGGAGAGTCTGAACATTGTATGGAACCCAGCCGAGGCCAGACGCAGGACATTACTAAGGTACAAGAGAAAAGAAAAGGGACAATTCAAAAGTCAGCCAGAAACACTGTGATTTCCAGACATTGTTTCCATTGCGTGCACTAGCTACATGGCATACCCTCCAAACCTACCTATTCTACCAATGCGGTGCTAGTTGTTCTGGGCTAGTACTGGGTACATTGTTCAATGTACTGCTTCCCCGTGCCTTCTGTCCACCCCTTCTGGTCAACCCTGTAGCAGTCCCTCTTCCTCCCTCCCTCCTGCTAGAACCAATCCTTTCCCTTCCTGGCCTAACCAGCTACCGCAAGGCCTTGTGGAGGCGCCAGCTCCCAGAGCCCCCCGGTCTTGCGCTACCTGAAACGTGTGCCTCACCAACCTTGGAGGGTATGGCATGGATGGAATTGGAACGTCAAGAGCTGGTCCTGGTGATGTGCTGTGTTTCTATTACAGGTGATGGGAGTGGTGGGACCTTCCAGTGTGGCCGATGGATTACCCCTTCTTCATCTCAGCCCTTATCTCTCGCCACCTCTGCCCTTCAGCACAGCTGTTGTCCGGCTTGTAGCATTGCAGATTCAGGTGTGACCGCCTTGCCTGCTCAACAGGCTTTGCTTCTCCTGTGGTTGAGACGCCAGCTCGATGGTGCTCTCTTTTGGTTTTCTGCGAAAGCTGGGCAAAAACTGTGAAACAAGCTGTAAACTTTCCCTTAAATACATTAAAAGTTCGGAATATCCATGTTCAGAAATTGTCCAGGTCTTTGGAGGGTGCCAATTTAGAATAGCCCCACTGAAATCACAGAGGGGCTATGCTGAGGTCAACCTACCAAAGAGCTGAGGCAATCAATCATTATTTCTTCCCAGTAAGTTTGGATGTATAGACCTTTGACGTGCTCTAGAATAGGAGAAATATGGTGAAGCCACAGGATGTCTGTGGGTCATACAAACAAATTTTAGAGTTTCATAGAACTCACTCATCCTGAAAGTGATTGAATGCACCTGAATTGATAGTCAGTGTTCTTTTCTATAAATCTGAGGAACAAAACTCTTTTTCCATTCTGCCCCAAGTTCAGTGCATTTCCAAACCTTGCATACAAACAGCTGAGGGCTCAAAGAGAGATTGCCTTATCATTTTTGTGCTTCAGGCTTCCTAGAAGTTGGCAGAAGGAATCCTTTAAAAAAAAAAAACCCTCCTACTTCTGATGTTAGTTATTGAGTGATTCCGCACACGTTGGATAATGCACTTCCAATCCTCTTTATAGATCATTTGGAACGGATTTTTTTGTGTGCGGAACAAAAAATCCACCTCAAATAATTGATAAAGTGCATTGGAAATGCATTATCCAAGGTGTGCAGAATCAGCCATTATCTAACTGTACCAAGCTACTTTTTGTGGCTGGGGAGCATCTGGGAATAGGACTGGTGTCAAATGAAGTAATGCAAGAGATCACGTGAAATGTAAATGCACACCTTTGTTGGGCTATGTACTGTTTATCAAATAACGCCTTTTATGACCCTAAATAATTAAAATACTAGTGTGAATTCATCGAGTCTATTGCTAATACTTAGAAAGATTTGTTTGTAATGTTGGACTTTTGTGGATTCTATATATCTTGCACTTTGACGGCATCAGATTTAAGAGACCCCAAAGCCCTTGATTATGGAGGGGTTTGCCCCAATTCTGTTTTCTACCAATTTGGTACTTGTATCTGTGTGAAGATATTGTGCTTATGGATGTGGCACCTGTGGAATGATGTAAACCTTCTTCAGTCTAACCAAGAATACCAAACGGACCTTTCTGAAGCTGTTTGAGGGATTATGATGGAGGGAGAATAAAGAATCAACACCACATATTTGGAGGAGTGAAAATAGATAGGTGTCCTGGTTGAACAAACATCAGTATCTGCTAGGGAGATGCTGCATACTTTGAGTGGTGATCAGACCACTCAAATAAGACATATTCTCATATTTTCAAATTCTACAGAATGAGCCAGGTTAGTTTATAGCAGAAAAGCTATGCATCTGTATATATTCATACATCTTTTTTGTTTTTAGCATCAAACACCCAGCATAAACTATGGAGATCTAAGATTCTATTTCTGTTAGTTTTTTTCCCTTTTAAAGTCGTATTTCATCTGGAAATGCTTGGTGTCTCAAAATGGTGGGCCAAAAGCTTGTTTTTATATTGGTGTTGATCTAATGCCTGTGTCCTACCATTCTGTTCATCAAGGTTTGAAGCTTTCCTCCAGCCTAAGACACCTTTTCCAGACACTTTCCAGAGCCAGTTTGGTGTAGTGGTTAAGAGCGCGGGACTCTAATCTGGAGAGCCGGGTTTGATTCCCTGCTCCTCCACTTGAAGCCAGTTGGGTGACCTTGGGCTAGTCATGGCTCTCTGGAGCTCTCTCAGCCCCACCCACCTCACAGGGTGTTTTGTTGTGTGGATAATAATAATATACTTTGTAAACCGCTCTGAGTGGGCATTAAGTTGTCCTGAAGGGCGGTATATAAATCTATTATTATTATTATTGTTGTTGTTGTTGTTATTATTATTAATTGGCTCTTTGCCAGAAGAAGAGCCACTTCAGTTGAAGGATGACTTCTTGGGGAGGAAGAAGGCTTCAATCTTTGTTGAGTGGAGCGGGAAGATACAGGCCAGTAATGCTTAGTCTGCATTTTAAGAGTCGAGTTGTCTTGAGGAACATTTGATTTTGCATGTAAATACTAAATAAATGCAACTCGCATTTAGGTACTCAAATGTACATTCACATTTTGGAGGCATGCAGAGTATTCATAACCACAAAAGTACCTTTCCTGCATTTTTCTGATTCTTTATTTTAGATTTTGACCTTACTTACATTGCATGGTGCATTAAGGATAAAAAAGGGATGTACATGAGATAATTTTTTTTGAACATTTAGCCTTTTGATTATGTTGAAACTAGGATTTGCTGTCACATAGGATTATGCAACTTGGTGCTCATAGGGGTATTAAAGAGATGTTCTTGTAAGGAGTCTGTGGATCCCTTTTCCTTTACAGTCACTTTCTCTATATAATCTTCCAGTAAAATGATTTAATTCTTTCTTATTATCACTGCACAGGCTTTGAAAGAAGATTTCCCCTTAAGCCACGTGATCTCCCCATTCACCAATCAGGAAAGAAGGGAAGGAATGCTTTTAAACCTACTGATTCCATTTGTGCTCACAGTAGGATCAGGAAGCAAAGGTCTGATTAATTTAATGGAAAGATCCCTCTGTTTCCCCCCTCCCCCTTCTGAAATGGCAAATGTTTGTGGTTCCTTCCACCTCTGTGTTTCTCTCTCTATGAATATTCTTTCCATGGTGTGTTGTTTTTCGGGTTTGTTAGGTGCAAGCAAAAGGAAATAAATGTGGTCTCCTTCTCTCATTGTAGCTGTTTTCTCCGAATTCACTCTTTGACAGAGGAGCTCCACTTTTTCCAATCTGTGAACCGTGATGAGCATGCCAAACAAAGCCAAAATCCGCCCCCACCTCGTATAAGAAATAGGAAGGAAGCCAGAGAACCATGTAGCTTCCATCTACCCAATTCCAAGCCACTCGTATGGCTGAAACTCTCCTTTTTATATTGTTTCCTACCAATAAGTTGATTCTTATCCTAAGACCTTGTTCACCCTTGTGGCTTAACCCTGACCAAATGGGGGTTCCGTCACACAGACCTGGAGGATGGAAACTGCTCCTGAGTCCCTATGGGCCTGCATGCCCTGGAGTTAGCAACCCCATCCAGAATTCAAGGAGGGTAGATATCCACGGGCATCCTCATATCTGGCAGGAACAAGCCATTTCTAAGAGTCAAAAGTCAAGAATGAAGACATGGGCGGAGCAGAGGGCAGCAAGCAACTGCTTTCGATTGCTGTCACATTAATATCAGGAGCTGTCAGTGTAGTGATAGTGCTAAAATAACTTTGTGCTTTTGCTTTCCAGAGGAGAATGGGGGAGGATCGGGGTGTAAGGAATGTTCATCTGGTCTGTGAGTCGGATGATGCCACAGCGGTTTTGCTGCGCATCTGGGCCTGACCGGGCCTCTATCCTTCCCTTTTGTGCCCTCTCAGATAGCCCTTGGCTGGAGCAGCCCGAAGTCCTCCTGCTGCTCCAGACAGTCATTAACATCCTGCTACCGCCTCGCATCATCAGCACGTCCCGCAGCAAGAACTTCATGCTGGAGAGCTCCCCGGCCCACTGCTCCACACCGGGTGACGCAGGGAAGGACCTGCGCAAGGAAGGGCTGGCTGAGTCCACAAGCCAGGCGGCCTACCTAGGTGAGCAAGAAACAAAACAACATGGAAGTCGAAAAGGAAAAAAACACTTCACAAACATGGGTTTACAGTGATTGACAACAGGTGATGTCAGAGTTCTGTCTGTAGAGTTTGGGATGTGGTAGCGTGCATCTATGAACAGGACTTCTATTATTATTATTATTATTATTATTATTATTATTATTATTATTATTATTATTATTATTTTAAAAAACTTCTTATTTTCATTTTGGGATAGGGCATTTCCACCCACACCCAAACTGAAAGTAAGGGTGGTAATAAGGTTGCTTGTCTAGTGAACACTTCTGCTATGTATGGTACAGAAAAGGCATTGCTGTTGGCTGGAAATAGTGGTCAAGACAAGATATAGAATAGGGGGTCCCCAACAGGGTGCCGATGGGCGCCATGGCACCTGCCAACACCTTTTCTGGTGCTCACACAAGAAATTTCACTGAAGGTGAAATATTTTTAAACTGTATGTTCATTTTAAATGGCATCCTGTTAAACATTGGCCGTTTCCACACTACTCACCTTCTTCCGGAATGGGGCGCAATGTCACGAAAAAAAAGCGGAAGATAGCATCTTCTTGTGCAAGTTTTGCACGACGTCGCACAAAACTCGTGCGAGAAGATGCTATCTTCCACTTTTTTTCGTGATGTTGTGCCCTGTTCCAGAAGAAGGTGAGTAGTGTGGAAATGGCCAGAGTTTCTGCTTGAAATATTGAAGAGTTATATATGACCTTACTTCTTGACATTTTGTGGTTGGCTCTACTTCTTGTGGCAGCCATTTTGTAGCTGGCTCAGCTTCCTTTGGCAACCATTTTGTAGTTGTGCCTGCCAGAATTCCAAACATGCCTGCAAGCTTTAAAAGGTTGGGGACCCCTGACAGAGAGGTTAAAGAACAAATACCCAACCCAGTGTCGAGCGACATAGATCAGAAACCAAATAAATGTTGAGAATTGTGAGACCATTTAGCCCTCCCATAAGGGGTAAAAACTTATGAGGAAAAAAATCAATGTATACTGTGAAATATATATGTGTTTGTATCTTATGTTGTGGAGCACAGATGTGTAAAGCATTAATGTGTCTTCTTGTTACGGCACAATACTCTAATTCCTCTGACATCTGTCTCACCTGTAGCTCTGAAAGTGATCTTAGTCTGTTTTGAGCGTCAGCTTGGCAGTCAGTGGTATTGGCTGAGCCTGCAGGTCAAAGAGATGGCTTTGCGGAAAGTGGGAGGCCTGGCCTTGTGGGATTTCCTGGATTTTATTGTCCGCACCCGGATTCCTATCTTTGTCCTACTTCGACCTTTTATTCAGTGCAAGGTAAATCCCCTTCTAATGTTAACATCTAATTTCCTTGTCAAATAAATTGCTAAACCTGCTGTTCCATCCCTCGGGTAGAGAAAAATCTGCGACAATGTTTTGTAGAAACAGTCTTGACAGTAAGAAAGAATTCCTTGAATACTAAATAGTATTGAGTAGCCCTGCAGTTTGTCTTAAAAGACAGCAGGAATCATTACAAAGGTGTTGGTTCTCTAAGACATTATCCCAAATGATAATGCTTGATTTTGCAGAGTAGGGAGGGCATGAGATGGATCAGAGTGAATGTGTGTGTGTGTGCATGTGCGTGGTTCAGTCCTGAAAATTACAGGAACCTTGGCTGATGAGGGTGTGGGCAACCAGGATATACAGCATGGAGTGCTCATGGATTACCATCCATTGAGAAGATGAGAGAATCCCCTTTTTGGAAAGAAGGATTGACAAAATGTTTTGGTATCTCAGCTGCACAAAGGCGAAATAGCAAAACTGTAACCAAGGAACAGGTGAAGCCGTGTTCTCCTCTGCCTCTCCAAAGTCTTAACAAACTTCTCAACCCTGCTACGGGTCTGGGGGGTGGGGCAAGGCAGATATGGCAAAGATCTTAGGGAGTGAAGGATATTTAACCTTCCAACCTTTGCTTGGTTTCACTGACCAAAGCCAGATGCCCAACACAATTACCTTTTTAAGTGGGAAAAGGTTTCTCCAAAAAGGTACACACACACCCCTTCAAAATGCTAGTAACGTCATGGGCAGCCCAGTTTTGATTAGGGCTGAAGGCTTAAACCCTCTCTCTTTACATGGCTCCAGTATGAACTGGTGCTGAACATGCAATTTACATTTTACAGATGGACCGAGATCCATGATCTTCACCAAGTCTGTTTTGGCCCTCAGATAAGATCCTTGGAATGGGAGTTGCCAGACCACAAGCATGCAAAGCCGGTGCTCTGCCAATGAGCTGTGTCTTTCTCCCTAAATTCTCAACAAGTTCTCTGATGATGCTGTTTGTTCTTCCCAACCTTCCCCCATCCCCCTTCCCCAAGTTGCTCACGCAGCCTGCTGAGAACCATGAGGAGATGACCGCCCGGCAACACATTGCTGACCAGCTCGAACGGCGCTTCATTCCGCGCCCTCTGTGCAAAAGCTCCCTTATTGCAGAATTTAACAATGAGCTGAAGATCCTCAAGGAAGCTGTGCATAGTGGATCAGGTGAGTCAGTCCCGGGAGAAAGGTGGGTGGCAGAAGGCACTACAGGTAAAACAGCATGGCCCTCGTCGCCAGAAGTATACCACCTGACGTCATCCTCTAACTAACATCTGAAAGTTTTTGACTGTAAGCAAATTATAAAACTGAATCTGCAGCAGGATTTTTAGGGAGCTTAAGCAAGTCTACTGGAGGTAAGTCTCATGTTATTAAGTAGAGCTTACTCCCAGAAAATGCCCTTCGGATTGCAGCCTTCAACTTTTTATAAAATGCTGAACTGACATCCCTTCAAGTTGAAAATAATTGCAGCAAGAAATTGAAGGGGAGAGACAATTCACAGGCTGCTTATCCAAAAAATCAGTTTAATTTACTACAGTGGGCTTGTCTCATCTTAGGGTTTTCAAGGTAAGAGATTAGCAGAAGTGGTTTACCATTGCCTTCTTGTGACCAGTACTAACCAGGGTTAGCTGAAATGACACTGCTGTTGTCTCTGAAAGACCTTCTGCCAGTGTCACTTTTCACTACTGCTACTGCCCAGTAGCTAGCCTTCAAGACTTCCTCCACTCCCATCACCATTGGAACAGCCAATTCTCCTCTGCTGATGTGATTGTTGATTCCTGAAGGGGTTGGATGCATCTTATTCTGGTGTCTCAGCTTTGACCATTCCACCTTGAGTGACTCTTCCAGGAGTTTAGACTCTTGACCAAGCCTGTGCTCTTGACGGTGTTGCTCTCAGCTTCACAGACACACTCAAACGCCCTCAAAAGTCAATAATGCTAGGAAAAGTGGAAGGCAGTAGGAAAAGAGGAAGACTTAAAATGATATGGCTTGGATCAATAAAAGAAGCCATGTCCTCCGTTAATGTTAGCAATAGGACGTTTTGGAGGTCTTTCATTCATAGGGTCGCCATAGGTTAGAGGCAACTTGATGGTACATAACACACACACACACTACAGAGGGAAGAAATAATTGTGCTGTGGCTGTTGTAGCCATAAAAATTCGGAGGTGCAGAGGGGTTCTTTGACAGGGCATGGGGTAGTGCAGTGTCTTTTCTATCATATGAAAGTATAATACATGCCTCCCAGAGGACAGGAATGTCACAAAGTCTGCAGAAGATCAATGATATCACACGTCCTTCTCTCTTACCCTTTCAGCCCGAAAGAAAATGATCGTTCCTCACTAATAGCACTCGTTCTCATTAATAAAAATGGGCAGCTAACGTCATTGCATTTCTCCTTCCGCAATCTGTTCAGCCTATCAAGGGAAGACCTCCATCAGCACTGTGGGCACATCCACCTCTGCATACCGGCTGAGCCTGGCCACTATGTCCCGCTCCAATACTGGCACCGGAACGGTCTGGGAACAAGATAGCGAGCCTTCCCAACAGGCATCCCAAGATACTCTGAGCCGAACAGATGAGGAGGATGAAGAGAGTAAGTACTTGCCTCTGCAAGGATCCGGCCAGGAGGCAGAGGGCAAAGACTCCGATTTTTCTCAGTCACGTAGCACCAGAGAGCAGGTACCCCGGGTTCAGAATAAAAGATGCCGGGAGATAAGGAGAGCAGAGCCTTCCTGCTTCCTGCTCTCCATCTCCTTACTGATTTATACTCAAGATTTTATACTCAACGTTTTAAAATATTAATTTTCTAATTGATCTGCTTCCATAATAACAAATCTTAGTTCTTCTTAATTTCCAGCTACATAGTCAAAAAGCTCTTTTCGCTTTTACTGAAATTCTAAGATTGGTCTGTTATGCATATAGGAAGTTAATTTAGCCATAGACACTTATTCCTACAGTTTGTGCATCCATTCAGTCACACTGGGACAAGATTCTGCCTTCCATTTTGCTGCATATACTACTCTCGCCACCATCACCATGTATATAAAAAGTTCCCTGTGTATTTTTGTAATATTACTAGGTAAAATATTTAATAACATATTTTTAGAATTCAGCACAAAGTGTAACTTTAATATCTGTCACATCTCTTCATGAATTTTTATCCAATATCTTCTTGCCTTCTTATATTTCCACCACATCTGATAGAATGTGGCATTTGTACATTGACATTTCCAACACCTTCCACTGTAGTCCTTACTGGTTCTTGCAATGTCCTTGGGGGTGATATACCATCTAAAAACAGTCTGTACCAATTCTCTCTTAATATTTGACAGTCTGTAAATTTAATTTCTTTTGTCCATAAGTTTTCCCGTTGGCTCATAGAGATACTTTCCCCCAATATTTTGCATCCATTTTATCATATAGTTTAACTTATTCTGATTTTGTTGCATATTGCAGTAGAATTCTATATACTTTTCCTAATAGATGGTTTGAATCTCCACCTAACTAGCAATTTTTCAGTGTGCACTACACTACCGGTCAGGGCTGGCCCTACACTGTGCTGCTGGAAACAGGGTCAACCAAGCCCAGCAGGCAGATCAGGGCAAGATCAGTAGATATCCCCAAACTGGAAACCAAGGGGTACATGTTACTGTTTCAGTATTCTGTGTTCATTCTGCTTCCAAGCCTTGTCCTGCAGTACCTCAATGCTATCTCTTACTGATGGTAGCCAAGACAGCAGGCATGGGCACAAGCAGCTCTCCAAAGCCCCCCTTTCCCCGTTCAAGATACAATGCAGCAGAAATTTTTCTAGCGCATCACCAAATTAGTTGTCCTACATCCACTGGGGAAGCTGAGATCAAAGATTGCTCTTTTGACAGTGCTCTTTAAAAAATATTTCAGATTTTCTTTGCAATGATAAAATATTATTTCTCTTCTCGGAGAGGGGGTTGGTCTTTCCTTTGCAAGTTTTAAGTCTGGGTGACTATGAAGTGCCTAGTCAAAAGGACCAAAGCCTGAAGAACACACAAAGGAATTCATCATCACTTCACTGCCTGGTTTATCCTATGTTCTGAATTCCTTGCAGATGACTCAGTGAGCATGCCCAGTGTGGTAAGTGAACAAGAAGCATACCTTACGGGTTCCATTGGGAGGAGGCGATTCTCAAGTCATCTCTCCAGCATGTCTTCACCTCAGGCTGAGGTGGGCATGTTACCCAGCCAAAGGTAACCACATGAACTATTTGCGTCTCCTGATATACCTCCCAAGAACTGAAATGCCAAAGGTATAATGTAGTTTACCATTTGTAGAATGGTTGTCACAAGGTCTAATTAAACATGGATTAGGGAGAGCAGTTACGTCTTTGTGCAAGCAATTTCACCAATGTGTAATAACAACTCTAAAGCAACCTCTTTTTGTCAAAATGCAGCTTTGACACTTCTTGCTAGTGAGAAAAAGGCAACTTGGGCAAAAATAATTGTTCTTAAAGAAAAGTCGTTTTCTACTGCATGTTCTGATGATATACCTGGTACTGAATCTCAGCCAACAACAACAACAGCAACAGTACACTTATATACTGCTCTTCTAGTCAGATTAGTGCCCCACTGAGAGCAATAAACAAAGTCAGTGTTGTCATTATCCTCCTGATTCAGCTGGGGAGCTGGGGCTGAGAGGAGTGGCTTACCCAAGGCTGCTTACAGAACTCATGGCAGTAGTGGGAGTTGAACCAGCAGAGTGCTGATTGGCAACCCAACCACTTAACCACTATGTAATATGTGCACAATTAGTTTGGAGAGAAGATCTGTGAATGTCTGAGGGCATGATTACATGTTACGCTATTTCTGGATCCACCTCATGTCCCTCCTTGATCCTTCCAAATCAGACATGTGCTGAGAGTCCCAAGTTGAAACTTAATTCTCAGGCACAAAGGGGCCCGAGTCAGATTGGGGCACATAGGGAGAGGGGCTTAATCCTTCCCCCGGTGTGTTTTTCCTGATCTCGGTCAGCCCCAGGAGCCCCCGTTTGTCCTGTTGGGGAAATGTACATGTAGTCCATCATTGTGTGCCAGTTTCCCCAACTGTACCAGTACAGAGAGAATGACAAGAGTCAATAGCCAAAGAATATATCATGACGTACTAACTAAACAATAAATCAATTTTCAAATATAAATGTCTTATTATTTATAATAAATATTTTCTTGTACACACGGACTGCCTTCAATATATATCAATACACGCAAGCTTCCCACCACAATGGCTGTACAAAAAGTGCTAGTGCATACGTAAACATAAAGTCCTATGAACAATCATTAAGGTGCTATGTATTTAGAAAGGGGCTCCAAAATTGAATTAGACCCAGAGATGATGGGGCATCCAGGGGGTGGGGAACCTTGTTCATGTATTTTGGGGAGTAAATAAAAAAACGTAATTCTAGGTTGAAGATTAATAAGTGCTTTGTGTATTCGATCAGAAATGTAACCCGTAAGCAGCCCCTCATCTACTGTTGTTTTAATTAATGATGCAATATGTCTGGTCGGATCAGCATTGATACAGATATAGCTGTTAATATCCGATAATTGTCTCTCTGCTTTTTTAACGTAATCAGATGTATTGAGGACAACAATAGCTCCCCCTTTATCAGCTTCCTTAAAAATTATCTCAGGATCCTTAGCAAGGGAGTCTAAAGCCAATTTTTCTTGAAGAATTAAATTATGCCACCTATGCACTGCAGAGGATTCAAGTTTATTGATTTCTTTTTCTAACGTCTGTTCAAAGGTAACAATATTAGGACAGTTAACATATGGAGTAAAAGTGGAACGGGAGCGTACGGGTGGTATTATGTTGTCCGGGGTGTGCGGGTGTCATTACCAAAGAATTTTCTCAAGTTAAGTTGTTGTACAAGTTTAAAGGTGTCCATTCTAGTCTGAAACCCTTTATAAGGAGGGGTAGGGACGAATCCCTACCCCTTATTAAGCGCTCTCAATTTAGTTGCAGTAAAGTTTCTAGATGATAGGTTCACCATTAGGTTTGTTTCCCTTTGCGGTGTTGGCCCCCCTGAAGAAAATTACTGTTGTTATAACCCCATCCTTTAAATCAGGTATTATGTGCACAAGATATGCTAGCCACTCCCCCTTCCTCCACTGATGAGTGAACATCCTCCCCTTCTGCGGTTTCAAGTTCGGATGTTGATTCCATGTGATCTAACCTAGAAACTCTCTTCTTTCGATTTGATGCAGCAGTTTCCCAATTATATACTCTGCCCAGAGAGTAATCTTTACAATCCTGGTGGTATGTTTTAATTTTTACCTCCCTCGTTTTAGATTCAAATTCCTTAACCTGTGCTTCAAGTTCCTCCAGCCGTTTTTTAAAGGAGTCACCAGAAGTCTTATCCTTTAAAGTATTTTCCATTATATCAATGTCAGCAGTCAACTTAGCTGTCTCCCTCCTTGCCATATCAATGATAAGTAGCATCAAATCGGTAGAACTTCTATTCAATATTGAGGCCCATTGATTTTTAAAGTCCTCGTTATCTCAAAAAAGACCAGGGGATTTATTAATACACAGACCACGAGGGATCTTATTAGCCTTGCAATAGTCAGTAAGAGAGGTGGCATGTAACAAAATTCTGACTTTTTTTTCTTTTTCAAGAACTGTAAATCACCCCAATTGTTATCTGTAATATCCCCAGCATCCCTTAACATGGAGGGCATACCGGCCAGAATTCTATTTTTATCTTCCTCAGTAAATGCAAATAACTCATCAGTATTCGACAAAGCTCTCAAATTGAAAGTACCAGTACAGAGAGAATCACGAGAGTCCATAGCCAAAGAATGTAGCTGAAGAGTCAATACCCTAGGGAACCCCTGTTTGTCCTGTTGGGGAAATATACATGTAGTCCATCATTGTATACCAGTTTTCCCAACTGGGCACATTATTGGCTCCCTGATGTTGTTTCATGTTGGGAAAACAGTGTGAGGGTGAAGAATCCCAACAATGTAGCCTCCATGCACATGAGAATTAAGTTTCCAAGATTGCTGGGAGCTCTGGATGTAGAATGTGCAGTGCATGTCTGGTTTGACAGGACCCTGGGTAGACACGGAGAGAGCGTAACATGTAGTTAGGCCCTGCACAGTCTTGCAATTGCCAAATTGCAATATTGATTCTTTCTGAGCTGATTGTTGATTTACTAATGTTCTTGTGCAACAAGTGCGCAGATCTTTAGAAACAGGTGTGTGGCACATAAAAGAGAACACAGGTGCATCTTTAGAAGTATGAGACCAGATGTATCTCTAGATCTCACTGGCAGCTTTAGAAGGCAAGAATTTGTGAGCGTACACTATCCCATACTTGACAATAGGATTGTACTTTCTTTTTGAATGCCTTATCTCTCAGGGTTTCGTTTCTGCAATCCCTTAGCAAGCATTCAAAGATATCTGGGCAATTAACTAGTTGTATTTACCCAGTGATAAATTCACCCAGTGATGATCTAAACTTCCTGTGCATGGTGAAAGGGCAAGGCAGGTAGCAGCCCTAGTGGGAAGAAAACACCATACAGCCAGGTTGTCCCGCAGTTCCAGGAATCCCCGCATGAGAAACAAACTGGTTTGAGTCCACTCTTGCTATGTGCTAGTCCCCTTGTGTGATGCGGTACTAAAAAGTTGCCTCTGATTGTAATCTTGAAAGATAAAAGCTGCAGAATACAAGTGCTTCTTTTGCAAGATATTGGCTACATCACAATAACTTGCTGAAATTTTACATGTTCAGAAATTTATTACAAACTATACTGGGCAACTGTAAAGGAGTTTGCCAGGTACGAATTTAAAAATGCTTTATTTAGCTCAAAGCCTTGTTTCATGGGTAACTTCACTGGGAAAACTTTTGATTGACTAGTTGATAATGGACAGTTTTGCTGGGCCAGAGAGTTAACTAGCCGAACAGTTGCTTATTTTTGCGGCTTTCATTTATTAATGTAATAGAGAATGAGCAAGAAAATATGAAATACGGTGTTTCCTTCTAAGGAAAGATAGTGTTCATTTAGAAAATTGCAAGGAAATTTTACAATACGTTTTTCAACTATATCAATATTTTGATATTTTACAAAATGTTTGAAAATGAACTTATTTCATTAAATGATAAGTTAAAAGCAGATTAATCAAACAAACGTCTCCAGTTCCTAAAACTTTGGCTATATCAGACTTTTGGGAATTTTTTCATTTTGAATTTAGATTAAATTAGAGCCAGCAGATGTGTGTGTAATTTGGCTAGCCTCAGATTAGCAACATTATTATATGGGTATCTTTGTTCCTCTGTTCAAGACAAATACACATGTAGTAATACAGTGTTATTACTGATGTGGTGATATCCCACCACACCACACCACACCCTTCATTTTATGTGTAAGTGTTGATCAGAAAGTGACCCTTGTTCATTGTTAATCTGTCATTTGGGATGTTGCAGTGGGATTCAGGTATGCAGGTTTAGATGTTTATTTTCAGTTTCATTACAGTGTGGAGCCTCCTCCCCTCCCCCTGTACAAATAGGGGCTAGGTTTCAGAGAGGAAGAAAATCTTATGTTGAGACATGTCAAATTTTTCTCCCCCCTCCAAGCAATGGCAGACATCACGCCTTCTAAAGAAGAGACAAAATAGCCTTGACCTGATACTACCTGTGTGTATAGATGGGTGGGTAGGCATTCATTTCCAAGGAAGGAGGGGATCCTGCCATAGGGGCATTCTTGTCGGAGAAACAGAAGATCTGACAGGCCCTTCTTGATCCACACTGGATTTGTTCAGATGTTTGCCTCATTGTTCCACTCTGATCAGAGAAGGGAGCTCAGGAACTGCTAATGTGGCTCTAATGATGTTTCCTTGTGTCAGGATTAGAGGTGGGCATGAATCGAATTAAGACCCAAAAAACGCATGAACTAGGCTGGTTCGTGGTTCACGAACCAGTGGTTCATGGAAGCTCGTTTCCATGAACTTCCACGAACTGGTCTACTGGTTCGTTTGGGTTGTAAAGGGGCAGTTTAAATGGCCATTTCCCCAGGGAAATGGCCATATAAACTTTTCCTGTTGCTTGCAAGTGGCAGGTCCCTTTAAACTATCACCTGGCAGGTGGCAGGGGGGATCCCCCCTTGCCGCCTACCAGCTGATAGTTTAAAGGGACCTGCTGCTTGCAAGCCACAGGACCCTTTAAACTGCCCAAACCCCTGCCCCCAGCACCACCACCCCAGCCCTGCTGCGGCCGCCATTTGAGGGGCGGGAAGGCCATTTTCAGCTTCCTTTGCCACCGAAAACGGCCTCCCTGCGGGCCCATGCAGTGACGGAAGAGGCCAAAAACGGCCTTCCCACCCCTCGTGGGAGGAGAGGAGGACACCACGGGCCTGCAGGACAAGGTAAGTGTGGGGCTGGGGCTGGGGATGTGGGGGCTGGGGTTTGCACAATTTTAAAGGGCCCTGCTGCTTGCAAGCGGCAGGTCCCTTTAAACTATCATCTGGCAGGCGACAAGGGGGGGGATCCCCCCTGCCGCCTGCCAGCTGACAGTTTAAAGGGACCTGCCACTTGCAAGGCAGGAAAGGGCCCTTTAAACTATCAAACGCCCCTTTCCCTGCCACTGGTAAGCGGCCAGAAAGGGGCATTTAAACAGCACACACTACGAACTGGTTCGTAAACTTGCCCCAGTTCATGTCACTTCATGGTTCCTGGTTCATGAAAATCCACAAACCTCATGGTTCGTTTTTTTTGTGGTTCGTGCCCATCTCTAGTCAGGATCGTCTCCTATTATTTTCTAATTCTCGTGCTGGCTCAGTTTTCATAGCAGGAGACTCTGCGTGAGGTTATCTGGGCTATTTCTTGCGTAAGACAGAACCTATCCCCTGATCAGGATCTACAACTATGATCTCCAACTTTTTAGAAAAGGTAAAAAGAGCCATGGTCCCTCAATTCAAATTGAGGCAGAGAGACTTTAACCCTTTCCCCATTCCTCTTTTCTTGATCTATGCTGTGCCTTCCCTAAGGTTGCCAACTCCCAGCTAGGAAATTTCTGTGTATTTGGAGGTGGAGCCTGGGGAAGGTACAGACTGGGGAAGGAGGGACATCATTGGGGTATAACACCACAGAGTCCACTCTCCAAAGCAGTGGTTTTCTCCAGGGGAACTGATTTCTGTAGTCTGGAGATCGATTATAATTTTAGAAGATCTCCAGACCCCACCTGGAGGTTGGCAACCCTTGCCTCCCCTCCCAGTTTGTCCTGCTGGGGAAGACATAAAGTGTGTGCCTCCCCCTCAGCTTTAAAATGGTGGGAGATCCTGATCAGGGGCATTAAAGAAGCAGAAGTCTCCAGGTCATGCCTACCAAAGTCCCTGCTGACCACAGCCACCAACCTGGATGTACCACAAATGGATGTTTTGCTTTTAAAGTTTCGTTAGGATGCTAATTAAGTGTGATGCATGTTATAAAGCTGGAGATTCCCCTGCCTCATAACTTCCATCTGTAGGAAGCACTTTTAACTATGAACAGGAAGTCATTTTCCCTGGCTTTGGTTCTTGAGTGAAGCCGTTTTGAGATCAAACAGTTTACTGTCCTCCTTCTCTTTTTATTATCCGTCTGATACTTCTTTTTTTCCCCTGAACACAGAGACAATTGCATGCTTTTTGTTTTATATTTTCTTCCCTCGATGCTTCCCCTCCCTGCCCCTCCTGCAGTGAACCCAATGTCCTCGAGGACTCCCAGGGCCTGGCCGCTGAGGGCAACCTCACTAGGTACAGTCTCCACCATACCTGTGTGTCTCAGTGTCTGTGCTGGGGAACAGTCTGCTTCCTCTTTTCACCGTCTTTTCCTCTGCCTCATCTTTGACTCTCTCTGTCTGTCTCTCTCTCCCGCCATTCCTCTTTCTTGTTCTTCATCAATGACCAAGTCAATGCAAGTCAAAGGGGCAGTTGTCTTGCTGCAGTGGCAAGCTCTTGCATATGAGCAACCTTTATGGGCTAAAAGCTTTTGTCTTGTGAGAAACCAAACTTGCCAAAGCAAACCTGCACATTGTGAGGTTCTCCCCCCACATCCCCTTTTCATGTTTTTTGCTGGATGGCTGTAAAAAAAATGGTCACACATTATTAAATTAATGACTTAGGTATCCAATTACGGTGTTTAAAGAAGCATTGGTTTCTAATTATTCATGGAAAGCCAGCATGGTGTAGTGGTTAGGTAAAGACTAGGGTCTGGAAGAACCAGATTCGAATCCCCACTGTGCCTAACCTACCTTGTAGAGCTGTTGTGGGGATAAAATGGAGGAGAGGAGAATCATTGTAAGCCACCTTGGGTCCCCACTTGGGAGAAAGGTGGGGTATAAATAAAGTAAATAAATCAATAATCGCTTAATGGTAGATGTTTTTACAATGATTTGTTTTTTCACGAAGGAGTAGATTTTCTGCCATATCAGAACTGCCTCTGTTTGTAAGAATGGCCCTTGTCTGAAGAAATCACCTCTTTATTCTCTTAAGTTTGTTGTCAGTCTCTATGCTTTCATCTTTTCAAGAACACAAGTAGTCATTTAAATTTGCGCAGTGTCAGATCACACCACGAATAGGCTTGGAACTTTGGGATTTGACACTACTCTGTGTTTTTGAACAGGAAACCGAATATGCCTTCAAAGCACAGCCAGGTGGCTGTTCGTGCTCAGGTCTCCCACTGGTCTCCAGTCACCCGGCTGTGCTTTGTTTTCCTATTCAAAAAAAGAACTGCACTGCACCTTTAACTCTCAGCTCAGTCATTTTAATCATTCTTACTGTTCTGTTGTGTTTATGCCTCTCACCCGGTCCTCAGTAGTTGGAAAGGCTCATGATATCACCGCCCTCCCCACCCTAAGTCCTTGCTTCATTCCAGGATCCCTAGCCCTTACTGAAGCTATGCTGCCGCCTCATTTAATGTTCTTATCTAAAGACAAAGAAATGTTGAGAGGGATTCTCCTTATGGATGATTTCCTCCTTTTGTTCAGCCACAGACTTTCAGAGCAGGAAATTATGTCTGTGGTTGGATGTGCCATCTTGATCATTTTCATGAATCATGAAGTTCTTTGTATTTGTATCGGTCTCTGATGGTGGTTGTGTGTGTGTGTGTGGGGGGGGGAATAGACATTCCTAAGTCCATTTGGTGAGAGCAGAGGGGTTTTTTAACCTGAATCAAAATATATGTACATATTTAAACAAAGAAGAAATTATGGAAATTTTTCATCTAAGGTAATTTGCCAGTCAGTCACAGCAAATTATAAGCCATTTTCCTGCACAACAGACTACATCTATAGAGTTCATTTATCCATATTCCACAGAGTACAATAACGCTTAATATTTATTTTGCACATTTCAGTGAGGAAAGTATTTTATATTCATCAGTAATCCTAAAAATAATGTAAGACGGGGCACTATTATAATGCCCATTTTACAGCTGAAGTCTGAGCCTGACTGAGTTGTGTCTAACTGAGAAAAAAAAGTATCATGGTATCATACACAACCAACAGAGAAAAATAAGCCATGATAAACTTACCAGAAAAATATTTGTGTATTCCAGTTAAAGATTCATAGGTTCATTTAACAATTTTTCAAGGGTCTCAGATATAGTACATATATTAGAACATGGTAACATAAAGAAGGCAAAGCATCTTATAAAGGTTTCAAATTCACTTTAACCATGGCGAAAGCACAGTGCCAAGTGCAGAAGTAAACATCACAAATTTCCTATTTATATAACAAAGTGCCTGTGCCTGAAATTGACAATACTGACTAACAAGTAACCATAAACATTTAAGGACAATCAAGTTATTGACGGTGCGGATAAATCCAATAATTTCAAATCTGTATAATGATCCAAGATGTCAATTATGAGTGATAATAACTCTGAATAATAACGGCGATGGGAAGCCAGCAAATTGACCCATTTCAAATCTTCATTCTGGCAGTTTTTATAATAAGGATAGATCAAATACAAGTACAATCAAGCGTTTCATTTCTCTCAAACGCTATCAGCAGCCGTCTTCCATTTTAGGCGTGTGACCTTATGGCTGAGCTGGAATTCAAACGGGGGGTCTCTACCGTATCGATCATAGTATCCCGTCTTTTCTCTCCAGTCTTGTTCCAGCATTGTTGGACCTCCAGAAATGTTGGCCTAGAAAGGAAACATTCTGGAGCAGATTTGCCACTTCTCCAAGTGGATGATGTTCAGAAAGGGCACAGCAGGTGAGGCTGACGAGAGCATCAGAAGGAAGCAACCGGGTGGCTATGCCAGCCCGTGTCCTGAGGGGTGCAGGGGATCAGGCCAGTAGAGATGTCCCCTGCCCTGGTTGGTGTTGCTGTCTCCTGAGCACCGCACTTTGCTGCTTCGCTATTGTTAAATGAGGAGAGAACTGGCATGCTCTAAAGTTGGGGGAACTTTGGGGGTCCAAAGGATGAGATGTGCTCTATAGTATCTATTACAATACATATGCATTCACCCACATGCCTTTAGGGTTGTCAACCTCAAGGCTGGAGTTCTCCAAGAATTCCAAATGATCTCTATTCCAGATTATAGAGATCAGTTCCCATTGAGAAAATGGCTCTTTGGAGGGTAGACCCTGGCCGTTTCCACACTACTCACCTTCATCCGGAACAAGGCTCAACGTCGCGGAAAAACGCGGAAGATAGCGTCTTCTTGTGCGAGTTTTGCGCGACGTCGCACAGAACTCGTGCGAGAAGACGCTATCTTCCATTGTTTTTTCACGACGTTGAGTCCCGTTCCGGATGAAGGTGAGTAGTGTGGAAACGGCCCATATGTCATTATACCCCATTGAGGTCCCCCTCCCCAGTTTCCACCCCAAAATCTCCAGTTGTTCCCAACCTGGACATGGCCACCTGAGTTGCCTTTAGTCTGCTGTGCTTGGAGTGAAGAGGCAGGCAGGCAGGCTGTGGAGCTTTTTGTTACTCTCCAGGAGTGCTACAGGTAGTCTGGACAGCTCTCCTGAGGCTCAGACCCCAAGATTGGGGTGGAGCTTGGTAGGATAGGGGCAAAGCCTTAGTATTGCCAGGCGGGGACAGAAAAGTTGCAGCTAGTGGGCTAGGAGAAGAGTCCAGTTGTGCTGATGCCTCTGGTGTCAAATGGACAAGCTTCACAAGCAGAAAATAACTGTCTTCCTTGGTTCTGGCTCTTGGGGAGATTTACTCTTTCCCCTGGAGATGCACTAAAACTCTGAACAGATCAAGATCTGACAATTCTAGCACAGTCTCATCTTGCTTGTAGATCATGTGCTAAAACCCCTGTTTTAAAAAATCTGGAGGTAAGTATACAAAGAGCATATGAATTGCGTTTGATAGAAAATTAAAGCTGTGGAATATGTTAACCTCCTTCAACAAGGAAAAGGCCGTATTTTGTTATGGCAACGTTTTAGTAGGGCTGTGCTAATGGAGTTGCAAAAAAAGGAGTAATAGAAAAGATACTGTGGCAACCTCTTCTTTTATAGAAACTGGTGCCGTGGAGATAATTGCTATAGCGAATCAGAACACATTAAATCTAGCTTTGGACGGAAGCAGCAAAGAGTTTTTCTTAGAATATTTTATCGTCTCTGCAACAGACATATGAAATTGCTTCTCGATGACTGATGAACTGATAAGTTAATCTTTCATAAATAATTATGAAACCAGAAGCAGGAAGAAAACAGTATACACTTCTAATAAGAGAAAAGAAACAGTTTGCATAACAAGTGTAAAAGGAACTGAGTACAAAGAAAGAACCAGAGGAGGCAGAAAGATCAACATTATTATCTTCTGCAGATGGCTTTGAATTTTCCTTTGGACGGACAAGAAACAGTGGAAGATACTCTAAAATCATAAACAAAAATAATACAGATGATACAGCAACATAAAGTCATTTTGAAATACAAGAATAAAGGTTGAATAGTGCACAGAAAATGTGTCACTTGCGACACAGAAGCAAATGACTTCTTTAGTGCTGACTGAGCCATGGCTGGCCCACTGCATCCCATATCACGGCCAGATGTTTACATGCACATCTAGAGTAGCCTCAAACATTCATGTCACTACAGCCAGGGCCCAAACGTTATTTTTCAGGCCCAGAACAAACTTGTAAAGTACCCCCCCCCCCCGCAACACACACTAATGTCACAATCCCTTGACATACTTACAATCTCATGAACCACAAAAAAGTTTTGAGTTATAAAATTACTGTTATATATTGTACCTTTCTGAAAAATGCCTGCCCACAGGAAGAAGTTGCTTGCTTCTGTGACTTAAGTGACACCTTTTCTATGCTGTATTCAACAACTATTCTTGCATTTTCAAAATGACTCCTGGGTATAGTTTCTTGGGAGCCTGCCTGTGGCATTTTGCCTCCTTTATGAGGCTTATATTACGCCGCCTCCCTGCCCATCTTATTGTTCCCTTAGATTTTTGCTGCCACCAAAGGGTCTCCCCTTAGTTCTCTGTCAGTTTGTATAGGAAGTCTTAGTTATATTTGGTATATTGACAGACTAGTCAGTGTGTGGGGGTGGCTGTGAGGTAAAAGAGGATCCTTTATTCTAGATAAAACAGACATTTTACTTATTTATAAGTACATCTGCATAATGGTTTCAGAGTAATTCATAATTATAATGGTTTCAAGACAGGTACAGATATTCATGTTTCTAAACAGACTCAGTCACTTATTTTCCCCCAGCTGCTGCTTAGGTTAATAATATCCATGAAGAAAAGAAAACACAGACTTCCCTCAGAGTACGGCACTTCACACCTTTCCACTTCTTTCCCTAGAACAGCTTTGATCAACTCTAGAACAGCACTCTGAGCTTTTCCCCTCAAAACTCTTCTCATAAACTGGCAGCTCATTCTGCTTCCTAAGATACAGCTACTATCCAATCACTGCACATTTTATTTACCCATCCAGTAGGGTTGCCAGGTCCCTCTATCCTCCTGCCGGGAGAGTTGGGGACCTGACACTTACCTCATGCTGGCAGCGTGTCAGTCTTTGCATGCATGCAAAGCGCATGAGTGCTATGGAGCTGGTGTGATGACATCACTTCTGGACCGTGAGAGCACTCCTACGCTCCGCATGGAGCCGATTCGGCCTGTTTGAGGCCCAAATTAGCCCCAAACGAAACATAGGAACGCTCCCGCGGCCAGCACAACAGCGTCACTTCCAGAAGTGACGTCACCATGTTGGTTGGGAGTGTGCACGCAGTGTGCGTTCCTGAGGTGCCTGCCAGTGGTGGGCAACCTCTGGGAGCTTTCCCCCTCCCACTGATCATTGGGCAATCGGTGGACAAGGAGACAAATCCCCGGCAGTTTGTCTGCCACTGGTGGGTACTTGGGAACCCTACCATCCAGCCCTCATCTCTTCCCCCAGAGGCCTGTGTTTTAAACCATAGCAACATACATTCAAAACCTCAATTTAATTAGCTGAAATAAAACACACAAACTATTTATATAGCAAAACATTACACTGTCCCATTGGCTGACATGGGCTGTGGGGCTGGAGGGCCGGGCTCAGGCCTCCCTCCTCCAACAGGCCTCTGGTCTTGGTTATGGAAGCTGGCATTATGGGGGTGGTTCCAGGCCTCATGTGAGGGGAACAGGGGAGGTTGATATGGACACCTGGACTGGGACAGCTGGATTCCTTGCTCTTGCTTACCTGTTCATATGTCCTCGCCCCTTCGAGCTGAGCCATCAGAGATGGGTGCCCATTAGAGGTCTGGAGTGAGACCTTTTAGTCACACAGTATGGACTTTGCTGTCCCCCTGAGTTGTTAATACGAAGTGCTCGCCCAGTACTGCTGAGTGCTCACGTTGAGAAACGTATTGTACGTTTCCTGCTATCAAAGGGCCATACACTTTAAGTTCACATGGCAGGGAACTCACACTGCCATGCCACATACCCTAAAGAATTCTAGGGCATCCTGGCTGGGGTTTATGTAGGACAGGGGAGGCAGTGACTGAATGCTGGAGTGGGGCTTTGGCTACCTCTGGTAAGGAGGGAGATGATTGATTACAGCTCTAGTCAGCATCCTTTGCTCGATCAGGACTTTTGGTTGGGGCCACACCAGCGGGAGGGGAGAACTGGATTTTTGGTTTGTCTGGGTGCCTTTGGGCTATGTCATCTTTTTGATGGCATAACTTTCTGCTGCAGTTGGGGAGGGGCATTTTTGGATTGGAGTGGTTAGGGGGGTGGCTGACTACAGCCATGCTCCTGAGTAGAGATGGGCACGAACTGGGGGAAAAACGGAACCATGTGGTTTGTGGTTCGTCAAATTTCATGAACCACGAACTTTCATGAACCTGCCTCTGGTTTGCGAACTGGTTCATTTGGTTCGTGAAAACGTCACATCCAGGTCAAAAAATCATCACATCTGGGCCAGCAGAAGGTCTGCAGGAAGTCCATCCCCTGTCGCCTAAGAAACTGATTGATTGGCACCAGGCTGTCTGCAGTGACGAACCAAAAAATGAACCAAACAAACCAGCCTAAAAGTTTGTGGCAGTTCGTCAGAAATGGGATCTGACGAATTGTGGTTCATGAACCACGAACCGGCTTGGTTCGTGCTTAATTTTGGTTCGTATTTTGGTTCGTGCCCATCTCTACTCCTGAGTCCATCCCTTCCAATGCCAGCACAGGCACATAAGTGTAAGATATGCCGGCATAATGGCTAGTCGGCTCCTTGAGCCCTTTCAGCTCCATCCTTAGCATTACGCTGAAATAATATAATTTTGCACTTGAAAGATGCCAACATCAGAATTTATTTTAATGCAAAATGCTCAGCAATGCAAGTAATGTAGTTCAGACTGAATACAACTGAATTTATTTTAAGTTGGCCATTGTCTAATTGAAAAGTAGCTCATCTAAATATTACCAGTTGCCTAATGAGTATTGCAGCAGGATATTAGCATCTATTTAATAGTGAAAATGTGCTCATGCTTAATTTAAATTTATTTTTAATTTGAGAAGCTGTTAAATCCATTTTTTTAAAAAAATACAGGCATGCTTTCTCTAGGACTTGTGTGTATTTTATTTTCTAGCCACTAATAGATTTGAGGCTAAAAGTATGTGTTCAGTGTGGTAACTTTCTTCATAAGTCTCATACCATGACGTGAATTAAACCCTTGTCAATTGTGTTCATTATTCACTTTGTTCTAAATGTATCTAAAATTACACAAAACTATGGGGCGGTTATTAAATCTAGGATTGTGGGTTCCCATATTTCCCTTAAATTCTACAAAGAAATTTGCTAAGATACCAGAATAACATCCCTATGATAATCTTGTCTAGACTTCTCTGGCACTGAAAGGGGGAAGTTGGGCATTGTGGAATGGGATGCCCCGTTGCATGGCTGAAAACTGAGGTCTCAGTTTGGACAGCTGGATACTACCAGGGTATGCCTAGTTCTCCTCCTCCTTCAGGCCCAAGCCTACAAGATGCTCTTCCCTAGCTTTCAAAGACGGAATGATCTTTGAAGTGTCTGTGCCATCAGTATTTAGTTGCGTTGGCATGGAAACAGCATTCCAGTCTATCTCCTTCTGTAATAATGATCCAGAGGAGTTAGCCGTGTTAGTCTGTAGTAGCAAAATCAAAAAGAGTCCAGTAGCACCTTTAAGACTAACCAATTTTATTGTAGCATAAGCTTTCGAGAATCAAGTTCTCTTCATCAGATGCCTGATCAAAACTGGGCAGATACAGAAGAGGAGGGGGAAAGAGACAGAAAAGGGAGGGGTCATAAATCACAAGAAGGCAGAATGCAATTAGCATAGAGGCAATCAAAACATTCCTTTGCTTGGAAATGTAATGATGAGTCTCTTGATCCTTAACAGGGTAGCTAGTGTGCAGAGCGAACCTGGACACCACAATCTCCTTCTGCAGCAGCCATTGGGGAGAAAGAGAGGCCTGAGGCAGGTAAGTTCACAATTGGTTCATACCCTGTTAGATGAACTAATTCCCTGTGTTTGGTTGAGTGGGATTTGATAAGGCGTTTAAAGCCGGAAGTGCCAATTGTAATAAACAGTTTGATGCAAAGTGAAACAGGAACTCTGCATCTTTTGCTCCACCATTTGTTCCTGAATTTGTAACAGCTGGCTCATCTGCTGTTCAGGCACACATGAATGTGTGTGAGAGAGAAACTGTGCATGCACAGGCCAGCCACAGAGAAGATTTCCAGAGGTTTCTACAAAGCTAGGAAAATCAAAAGAGTCCAGTAGCACCTTTAAGACTAACCAATTTTATTGTAGCATAAGCTTTCGAGAATCACAGTTCTCTTCGTCAGATGCAGTGCCCCTTCTCCCCTTGGTGCATTCCTGCCAATAGGAGGAAGGGCGCCATTCCCTCTGTTCTCTCCATGCTGCCACAGAGAGATCTCCAAAGCTGTTCTCTGTTTTTTCCTCTCCTCATCCTTGAGGCTGAGGAGACTTATTTTCCTTAAAGTTTTTTGTAACCATCAATAGTCGTTCTAGTGAAGAATAAAACTACATTTAAAGAAGAAAAGTTTCTGGTTTTCCCTTGCTTGTTATGGATCAAGAGCGGCTTTTTCATGATTGTGCCAGCTGTGCCTTTAAAATGGTGCTGAAAAATGTCCATTCTGTGTGGCTTATCTGCCTGGGGATCTCAAGATAGAGCTGCTGCTCTGTCTGCCACCCATTTACCCTGAAGGCCTGATTGGACAGTGCCTCCTCACAATGGCTCTTTCTCCAAGACTGTGGCTTCATGCCAGCCTGATTAAAGTCACCTGTGTAAAGGCAACTCTCTGGAACCTTAGAGCCAAGCTACAAGTGACGCCTGACACAGGTTGGACACTTGTCAGCTTCCCTCAAGTTTTGATGGGAAATGTAGGCATCCTGGTCTTGCAGCTGTAATGGAGAACCAAGCTGTAAAACCAGGACGCCTACATTTCCCATCAAAACTTGAGGTAAGCTGACAAGTGTCCAACCTGTGTCAGGCATCACTTGTAGCTTGGCTCTTGGTCTCTGGGGTAGGCTTCCCAGTTGCCTGCTACAGGCGAGCAGTATTCTGGAGGTTTGCCTCATTGCCCACTGATCACTGGTGATCGATGGGCGGTGGCAGTACCCCCAGCAATCACCTGTCACCAGCAGGCAACCTAGAAAAGTGTGCATTGGGCATGCTCCTAGCAGACTGCAATGACATCACTTCCCAAAGTGGCCAGCATAATGACATCACTTCCCAGAAGTGATGTCATCATGCCTCACTGGGAATGTGTGCAAAGTGCGCATGCGAGAAGACAACTCCCGCTAAGTCCTGGCTCCCCTACCACCAGGAGGGCATAGGGACCTGGGAACCCTATTCTGGGGGGTCTCTGGCAGTGGCATGGAGAGAACACAGGGAATAATGCCCCTCTTCCTGATCATGTTATGTTTTTGATGGGAAAGTGCAAGGGGAGGAGTGGTGTTCCTAGTCTTCTAGAAAACTCTGGAAATCTTCTGTGGCTAGCTTGGACATGTGCAGTCCCTGCCCCTGAATGTGTGCCTACACAGAAGACCATTCGATGAACAACAGTTACAAATAAGTGCAACCCTGTTTTCTGGTGTGCTCAGTATATATGTGTGTGTGTGTGTGTGTGTGTGTGTGTGTGTGTATTGTACTGCGCAAAGATTAATTTGTTCCAGCCATCTCTTGAATTGCATGTGAGTACCTTTCATTTAATCGACACATCTAATAGCCACATGTACTTCCTTTCTACAGTGCAGAGCAAAACATCCACATAATGGCACCTCCCAAAGCTGGGTTACGGGGTTTTAAAAAACTAAGAGAAGCCCATGGTTTGCAGAAAAATACATTTTTTGTTGTTGCTGTTGTTTAAAAAGTGATAAATGGCACCCTTAAAGTATAAGAAAAAACGTTGGGACACTTTTGAGGTTGTCGTAATAACCCAAGATGCTGCACTGAAATGTGGTGCAAGTAGAGCAGTAAAAACAGGGAAATACGGCCCCCGCTGTGCTTTTTTGACATAGGGAAATGGTTTTGGGGAAAGGCAGGAGCTCCTCCTTCCCCTGTGGTGATGTTCTGAGGCTGTTTGGGCTCTCCTTTATTTTTTAACAGCCATTCCCCAAAGCTGCTGTGTGGCTGCGGAAAACCCAGATCCAACTCTTTTAAAACCTGAATATTGAGTATGACCCTGGGTGGGCTGGCAGGAAAATTGAATGTGTGTGGAGAGGAGATCGAATAGGTGGAAAGAAAGCAGGGCGAGAGTGAAGGAAAGGAAAATGAAGCTGGAACAAGAGGGAAGTAGGAGCCAGCAGGTGACAGGATTTCTTCTCCCCTGTGAGTGTTTCGAGTGTCAGTTTCTGTTCAATGGATCTTCTCGAAATATCCGCCCCGATCAGACCAGCCAGAGACAGATTCGGTAAACAGCTTTATTCAGGAATTCCAGTACAACCAACTAACATAAGGCAATTGCCGAGAATGACTGTTTAACTGTAACAATGCTGACTCTATACTCCTTGCCCCTCCCCTTTCCCTACGGAATGGAACTGTTGGCTTTGACAGCCTGTCAGCACTAGAAAACTAAACTTCCCTACCTTCTATGACCGACAGGTTAACCCCTGTCAAACATTAAACTGCAGCTATGTAACTTCTCTACCTTCTACGCCAGACAGGTTAACCTCTGTTTGACATCGAGCTCTCCCTTGTTGGGATATATTTCCTTTTCATTGTCTATTTTAAAAATCTCGGGTACTTTTCCTATTGGAAAAGGTCAGATTTGTTTACTTTGTACAGATCATGATGGCGATTATGTGGTCCAGCTGAAGAATAATAAGCCGCTTGCCGGCAGCATAGCAAGAGATTTGCCTCCCTTGGGCTCGAACAGATTCCCAAGTGAAACACTTGCAAACAAAGGGTGTTATGTTTGCATAGCTGTGCTGTCCAGATAAAAAATGGTGGCCTTGTCTCTTATCTTGGCATTGATCAAGACCAGGGCTGATTCCACACACATTGGATAATGCACTTTCAATGCACTTTATCAATCGTTTGAGGTGGATTTTTTGTTCCGCACACAAAAAAATCTGTTCCAAATGATCTATAAAGAGGATTGGAAGTGCATTATCCAACGTGTGCGGAATCACTCCAGGTTAGAATATGAAATTAAGTGCAGCATGACTCTTGGATACTGTGGAGAAACACACGCATACACAGTCACACCCTTCCGTATATCTTCTAGGGATGTGCATTTGGACATTATCTAATATTATTGTATTAGAACATTTTTTTTAAAAAAACATAACAGTAATATTTGGAGACGTTCTTAATCTTTATTATTCATGTGATTCATGATAGGGTTTTCACAATTTGACTAGAAGGGCAGAGAGGGAGAGATTGAGTCAGTAGATAGCAGAAGTGATCAGAACATCGTCCAACTAACAGAATGCCACAGGTCTTCAAGTGAAGTGAATGTCTTTTAACCAGGGCTTTTTTTCAGCTGGAACGCGGTGGAACAGAGTTCTGGAACCTCTTGAAAATGGTCACATGGCTGGTGGCCCCGCCCCCTGATCTCCAGGCAGAGGGGAGTTTAGATTGCCAAGGGCAATCTAAACTCCCCTCTGTCTGGAGATCAGGGGGCGGGGCCACCAGCCATGTGACCATTTTCTCCTAGGGCAACCCACTGAGTTCCACCACCTCTTTTCCCAGAAAAAAAGCCCTGCTTTTAACAAACCTACTTTGGAATGACTTTCTCAATCAGACTGCTCTTTCTACATCTTCTAGTTAAGAAGGCCCCTTCTGTCTCGTCAGAAAACCCAGACTGAACCACGCAGCCGCCATGGGGCCCGACTCTCCACCACACGCAGAAGTATACAGCCAAAAACAAAACCAACTGGTGAGGCAACATTTCTCCAAGGCTAGTGTCTTTTTTTTTGTTACTGCATTTCTGTCACACACACCAAAGTTTATATGCATGTATTGGAGTGGCAGTTATTATAATACACACTCACTTTTAACGTGTTCTTTGTCATGCAAAATGCTTGTATGCCATTCTCGCCTCCTCTCTCCCTCTTCTTCGCCTTTAAACAGCAGAAATGGCACCAGAGGTGTTTTCAAAATTCAAAAATAACTATTATATTTATTTTAGAAAGAAAAGGTCAGGTGAACCCAGGAGTTGAAAGTTTTAGAGATAATTAACACAGAACTCTCTGAGGTAAGGTAAGAACATGTACAAACTTTAGTTCTTAGGCTCTTCACAGATACTTAAAGGCTTCTGTTTTGAGGCTTTGATTCCCTTGTTTTTCCCAAACACTCTAGTATACTTTCTTTTAGGACTCTTTTTCTCTTTGGGGTTTAAGAATGCTGGTATCTACTTTCTGATACCCCAAATCCCTTCTCTTCAAACACCAGTGCTTTCTTTCATTTTTAAACTGAATCTTAAAGTCTCCAAAAGGCAGTTTCCAACCACACCCAACCAGGGATCTATTCACTCTCCTGAGTTACCTCCCTGTTTGACTGGGTAGAGAAAATACCTCCTTTTCTATCCCCTTTCTTTGGCCCAAATGGGAGTCTGTGCCTACTTCCCAAACTTCCTTGCCAACTTTCCCCAGTTCTCCTGCTGGTGTTAAAACTGCTTTTGGGTAGGACTCTGTCTCCCAGCTCTTCACACTGGATCTCTCCCAGGTAGGACTGAAAACAGACCCTCCTTTTTCCAGCTTATGCTACCCAATCAGATCCCTTGGAGTAGCCTGTCACTCAAAGCTCTCTGTGTCTGTGAGGGTTTGACCCTTAACAGTCCTTCAGCTGTTTGTACAGCACTTCCAGGCTTTTAAAAAGGGCCGTCCATCACAGAGATTGTAAATTTCATATTCTATCCTAAACTAGAGACATAGTTTCTAGTCAAACAGACAGTGTGGTTAGATAAAACCAGAAACAGTGAATCGAAATTCTGATCTGAGTACAAGAGAGTAACCACGTGATTTATCACTAGTCTTGCTTCAGTTGTTTGCTTGTAAAGAAGTATGTAATGTGTGTTGAAAATGCCTACAGGTACCTTAGGATTCTCTTGTCTGTCTGAGAACCACAGCTGTATCACCTTGTCTCTTTCTACCTTTGTTTCTTTGTCTGGGTATTTTGTTTATTCTGAGGTTCTTTCTGTTTTCAAATAAAAGATCTTACACAGATCACTGTTTTCAGATTCAGGGGTTAAAACTGCCATTACAATGTGTATAATGAATTTAGCAAACTATAAATAATGAATCACAGGATTGCTTGAGAGGTAGTGAGACCCCAAATTTCTTTGCATTCTGTAACAAGGTTTCCATCCGTGGATCTTTATGGAAACGTGACCTGTGGCCGAATCTAAGCTTCTATCAGGATTTGGAAGCTTTCCAGTTAGGCTTGCCAAATTGTAGGTGGGGTCTAGAGATCTGCCAGAATTACAAGGGATCTCCAGACAACCGAGATCAGTTCCCCTGGAGAAAATAGCTCTCACTGACAAATTGTGAGGCAAAACTATTTTATAATAGAGAATATATCCATATATTTTAAGGCACTGATGTTATATTCAGGGCATTATGTGTAGCATAGGCAGATGTTTGATTTGACAGGGCATGCTGCTAAGCAGACGTGCAGTGAGATTCCTTTTTTTTCAAAACTAAAAACTGGGGAAATGCTCAGCTGGATTGTTCAACATTATTTAAGGCAAAACTGAGGCAAAGGTCGGTGTCTTTCTGAGAGGCAGCACAGGGTAGCCAAACTAAGATGTTTTTGCTCTTGAAGGGAAAATGCACATTGGCTCCCCTTTGGTGTTATTTTAACAACACATGATGAGAGTATTTGAAGGCTAGAAAATTCCACTTCCTTCCAGAATCTGAAGTTGATGGTTTTCTTAGATAGGCTAATTATGAAGGGGCGTTGCATTGTTTCAACAGCAAGCCTATTACCCTTCAGATTAGAAGATTTTCTCCGTATCTTCTCCATGTAGCTCCTGGAATGTAAAAGAGGTCACTGTGTCCGCCTGCTATTCCTCTATGCCTCGTGAAGGGCAGCCACATGGCGCCATTTAAGAGCATCTCTCCCATGGGGGCTGTAATGTGTCAAGAGCCTCAAAGGCCGGGATGTTTAGATTACTTTCAAAGCAGTTCCTTCTGTGAACAAGCCCCTTTCAGAATGAAGATAAAATTCTCCCACAAAAAAACCCCCAAAGTCCACCAGCATAGATACAGTGGCCAACAGTCAAATGGTGAAATGTGCTCAGATTTCCCCCCCTCTTGCTTGTGTCCAACCCTGCAGTGGACCAGAAACGATCTGTGACTTTCACGGAAGCTCAGTCAGAGGCATCCCCCTCAACCCCTGACCAAGCCCTGGCAGCAGAGCAGCAGCAAAGTGGCAAAAGAGCCAGCCCTGCAGAGGGCAAGAAGCAGGAAGTGGCCAGCAAGCCGGTCCTGCCATCCTCCCCTGCCGTTATCGTGGCTGATCTCCACAGTCAAGCCACCACCAGCCAGGTAACTTTGGGGGGAAGGCGAAAAGCAGGCCTGCTATGTGTTGTGAAACAGAACCGCACACATTTGTCCAGGGTCATTTCCTAGAAAAAGAACGGCAGGAACTCATTAGCATATCTCATTAGCATATGCCACACACCCTGACATCACCAGAAGTGTGTCAGAAGGCACCATCCACCCCTCAGGCCCCTTTCCCCAAAAATCTCCAGGTATTTCCTTAAAGCAGAATGAACTCAAAGCAGCTTACCCTCCTCTGGAGAGCCAGCCCTGCTTGCTTGCATGCATGCACGCACTCTCTCTCACAAGTCACAAATGAAAATAAAGCAGCAGAATGAACTCAAAGCAGCTTACCCTCCTTTGGAGAGCCAGCCCTGCTTGCACGCACGCACGCACGCACTCTCTCTCACAAGTCACAAATGAAAATAAAGCAGCAGAATGAACTCAAAGCAGCTTACCCTCCTCTGGAGAGCCAGCCCTGCTTGCTTGCATGCATGCACTCACTCTCTCTCACAAGTCACAAATGAAAATAAAGCAGCATGAATTCCAAGCAGCTTACGTTCCTTTGGAGCCCAGCCCCACTCGGCTTGCACTCACTCATTTTCTCTCTCTCTCTCTCCCTCTCTCCCACGAGTCACAAATGAAAATAAAGCAGCAGAGCCTGCTGCTAAAGACGAGGACAGCCAGGAGGAAAAGGAATCACATGGGTGGGGCCAAAACCCATGTGACCTCTTTTCAGATCTACCGGAATGCCGTTCTGGTGTGTTCCGCCTCCAAATGAGGCCTGCATTTGTCCCACATGCATCAGTGGAGGTCTGACAAGTAATGTTACTCTGTGCTTAGATGATAGCCGCTTAATTTCCTCATTGAGTCTGGATACATTCTCTGTCACTCTTACGTTCAGTCAAAAAGGGTTGTGCGTATAAGCCTCAGTGCGGATGGACGCAGTGTGTATATAAAAAAGAAAAGAAACCCTAATCTTCAAATGGATTCCTGCTGTTGAAACATAAAAGCCCCCCTAGCTCCTGCCACCTGTGACAGAGGAAACACATCCACTTTCCCTGTAAAAGCTCTACTGAGGGCCCAGGGAAGGAGTGAGGGGTCCAGAGGAAGGAGTCCAGATTGGGTTACTCTCTGCAGGACTGTCCAAATGAGCTGAGCTTTAATTCTGCTGGGGGTGGGGGTGGGGGAGGACCTCCCAGTTCCAGTCCTACCTGTTCCATAGCCTGACACTCTCAGATTCTCCTTTCTAGAACTTTCTGTTGGCCTCTCTTTCTCTGATATGGTTGCTTCCTACCCTTTCACCCTTCTTTATCTCCTTTGGTCAGAAAGTGAAGGGAAAGTCCCAGCCGCAGAGTAATCTCCTGTTCTTGAGACATTTCTTGGGCCATTTCCACACGTCTTACCTGCCTGCGGAACATCGCATGAAAGACCTGGAAGACACCGTCTTCTCGCGCAAAATCGCGCCAGGAAGACGCTGTTATCGGTAAGACGTGTGGAAATGGCCTTGTCTTCTCTGAGCAACAGGACACAGCTGCTCATTGTATGCAGCTGACTGCACTTCAGAAACCTAAAACGTTGGTGTACGTCACAGGAGACAGGAGAAGAAACAACTAGGTGCAAGGTGGAAGCGTTTATTAATGTTTTTTGATCCCTATACGCTTTGCCTTGAACTTCTTCAGAAGATTTCCTGTGCAGTACTTCACATTTCACCTTGAACAATGGAATGATTCCATTGTTTTCAAATGATTCCATTTGATTCCATTGTTCAAGGTGAAATGTGAAGTACTGCATAGGAGATCCCTTGAAGAACCTCAAGGCGAAACACGTAGGGATAAAAAACCCTTAATAAACTCTTCCACCTTGCACCTGGTTGTTTTTTCTTCTGCCTACTGGAGTGACCATTGCTTTTCCACCTCTCAGGAGAGCCAAGAGGCTGGGCACCTCACAGAAAATCCTCTCAAGGAACTTTGAGATGCAGTCACCGGCATCCAGTGGAACAAGAAGCTGCCCAAAACATTCTATGATGTGGGCGCACATGCTGGAAGATGCTCTCTAGATATGTCCCCCACATCATCACCTAAGCCCAGGGATCTCAACCTTTTTGAGCCTGTGAGCACCTTTGGAATTCTGACACAAGCTGGTAGGCATGATCTCAAAATGGCTGCCACAGGAGCCACACACAAAATGGCTACTGCGGGAGGTGGAGCCAACCACCAATTGTCTGGGTGCAAGGTTTAAATCACAATAATAGTGACAAATAGAGCCAGTTTGGTGTAGTGGTTAAGAGCGTGGGACTCTAATCTGGAGACCCGGGTTTGATTCCCCACTCCTCCACTTGAAGCCAGCTGGGTGACCTTGGGCTAGTCACAGTTCTCTGGAGATCTCTCAGCCCCACCCACCTCACAGGGTGTTCTGTTGTGGGGATAATAACATACTTTGTAAACCACTCTGAGCAGGCATTAAGTTGTCCTGCTCAGGTGTTGTTGTTGTTGTTGTTGTTGTTGTTATTATTTGGCATTTTGGACAAAAGATCTGTTTAACAGGAAGCTTTTTAATCTGCACAGCCGATCAGAAGCCCTGCCGGTCAAAAGCCCTACCTAGCCACACCCACTTTCTAAAAGCACATGGTGGGCACAAGGAAAGATGTTGGTGGGTGCCATATTGCCCATGTTGAGGACCCCTGCTTTAGCCTAAGAAACTAGGACACCCTGCCAATATCAAGAATACTCTTGTGGGAAGTGAAGGACTATGCATTGTCTCTATGTACAAAGCACACCCATACTTCAGAAGGGGAGAGGTCAGGTTCCTCTGTATCCTTCCTCTTATCTGTTCTTGACATCCCTTTATTTACTCAGATTGCTACTCTTCCTTCTGGCTGTCTCCTTCTCTTCCTGCTCTTTGTCTAAGCTCCATGAAAGCAAGATGTGGTCTCAGCTTACAGGAGTGGGTTGGGAAGTGAAAATGGCCCTGGAACAAGCCAAACTATGTGACCCCACAAGCCGGAGTTGTACAAAGAATGAGTTTGCACCCTGGGCTTTCAGGAGGAAGCCCGGAGTTCACCCCGGGTTTCTTCCTGAAAACTGGCAGCAGAGTAGGAAAAGACAGTTGGTGAATTGACACCGATTGCTATTGCCAATGAAGCCCAAGTTGCCATGAGGATCCAGCAGAGTTGCTTGAACTTGGTTACGCTTGCTCCTGGCTGCCAGTGGCCCTCTAAGGCAGTTGGCCACCAGGCAATTTCCCTGTAAATTCAATGGTCAGTCCACTCCGGCTGGCTTAACTAGCTAGCTAGAATCTCTATTCTTCCTCTTCTGTCACAGTATGGAGTCCAGTAGCACCTTTAAGACTAACCAACTTTACTGTAGCATAAGCTTCCGAGAATCACAGTTCTCCTTGTCAGATGCCATCTGATGAAGAGAACTGTGGTTCTCGAAAGCTTATGCTACAGTAAAGTTGGTTAGTCTTAAAAGTGCTACTGGACTCTTCTGTTTTGCTACTACAGACTAACTCCTCTGGATCTATGGAGTTCCTTAAGGATAAAAGACGTCCATTTCTTTCCTGAAGCCTCAAGTGGACTTTATTTCTAAAGCAAACTTGCCAAACAAGCAACAGAGCAGACACAGAGCTTACCCTCTCCCAGGCATTCAAGCCCTTGTACCCACGCCTCTGACAATCCCCAGACTTCTGATGAGGACAGAATTTTTAAAACTGGGATGACACATGAATGCACCTGTTTGTGAGAAATGGCATTTGGATTCCCAGGAATACTGTACATCTATATGTTGCCACACTGGGGCATGTCTTCCCTGCTGGTGTAATAGACTAGGAAAAGGAGTGATCATTTAAAAGGCTCTTACAGCCTTTTAAGATTTAACTGTGTAAGGGAAGTGCTGCATCCCTGTAGATCAGAACAGTTCCCTGGTGGCAGAACATCTGCCTTGAATGTAGCAGGTTCCACGTTAAGTCCCCGGCAAATCCAGTTCAAAGAAAGACAACCGTGCTGCCCGTCTGAGACAACACTGACCTCGATAGACCAAGGGTTTGGCTTAGTATGAGGCAGCTTCCTTTGTTCAGTAAGCAAACATTTCTGCGTCTTTGTTTTATGCTCTCCTTTCTTATTCTTGCCGAGAGCTCCTGCCTGACTATCAACTCCCTTCCTTCCAGAGTGGTATGCTTTCCGTTGAAAAGGATAAAAAAAAGGAGGACAATGCAGAGGCCAGGTTGGCTCAAGCCCACGGGAGCCCTTCACCCTCGCAGCTTTCTGACACAGAGGATTTTGCAGGCCTGGAGACCAGCAGCTTATTGGAGCACGGAGATACTGTCCTCCACATTAGTGAAGATAACGGGATGGAAAATCCCCAGTTCACCTTCACACAGGTTGAGGTGGGGCAGACTGACGTTGGCCTGGACGAGTCGCATGTTTGACTTGGAGGGGAAGGGGGAGACTGTGCTAAGTTTGAGGAAAGAAAGGCATTCCTCCAGTCTTCGTATTTATCCATAAGTAATTAAAAGAGCACTTTATAATCTACGAGGACCACATCTAGTAGGCCATTTGGTACATGTGGGCCAGTCTGTTGTCAAAAACACGCCAGCGCCTTTAGACAGATCTAGTTGGACTCAGGGCAGACCACGAAATAGAGGAATATTTCCAGATTGGAATCTTCCTGTGCACAGAACGAATTCCTAATAACTTGCTCTTTTGGGCATCTCAGTATTTCTGGTAAAAAACCAACAAACCCTTAAATTAATAAGTACCAGGCAGAAAATCAGGCAACCTTTTTGGAGGCTGACCACCAAAATATAGTATCCCAAAGTTTATTTTTGTAATCTCAGAAGGGAGATATAGATATATAAATATATACATAGTATATTAATAAGAATTACTACTAGCTAAAGAGCTATGGATGCTTTATGTGTTCCATTTAGCATCAGAACGCCAAATGCTAGATAAAGATGAGAGATTGGGCAATTTCTGCCCCATGTTTGCGATTTTTCAGATTCTGGGATATAAACCTGAGATACTATACATTTACAAAAAAAATTAAATGTAGACTACAGTGAAGAATGTTAAGACTATGCACTGATGTGGACATTTGGGCCGAGTGTTCTGTACATGAAGAAAATAATATTAAATATTCTGCTTCAAAACGTTAAGCAGCTTTTCATAACAAACAACAGGGAAATGTGTGTGGATCTCATACACTACTCTGCCATGTTCACACTTAGAAATATATCTATATGTTTCCTCTACTATATCTACCTATAAAGAAACAAGGAATTGATATTGTACAGAATATTTAGGCTCAGTGGGCATGTGTAATAGGAAAAGATTTATTCCATGTACACTTAAGTGAATCTGCAGTTATCTGTGATTCCCTGTGTGGAAATGCATAACATTTATGAATTATACCTCACTTGAAAGTCATGGATGATTTGTAATCTTGACTAAATGAAATATGAATGTAACCATTAATTTTCAGGTAGCTAGTAACCTATTCCTCTAATTATGTTGATACACATTAATTTAGTTTATGTTTAAAGGTTTCTAAAATAGATTTATTCTATCAGCCAAAATAGTCCATTCTGGGAGGCCAAGTTTAAACTAGGTAACTTCATAAATAAGGGGGATAGGTTCTGAAACTTTTCAGGTACCAGGTGGTACATAAAAGGTACTATTCCCATTAAGAAACTAAATTACATAATCCCCGTCACTTTAAACCAGTCTCGCCTCTGTACTGCACTACTGTGTGCACTGTTTTCACAGTGTGTGACTTTTAAATGATTTTAAATTAGAATTTGGTTTATTCTTTGGGTGGCTTTCTCATTGGTTTCCGAGAAAGTGTATATCTGTGTCTAAGCTCACGTTCTTTCTAACCCTCAGAGAACAGGCATCTGAGCACAAGAGGATCATCGGCACAGAGTTCATTTGGTGCTTTTATATTCTACATCAGCGGTTCTCAAACTAACCACTATTTTGATTTAAAAGATGTATATGCCCCACTGAAGATAGCTTAAGTGGGTAGCCATGTTGGTGTGCAGTAGAACAGCAGGATATGAGTCCAGTGGCACCTTAGAGGCCAACAAGATTTTCAGCTTTTTTCTGAAGGGAGCTCTGACTCTCCAAAGCTTGCACTCTGAAAACCTTGTTGGTCTCTAATATTCCACACCCCGTTGGAGGTCACGGCAGCTGCCTTGGCAATTCTCTGTGACTACTGCTGCTATCTAGGGGACCTTTCGTAGAAAAAGAGCTGGAGGAACTCATTAGCATCTCATTAGCATATCTCATCAGCATATGCCACGCCCCCTGCCATCACTGGAAGTGTGTCATTGGCATAGCTGATTTGCATGTGCCACGCCTCCTGACATCATCTATCCTGGCTGTTTTGGACCCAATTCTGGCTGGAAAATGGCAAAAAGTGGCTGAAAATGGCTGAAAAGGGGCCCGAAATGGTCAGGATCGGGCCACTGCTGAGTGGGAGAGCGAGAGGCCCAATCCGGGCAGTTTCGCCCCAATCCAGGCTGAAACGGGCCCAAAATGGCCAAGGGTCAGGTGGGCGGGGCACATTCCCCCTCGAAATGAGCCCTGCTGCTATCTAATGTGGCAGGGCAGGCAGGCAGTGCTAGGTGAGGGGCTTTCCTAAAACATTTTTAAAAGTTTAAAAAGTAGTAGTGCCATGGGCCATGGCTCATATTTTTAACATATCATTCTGCTATATTCCAAGTTGGCTAAAACTGTTTATTACATTTACATCCTGCTTTATTTCTTATCACGGGACTCAAGAATCTGTCATGCAGGGATTCCTTTCTAGGCCCTGTCCAGACAGAGACAGAGACTCAACTCCAGTAAAGTTGTTTCATCATGTGCCTTCCGAGGATATTTTGGGAGCCAGGATGTGGCTCAGGGAGAAGAGGGAAAGAACAACGCTTCACACAGGCTCAGGGAAATCCTCGTCACTGTTTAGGTGAGACCCCCTAGAGCAGATTTAAGCCTCCCTCCCAGTCAAAAACAACTAGCAACGTAGATAAGATGTAGGGGAGAGAATGGGAAGTGCTGTATGTGGAGAAAATTATAAACCAGGGTATGGTCAATAATACTCTCTGCTGCAGCAGTGCCCTTTGAGGTAAGGAGCCCCCCCCCCCGTTTGCCACCTATTCCACAGACTCTCCCCCCTCCCCCGCAGGTATACTTGCAAACCCCAGTTTGAGAACCACTGTTTGTATATAAATGCTATAGGCATGCTGGCAAATGGAAATACATTTGGCTGCTTTTTTAGAAGCACAGCAGTCACAAACTCTGACCTGCCTCAGAATGTGTTGGATGCTCTTGTGTTTGGACATCATGTGTGAAATTGTTCTCTGAATCAGTGGTGGTGGTGATGGAAAGTGCCATCAAGTTGTATCCGACTTATGGCGACCTCTGCTGGGGTTTTCAAGGCTAGAGACTAACAGAGGTGCCTTGCCATTGCCTACCTCTGCGTAGTGACTCTGGTCTTCCTTGTTGGTCTCCCATCCAATTACTAACCAAGGCTGACTATGTTTAGTTTCTAAGATCTGACAAGATTGGGTTTGCCCGGGCTATCCAGGTCTCTGAATAGCCAATATTTTTTCTAAGAAGATATTGATAAAAAAGGCTATGATTTATAATTTCTTTGATTCCTCACTGAATTTTTTTTAATGGGTAATGATCAAATGAGTTTTATTTTGTGCACAGAGTGACTGTGATAAAAAATTGCGCCACCCAACAAGAATAGTTCTGTGTTCACATGTACAGAGGTGTTTTCGATCTTTACAGTTTCGATAAGGGAAGCTTTTATCTGTCTGTATGGTAAGCATTTCACTCGTTATGTTCCAAGAACAGAAAATACTGTGATACACACAAGTTTGTTCTTCGGAAGTTTAGTAACTGCACCATTCCTTATTGTAAAGTATTGAATCCACTGTACCAAGCCATAATGAGAACTCAGATATATACCCAGTGTTTATTATTTTAAAAACAACATTATTATGTCTGGCAGCCCAGAAGAGGTCTGCTGCTGCTCGAGCAATTTACTATGATCACATCTGTTGTTCTTGTGTATATTTATTTCATTCTGGTTGCCCTCTACTCACTGTAGGTGCAGACCACGATACTCTAACAGAATTTGTGCTTTCTTTCAGTATATTGAAAAGTGACAAGTATATTTCTGCTGTGAAGAAAAACGATGCTGCTTATTTAGTGTTAGAGGCCTTAACGTGCACGTAACGTTCAACAAAATGTCTGCGTTGTAAAAAAAAAAAAAGTCTAACTGTGTTTGGTAAAATTTTGTGTTCCACATTTTAATGTGAAATTGCCGTTGTTTGTACTGGTTTCCCTTTCTAAAACACTGTGAGATCTAGTTATGAAATCTCAGCCATGCTCACAGGGTTTGCGGAAAATGCCCTCCTCGACATGTGCCTCCTGATAGTTTTTCAAACAAGTACCCAACTTCACTCCAGTTTTGTAGAAAGGGAGCATTGTTCTGTTAGAAATCTTTGGTACCGTCATCGTGTGTGTGTTTGTGTCTTTCTTTTATACGTGATCTTAGTTGTGCCAAACGTCTGGATGTATTTATGTGTGTTCGTCTGTACATGTGTATGCTTAGGAATGTCAAGGGATGCATTTGTAAAGAATGCTGCTGCCAAGATTTTGAAGAAAAGTGACCTGGACTTGAATAGTTTTTTTTAAGCATTAAAATTCCTCTTAAGTAGGGTTATCTGCACAAATGGACTGTTTCCCTCTAATTTTCCAGATTAGGTCATTCCCTGTACAATTTTAACAAACATTGAACAAATCAAGCCACTTCGAGCTCAAGGAGGTGAGGTGGGATATAAACATTCTAAATAAATCTGAAGCTTTAACGCAATTTATTTTGACACTTCCATTTCCAAAGAGATATCTAAAATATTAAGGGAAAATAAAGTACGTTTGGCAGAAATCTCTTTAAATAACATTGGATATCCAGTTAGTATCTGATCTCAGGGCAGTCAGGAGAATGTACCTTCTTACTGACATAGGGGAAGGGATGGAAGGGCTATTTTGCCATGTTCATATTAAGGGCGATTAATGATATGAAGCTGAGGGGCTTTTATTAAAATATGTGTTTATATATGAAAAACATAAAGTCAAGCACATCAAATTATCAAATCTTAAGGTTAATAGGAAAATGACCCCCCCCCCTCCCCAAAAAGATTCAAAACTATGGGTCGGAAGGCGGTTAAGCTGAAATGTTACCGATCTGTAATGTGTGCCAAATGACCAAAGACGAAGGTGGAAATAAAAACACTGAAATGTCTGATTTATGTTTATGAAGAGATTACAATAGTTTAGTGTTTGATTATGCATAAATAAAACTTACCTATAAATAAATCATTATATCTGGGGGAACTTTTGTTTACATGATTTCTTCTCATGCTGGTACTATTTCTATTAGCATAGCTGTGGCAACCGATTAACCCGAACACAGCCGTGGCGATGACAGATTTGCCGTGGCCTCCGCTATTCCTGCAAGTCATCCTTACATGTTTTTGCCACCTCTGGAAAGTAGCAAAACTAGAAGGTTTATTGAGCCAATATGTGACAGTGGAGTGGACTGTGTGGGGTACGGTCACAAATTGTGCTTTCTAAAACAGACATTTAAATGTAATGAGGAGTTTTACACATTCTAAGCACACATTATGAATGCATTGCAGGGCAGTGGGGTGGCGGCAGGAGTGCGGTAGCAATTTTCTTTTCTGACCTATTTCTGGGTGTAAATTGCTTAACTGGGAGCTCAGATTTTCAGTGTTCCTGAGAATCCTGACTGCGCAGAGAAAGTCCTTACACACATACATTGGCAGGGTGGAACCATTTTACGTATCTTCCCAGGGGTCATTTCATAGAAAAAGAGCTGGAGGAACTCATTAGCATAACTCATTAGCATACACCACGCCCCTTGACATCACCAGAAGTGTGTCGTTAGCATAACTGATTTGCATATGTCACACCCCCTGACATCACCTATCCTGGCTATTTTGGACCCAATCCTGGCCATTCAGGGCCAGAATTGGGGCCCAAAATGGCAAAAAGGGGCTGAAAATGGTCAGGATTGGGCCACTGATGAGTGGGAGAGTGATCTACCACTCATCAGAGGCCTGATTTGGGCTGTTTCAGCCCCAATCCAGGACAAAATGGGCCCACATGGCTGAGTCAGGTGAGTGGGGCAACCTGTCATGTGACCTCTTTGGGGAACTGCCGGAACTGCGTTCCTACGCATTCCCCCTTAAAATGAGCCCTGTATCTTCCAAATAAATTAAGAGTGGATCTTGGCACTGCGATCCCACTCTCCCCCACCTGTATTCATTGCATTGTGCTAAAAAGAGGTGAAAAGGGCAATTACATTTTAGGGGGAAATCACCCTGACAAACACATGAACATATGTTTGGGGCACAGGTCTCAGAAGGTCTCAGCCACCTTCATGTTTAATAGCAACATGACAGTGCTTGGCTATGTCATCCACTGGAGTGCGATCGTACGAGTTAAGATCATTCGTAAGTGACAAGAGATGCTTGGATTTTTGTCTCCGGCTATCACTGGCAGAGATTTTTGTCTCTGGCCATCACCGGGTCCATTTTAGCTGTTAGGTGAGGGACATTGCCGAGATACACTTCATGTGCCTTCAAAATAAATGGCATGAAAATTGGTGAATGGTAAAGCAAGCAGAGAGGCAGGGTAAATGAAAATGGCGCACCTGGCTCAACTGAGGCACCACTGGAGAGCAGACTAAGCCATAACAGGGTATGAAGGGGGCCGGACAAGCTTCCTTGTCAATCCTATTGTATGTACCATCACAGGGAAGTAAACATTACAGAGCAGGAGGACATGTACCATTACTATGTAAGCAGCTTCCTCAAGTGTCTGATCCTATACAGAGTGTTATTCTCTCTCTTCAACGTGGACTCCTCCTAGGTGTGGAATTCGGGAAGGGAAACTGCACCAAGCCCTGAGCCGTTATATTCTGTCTGCCAGAAGGTGGTGGTGGAGAGCGCCCTTAAGACACAGCTCACTTATGGCAACCCCCAGTCCCGGCAAGAGACTAACAGATTTTGCCTCTGCAGCCCTGGTCTTTGGAGGTCTCCCATCCAATTACTAACCAAGGCCGACCCTGCTAACCTCCTGAGATCTGATGAGATCTGGCTCACCTGGGCTATCCAGGTTAGGGCCTATCAGAAGGTTTAAAACACAAGACGCGTGAAGCCAGACAAATTCTGTTGTACTGCCTTCTTTTCAAAGGACCCATTCAGACATGTGACATGTCCACCGCTCCCAAAAATCTTTTAAGAACCATTTCCTACTTCATGGATATTTAATTTTAGCCAAGGAAGAATGGGAATTGTGAACAGAATGGAAACAAATCAGAGGAAAGACTTGCATGCGAGGTAAAACCACCAAATATGACTTTGACTCTGTATCTGGTGCATTTCCTTAAAGTTATTTCAAACGTGGCTGATATAAAGACTACTAGGTGCTTCCTTTTGCAAGGGAACTATGCTTCTTGATTGGCATTTGAGAGGATTTGGAAGGAGCTTCAGCTGTTCTTTGCATTTCCCAAGACTGGTCAGGAGAGAACCTGGCATAACCTATCAGTAACCATGGAATTAATTAGTTTGCCTGCATACACCGCAGTCCTAGATGATGTTTGCAAGATCTGGTCCTGACCAGAAAAATCCGCTTCCCTCCCCTATATCTTTGCAAAAAACCCGAAAGCTTGCACAATGTTTTGTGTTAGTTTGATCTGTGGGGTCGGTAAGGCTGCCAGCTCTGGGTAGGGAAATTCCTGGAGATTTGGAGGTTGGACCCTGGGGAGGGCAGTTTTGGGGAACAGAGGGAGCTCAGCAGTGCCTAGTGCCGTAGACTCCACCCTCCAAAGCAGCCATTTTCTTCAGGTAAAATAGTAGAGTCCAGTAGCATCTTTAAGACTAACCAACTTTACTGTAGTATAAGCTTTGGAGAACCGCAGTTCTCTTCGTCAGATGCATGGAGAGCATGAAGAAACTGGCCAGAGATCTTCAGGGGAACTGATCCCTATGGCCTGGAGAACACTTGTAATTCCGGGAGATACCCAGGCCCACCTGGAGGCTAGCATCCTTAGGTCTTGTTAAAAAAAGTATCTGTTCCCAGGTGCCCACTACCCACTACCGGCAAACTCCCAGGGGGTTCCCCCTTTGCCTGCTGATCGCCCAGCGACCGGTGAGGCACAGCAGGCGTCTCAGAAGTTGCCCGCCGCCGGCAGGCACCCAGGGAACACCTGCCCCGGGGGTGCGGCGACGTCACTTCAGGAAAGAGCACGCAAATACATTCAAGCGCTGCATGTTTTTCCGTAGGCAACATGAAATTGTGGCTTGCGACTCATGCAAGCAAGCTTTAGCAGCCCGGTTCACTGAACGCCTAAAGACAGGAATTTCTGCTACATTTCTGTTTGTGGATGTTTTGATGAGAGACGAAAGGTGGTGGTGAGGCATGCTGACTGTGAACGCACGACCAACATGATTTCCACCCGAGACCAACCAACAGGTGAGACTTCTAGTGACTTTTCCTCCATACAGAAAATGTCCTTTAGTATATAAACGTTTAGTCTCGCTGAGGGGACAAAATCCCTGCCTATTAACGACAGCCTGCGCGGCTGGCTTTCAGCGCGCAAGAATAACTTCTGCTTCAATCACGTGATCCCCATGGACACGCCCACAGATATGTTTATGAAGGCGCTGAGGGGGAGAGGTCGCCTGTCATTGGCTGGGCAACTCCGCCCCCGTCCTCGAGCCAGCCATTTGAGCTCCGCCCCTCGCCTGAGCCGATCGAGGGCCGAAGCTGATTGGCTGCCCTGTCTCGAGAGCTGCCTCTCCTTTTGACTTGGGGGCAAAAATCCCTGTCTATTAACGACGCCCTGCGCTGCAGCTGCTCCGCCGCTCCTTTCCTCCGTTCTTCCGCATTGTGGGGCGTGTAGTTCCCATCGCGCATCCAGACAGTAGAGAGCAGGAGAAAGGAGGGGGTTGAAAACTACATTTCCCATCAGGGCGCGCGCGAGCGCCGGTACCTGCCTTTCCACAGCTGCATTGTGTGCATGCGCTCCGCGTGCTTCCGACTCGGGCGAGAAGAGTCATGGCCTCAGGATGCCGGATAGGCCCGTCCATCCTCAACAGCGACTTGGCAGCGCTGGGCCAGGAGTGCAGCCGCATGATGGACTGCGGAGCCGACTACCTACACCTGGATGTAATGGACGGGTAACTCCGCTGCGCTGCCGCCCGGGGGTCGAAAGACCATAAACACAGGAAGGGGGGAGCGTCGCTTGGGAGCAGCGGCTTCCGGTCAAGACATAAGGGCCTCTCCTTGCCTGTCGTCTTTATGGTGGGAGCCCGTTTTCCTCATCGAGTCGGCGGGTGGTGACTGGCGGGAAGAGCCATTGCCACCCGCCTGTTGCCAACTTCCAGATAGGGCCATGAGATCTCCCGGAATGATCTCCAGATGAGACGTAGGGTTGCCAGTTCCAAGTTGGGAAATTCTTGGAGACTGGGGGATGAAGCCTGGAGATGGCAGGGTTTGGGGAGGAAAAGGACCTCAGCATAGTAAAATTCCATAGAGTCCACCCTCCAAAGCAGCCATTACCTCCAGGTGAACTGATCTCTGTGGCCTGCAGAATCTGTTGTAATTCCAGGAGATCTCCAGCCACCACCGGGAGGCTGGCAACTCTAGATGAGATCAGAAAAATGGCCGTTTTGGAGGGTGCACTTTATGGCAGCAAATACAGGCTTCATCAAAGGGCACCCATTAAGCGCTATAGTAGAGTTGTGTGTGTCGGGGCCGGGTGGGTATAGTTTTTATGTCTCCCAAATCTTAGTCTGACACTATAACAACTATACCAAGCTGTCTGGTCAGAGGTAACATTTTCCGTGTTGGTTGTTGCTCTTTTTCCTGCACTCACTATGAATGACTTGTTAACTGGAGGCTCTCTGGAACAACAGTAACTTGTGGCATAAAACCAACCTGTATTTAATCAGATGCCCTCCTTGGTGCACGTACCTGAAACAAACAACCCTTTTCTGCACACGATTAGGATGGTGGTACTTCATATACACAAGTATAAAGATGTTTGGAAATATAGCACATGAATGTGTGGCACACATACTTTAAACACTTTTACTTTTGGAAATGTAGCAGCACCAACAACAATTCTTCCTTCAGCAGCAGAGGAAACTGGGTGCAATGGCGGTAGGGCCTTGCTGGCTTGGTGAGGGCTTGTATTCCTCTCTTGGCTTCCTTGCCCTCATATACCTACCTGCATTCAGAGAACAGTTACCTGTGCTTGTTCAGTCAACTGTTCTCTGGTTTTGGTATTTTTTTTATAATTCCACACCCCAAGTTTGGAGAACCATCTGTTTTGCGTCAGTGTGGTCCCATTCTGCAGATTTAAATACTGGCAGATGGAACCTCGCTTGGCTATGAGAATATATGATATTCTTAGGAGAAATCTTAATGTATGTAACGTTTCTCTTCCCATCTGGGTAGGCATTTTGTCCCAAACATCACTTTTGGCCATCCTGTGGTAGAGAGCCTTCGGAAACAGCTAGGACAGGAACCCTTTTTTGGTAAGCTGTTAACATTGAGTTAATATGTACAGCCTATTAACGGTGTGAATTTCCCTGGATGGTTGTAGACACAGAACCTTAATCATCTATTTTTGGCAGCAAGCATCTTTTCTTGAAGAGCTTAACTTCTGCCATCGATCTGTCTCCTGCCATATTATCCAGCCTGCCAGTTAAGGTCCTAGAATGTCAGTTCTAGGGATGGCAGTCCATGGCAGATAGATCCCCAAACCCCCTCACAACAAGCGCTCCAGGGTCTTGGATGAAAAGGTTATATTATAGAGATCCATTAAGTTTACAGGTACATCCAAAGATGGGTAAGTTGGCAGGAATGGGGTTACAAACAGATGCACTTGGATATGAGCATGGTTCCCCCCTTCCTCTTGAGCAGTTAGCAAATAGGCACGAAAATCCCAAATTCTCATGAGAAACACAATAGCATTGTCTGGGCAGAGAAAGGCAGAAGATTACAAGGAATTTACTCCCTCTGTCTTTTGTAAAGAGTTACAGTATAGTTCAAGGTCAACAAGCAGACTTCAGAGATAACAGGCTCAGCATTAGTACTTTCATTTTCAGGCAGGCCAAAGATGGCATGAATATAATGGTTACAGTATATGAGCATAATATGAGAGCATACAGGTATACAGTGTGATCAAATCAATACAGGGAACAGAGAATATATGAATGGCATGGATGAATGGTATGCAGACATGACACCTCCTCTTAAGCCCTGCTCTCTGTGCCCCCTCCCTTCAGAGGCAAGGTGGGTGGCACTTTTGTGGTGGCACCTTGCCTTTGGCATGCCGTCCCCCCCTTGAAGCTCAGCTGGTGACTACTTTCTTTTAGGTGCCAGGTCCAACACATCTTTTTATCCAGGCTTTTAATTAGAGGTTTTATCAGCTTTTTAAAATGGTCTGCTTCTATTTTGTGGATAGTTTTTATTTATTTTTTTAAATACTTTATCAATTTTACAATAACATACAACAATAAAATCAATCACTTTAAAGCCCAATGATATTGTTATTATTGTTACATATCTCTTTAGTTGTCCTTTGCATTATAATGTTCTTGCCATTGTCAGATAAGCCTTGTTGATTGATGGTTTTGATTTGTAGAGATTTCAAGAATATGAGTAGAATGAATTCAGGTGTCTGGAGTTATAAGATTAAGAGTGACTGATAGTAGATAGTATTTACGCTGCTTATGTCTAGTGGTTTGTTTTTATATTGTGACTATTTTAATTGCAAGCTTCCTTGAGCAGGACTTTGGAGAGGGGGCATAGAAATGTCCAAAATAAAAGAAATAATTTTTGACTTCTTCCTTCATAAACTCTACTTTAAGCTCCTGAGATGGTGCAGATGACATGGAATACACTTTAGAATTGTTAAAGGTGATCTCAAGATATGATTGAGTAGTGGCAGTTTCCCATCAAGGAATCAGTTAGAATGATCAGGGCTTTTTTTCAGCTGGAATGCGGTGGAACGGAGTTCCGGAACCTCTTGAAAATGGTCACATGGCTGGTGGCCCCGCCCCCTGATCTCCAGACAGAGGGGAGTTTAGATTGCCCTCCCTTGCCCGAGGGCAATCCACTGAGTTCCACCACCTTTTTACCCAGAAAAAAAAGCCCTGAGAATGATGATTCCTGCAGTGGTGTCCATGGGCATAATAGTGCCTACCAATGTGTTTCTTGACACTCTGTTGATTCTTCCTCAAAGCAAAGAGCCAATCCTGGCTTCATTGGACTAGCAGGTTCTTCAGAAGAGCCAGTAGGAATCATCCTTGCATCTGCAGGGAGCACCAATCTGAAAGCCACTTCTCCATCATAGGAGGGTGCTTGGCTTGGCACCTCCTACCATTTTATGGAACCTCCCACTGTTTTGTGATTGGACCGAGGCCCGAGGAGGCATCTCTTCCCATAGCCAGCCTGGCGCTTCAGTTTGGAGCCTGGAGTATTCTGTTACATGAGCGCTCGCCTGAAATAGTGAAGAAAAGTACATCTGGCCTCCTTCATTTTCTGCTTGATTCTTTCTAGATATGCATATGATGGTTGCCAATCCAGAACAGTGGGTGAAACCCATGGCTGTGGCAGGCGCAAACCAGTACACCTTTCACATAGAAGCAACAGAAAATCCAGGTGCACTGATCAAAGATATCAGAGAAAATGGAATGAAGGTGAGAGGCGGTTGGAAGGAGTTACTATTTCTCAGAAGTAATAAATGAAGCTTTTTAATAAATATAATCACATTGCAAGAACATAAGCCTTTGTGGTTGGAACGTGCTAAAACCATCAAATTGCAAGATGTAAACAGGAACCACAAAGGTCAGAGGAAGGAATTATGCAGTCCACCCAGGACTCCTCATGTGGAGCCAGGGATCCATCTAGCCCACTGTCATTGTATTAATGTAAAATAATCACTTTAGAATATTCTATAGTGTGTATATTAAGTAAAATACACTCCAGTGTTAGTGATCTTTGTTGGAAAAGTAGACAACCTTGGACTAGTTTTTAATTTTTGGTGGGATGTGCCAATATGAAAGAACTCAGAAGATATGTTAATCGCATTTTGATTAGGCTAATAACATTTTGAGCCTAAATCTGTTAATGGCAGATTTGAAATACTGCTTTTTAAACACATACCATGGTATGTTTTAGATGTTAACTGCAGCCAAGGTATTGATGGCAAACAAATCTGATAATAGTTTTAATTCACAACAGTTAGCTAAATAAGACCATGTCTAGCAAATATATAAATTATTTGAATATGTATGGCCGAGGGATAAAAGAATTGTCGTATTTTCATATAAAACAGCGTCTCCTCTACCTGTTGTTGATACCTTTAGATCTTGTCTTTTAGCATAGTATTTGGTAATGCCTTGTTTTCAGACTGTTCAGATGGAAGCAAGGCCAGATAGCAAATAGTACCAAGATGGAGGAGGGCAGTTTCTACTGGTTGAGTAGAGCCTTTAATAGTTTTCACTTATGGGATGATTTCTGCTGTGCGCTGTTTGAGAGGTAGAGGATTGTAGCTTGAGGATATATCCAGTTGGCTGTCTCCTCTGCTCGTGTTGACTGCACAACCAGGGTTGTAGGAATATGTTTGAGGAAAAGATGGGAGTCTTTCTTCTAGGACATCCTGACAGCTGTACCGAGTACACACACCATGACAGTTCTTAACCCTCTCCATTTGTGCAGAAGGGAGAGCAGTTTCAGCAGAAGTACTGGATTTTGTGCTGTCAAGATGAGATGCTCGGAAACTAAGCATCTGATCCTTGTAGAAAAGCTCAGATGACATAGGTTAAAGCACAAGTAAGCATTATCCAAAAGCCTTTGAGCATCAGATCGGCCATTAAAGCATCTTCACACATGTTGGTTCTTTCCCTGGTATTATCCCTGTTGTAATTAGGTGAAAAACACTTTGAAGGTGTGTGTGTTTTTGTTCACCTCCTAAAGATAAAGTAGATGCTTAACAAGATGCAAGTTTTTAATATACAATCATTTGTTTGTTCCTCTTCCATAGGTTGGTTTGGCTATCAAGCCGGGAACTACAGTAGAATATTTAGCACCATGGGCCAATCAGATAGACATGGCTTTAGTTATGACAGTGGAACCTGGCTTTGGGGGACAGAAGTTCATGGAAGATATGATGCCAAAGGTAAGTTTGATAGGTTTGGATTATTGCAGGTAGAGCAGGGTGTGTGTGTGATTTGGTCAGGTAATGGGAACTGTAAATAAATTTTATTTCAGAATGCTGCAGTACTAAAAGATTGATACTGCTGTTGTGCATACCAAAGGAGAATGCACATAAAAAGTTCTCGCATCTTGTAGTTGAATTCTTTCTGTGCCGCTAACTAGGTTAACTGGCTGAGAACACAGTTCCCTTCCTTGGATATTGAAGTGGATGGTGGAGTTGGGCCGGACACCATTCATAAATGTGCAGAGGTAAAAAATGATTTATATTAAGTTTTCATACTGTGGGCAGCTGTGTGAGTCTGTTGTCGCAACCAGAAATTGAATCTCGTGACATCTTGTAGACTTCCTGTGGCATGGACTATGTGTATTTGGGTACAATTCCCCATTCCGTCTCTGTTTGTCTCTGCCGGAGGGGATGCTAATTCATGAAATATAACACTTTAATCTGGGAAATTTTGATTCACACATACTCCTCCTAAATCTGTGAGTCTATAAAGTGCTGCATGATTCCTTTTGTTTCTGTTACTGTTAAAACTTTAATTTTGTAATCTTAGAATAATTCTAGGAATTGTCTCTGTTCTGATGAACTAGGTTCAGATGATTAGGACATCAGTGATTTGAATCTTGATGAGTCCTTTTCACTAGCTACTTTCAGAAAGAGTCTCGTTGCATGAGTAGCCATGCATACATGCATTAGATTAGCCCTGAAGTCCTTTTCTTGGCATTTAAAGCACTCTTTTGAAATAACTAGAGTGTGAACTTTGTCCATGGAGTTGTTTTTGGCATCCCGTTAATCGTAATTGTACTTGAAAAGCAGAAATGCATTTCGTAGTAAGGCTGGCAGCATGCAAGCATTTTATGGCAGCATGTAATATAAAGTTTTATTCTGTTTTCAGGCGGGGGCAAATATGATTGTGTCGGGTAGTGCTGTAATGAAGAGTGATGATCCCAGAGCTGTAATTAACCTTCTCAGGCACGTGTGTTGTGAAGCTGCGCAGAAGCGTTCCCTTGACCGGTGAAACTGGGTTACCACAAAGATGACCAAATGCTGCTTTTTTGTGTGTCGGTGGGTGGGTAGCCGTTTCTGAAATGCGTTGCTACTCAGACAGGACTGCAGTACTAAAGAGTCATTCCTCCACTGCAGAGAAGCCGAGTTGCAAGACACCAAGCTTGTTCTTGCAGCTAGGAAGAATTCCAGTTCTCTACTGTAACTTGACTGCCAAAGGCAAACTTGTAATTCATACTACAAAACACGGTACGTTCCAGCATCTCATGGAAGACTTCAATATATTTTGTTCCATATGCAACAATTAAATCTGTGCATTCCTTTCTTTTTAAAAATACAGCTTCTTAAATGTGTGAAAATAAATGCTTGAAATAGCAGAGGATTGATTTTGTTGATTGATCTTGAGAACCTTTTAGGTCTGGTTCCTCTGAAGTCTATAAATGCAAAGATCGGTGGGGGGATGGGGACATGAAAACCCTTTCCCCCCCTAAGCTGAGAATGGAAACTGGAAATAGTAAATAATGGTAATCTACAAATTCGTACATCCAGAGGAGTTAGCCGTGTTAGTCTGTAGTAGCAAAATCGAAAAGAGTCCAGTAGCACCTTTAAGACTAACCAACTTTACTGTAGCATAAGCTTTCGAGAATCACAGTTCTCACATCTGATGAAGAGAACTGTGATCCTCGAAAGCTTATGCTACAGTAAAGCTGGTTAGTGTTAAAGGTGCTACTGGACTCTTTTCGATTTTACAAATACATAGAATGTTTGGTAAGCCCTAAATTTTTAGGCCAAAGTTGATTAATCTTCCTTTTTAAAAATGTGGAAGTTATTTTTGTGTGAAAATATTTCAGTATCGTGAATCTGTAAGCTATTTGTGGAAAGCAGTCACGAGCGGCACAGTTTGCATATGAGAGTACAAATGCTTCATTTAAAAATTGCACCTATCAAATGAACAGCTCTTCCGCTGTTTGTTACTGGAGAAGTATTACAAGTCTTATTCGCTGATAATGCACACGGGGGGCCTTTGGAATGAAAACCAATCCTCTTTTTTCCTCTTGCTCAGAGCAAAATATGGTGCGCTACCTCATGCTTAGAGGTCTAACATATGAAAATAAAATTTCACTGTACAGTAAAAGTCAAAAGTCACCTACCTTGAATAAAATGGTTTCCGCCAATACTATTTTTTTTTAAAGGAACTGTTTCAAAAACTGAACAAAAACTATAAAGCATCAGTGGCTTCTGTCTACTGGCTTGCCTACACCCATGAGAGAAGAGTAACAAGCAACATGGATCCTTTAACCCCTCAGCTAATGAAAAGGATCTTTAATGGGCTCCAGCACTTTCTTGTCTGTCCATCTAATAATACATTTTTCTCTCACCTCTAAGGAGCTCAGGGTGGCTTCCACTGTTGTCTTTTCCTCACTTTATCCTCACAACAACCCTGTGAGGGAGGTTTGGTTGAGGATGTATGATTCTGTTATGTCCATGGCAGAGGAAATGTGAATTGAAGTCTGCCAGGTTCTAGCCTGGCATTCTGAACACTGTACCCTGCGGGCTGTTCTGTTTATAACTTGTCATTCTCTCATCCTGCCACTTGGTGGCTGCAGTCCTGTACATACTTAATTGGAAGCCACACTGAATTCAGTAAGACTTGCTTGCAAGTAAATGTCCACTGCCTAGGGGATCACAAAATCCCTAGTTTTGGTAACCAGCCAGGACTTCCCGATAACCAGTTTGAAGACTGATGCTCATGCACTTTTAGTACTATAAATTATTCTTTGTCACACCTGCCACCATAAATAAATACAAATACTTGACCATGAAAAATTTAGGGAATAAAACAAAGAGGCTGGGTGGTGATGGTTAGGGATGTTACAAAGCCACTCTGTACGTGTTAAGTTTACTTTTTCTCCTGGTAGTAAATCCTAATTTGATCATTCCCAAAAAGTTATTACACCCCACCCCCCTACTCTAAGGCTGGCATTCTGAACAGCGCGATCCTGTGCATGTTTACTCAGAGTCTTACAGAGTCAGTGGTACTTACTCACAAGTTGATGCATGGGACGGAAGGAAGCTGTTTGAGTAGATGCTCAAGTGGCTAATGAAAGGAAGTGAAGATCAAGAACATGCAGCAGCCCAGGAAGTCAGTGTTTGAGTTTATCTTCACCACCTGTGATTTGCTGCACATTAAACTGCCCATTCAAAACCCAGTTTCACCCCACGACTTCCCTTTGTCCAGCTCAAAGATTGCTAAGTGCAGCACACAGGAGGCCTCCACTTATGCCGACACCCAAGCTGTGCAAGTGATACTGATGGTCAGGGAGCACACAAAAAGGTGAATGTAACCGCTCCACCTTCCACCATCCTCCCCTTTGTCCCGGCTGAATTAAGGTATAACTTAGGAAAGAAATAAAACCACCTCCATTTGTAAGGCTGGAGGATGGGGTGGCACAAGCTTTGAAAAAAAGACACCTACACTGCTGTGTATCACGTCATGACTCGCTGAAGACCGCTACTTGTGAGGATGGGTGCAGAAGTTGCCTCAAGCCCTTAAATGAGACACAACACAAGGTCTTGAGGTAAACAAACTATAGAGGATGCTGAGGCAACAGCAAGTTGCCTCAACAGCTTCAGCCTTGTGCAGCATAAACTAATTTCTTAGGAGAGGTGAAACACCTACAGCATGCCTTTCAGAATATTTATAGCCCCCCCCCCCCACTAATACAATGACTTTGGACTAAAGTTTGTGGAAGAAAAGTTGGTAGAAATTTCAGGTTTTCCATCAAGCCAGAGGTAGATGCAGGAATAAAGACTGCATGCAAACTGTGTAAGTTGTCATTACTTCCCGTTCTGTCTTTTGAAACTACTTAAGCAATATGGGCACCATGGTGGGGAAACTCATAGATTAATAAATCATCCAGATGTTCAGGGCTCTACTCTCACTCATACCTGCCTCTAGCATTGCTGCGCTCTTACGCTACACAAATTGTCTAAGTGGTTCTGTAAGACAACTCAGGAAGCAGCTGTGGAGCTATTCTTGCCATGTCCTGCTACAAGTCACAGACCTAAAAGAAATCCAGAGAGTAACTAGCAGACAGACAGATTCTCCATTTCCAACTCCATGACACGTTATGGACATGCCTTGTGCCAAGCCAATAGCATTATATTGATTTATGGGATTCACATATAACATGGGAGCTCGTAAAGAACACCCTGCCATGGTCCAATTGACAATTAGGCACCACACACCATGAATTCACTATAAAGAAATAATTTTTAATTGCAAAACCTTGCATTGAAAATGGCTGTTTAAGATATAGGCAAGATTCAAGAGTAATTCATTCACTGGACAAGTGTTCAAAAAAAGTTTAAACCAACATTTGCAGTAAACTACAATCTTAACAGAGGCTGTGGTGCTGAAATGCAACTGAATGTTTCCCCAATATTCAGTGTACTTTGAGTCCATGAAGGTATGGGGTGGGGAGAGACTAATAATCAGCTGGCTACCCGGCATAACTTGGTTGTACTGCCGTAAAGTTTCTTTACCAATGTTGCTTTCTTCAGTGCCTTCAACTGTGCCTCACGGAAGAGCTACTTTCACAGCAGTGTGTAGCCATTTTGAATGGGCACTGCTGAATGTGAACGGTAAGCCTGTACGACATCGTCTACTGTATCACCAGAGGATGCAAATAACATTCCAAACACTGTTATTTGGAATTTGGAGTATGCAAATATTTTTTCTTTAATGTATCTAAAATCGTCTTGTTTGTAATGTTGACTTGTTAATTAAATTTCTACTTCTCTATATTATGTACTGCCGGGTATGGAACAGACACTCGTGCTGCTCAGCTATAACCAAGTACACAGTTTTACATGTGTATAAGGCTTGGGGAAAGGTTTAAGCAAGTGGTGGCTTCCTCAATAACCTGTAATTGAGTGATAAAAATAAATTTTAAATTTAATATATATTTCAGAATAGCAGCTCCACCAGCATAGGATTTGGATGTCTCAATCCTTTCCGTTGTGAAATAAAGGGGAAAAATTATTTATGTTGATTTTCTGCTGCTCTGTGTAAAATGTTTAGGCTTTCCCTAGTGAGAGAATTCAGTAACTTTATGGTGCATCTCAGATGTGCAAAGGTTGATTCCTCACAAGGTAAAAAGCTTTACTTAAAGGGGGCAGTGTTTGGAGGCTACACAAGCTTACCAGCAACCCCAGCGCAATGCTGCGCAGCTTTTCTGAGGTCAGTTGAAATTGTTGCTTCACTAAATAGGAAAGCATTCTTTGCTACACTACATATGCTTGAACATCTGAAAAAAAGTGACGATTTTAAGATGCTGCTATAAGCGGTGGTTGCAGTTTAGGATCATCCATTTTTGACACAGAAGTGTTAGATTTCCAGACTGGAAGTATTTTCCTTGTGGTTCAGGAAAAAAAAGAAACTGCCCTTGTGGTCTTGTTCTGCCTGTCAAAAAAAAAAAAGACAAAACACGTGTGTGATAAGTATCCATATTCTGAGTCAGGCTGCTATTGCTTGTTTGGACAGGAAAATATTATACCTTGCGCATCCTTTGTCCAGACTGGCTTTCTCAATCAGCCCCATTCTTTTGGGTCACCTGGGTTTTCTTGTGCTGCTAATTCCCAAGGAAATGTGGTTGCAGTCTGCCACCTCATCAGCAGACCTTTTCTTGTGCAGTTCGTGGTGGTTCGGCAAGCAGAAGGCAGAGTGTAAAGGACAGTTCGAGTCACTGCGGGTGGTCACGGCATAACTTCCTTGATGAACTGAAATTCGCTCTTGGCTTATTAAAGCTTCTGCTTCTTTCTCCTTGAGTGGAAAAGTCCGATGTTCCCACAAAAGAGGCTGACGGGAACAAGAGAGAAGAGACTGAAGATGTTTACTAGGTAGAAAATGGTGATCACATACCATTCCTAACAATAAAAAGTAGGTGTGTGCAGCCCCCCCCCAAAAAAATCCCAATTAGGAATGTTGACAAACTAATTTTATGCAATTTTTATGGGTTTTCTCTGCTTACTTCTATTGCTTCTTTTTTTCTGACCCTAGTTTTACATTTTAAGCTTTATCTTGCCATGTAAATATATACTTAAGTTTAAACTCTTTTGATACGGCGTATTGCTACGTGGTAGGGCTGTGCTATTCGGGTTTCGCTTCGGGTAAAGATACCCGAAGCCGACCCAATTCGGCAAGCTTCAGTATTCCCGAAGTGGGGCCAGCACCAAATACCAAAGCAAAGCTTTCTGAAGCATTCGGAGATGTTTTGGAAAGCTTCGGGGTTTGTTTAAAGGGCCCTGCCGCTGCTTGCAAGCAGCGGCGGGGCCCTTTAAACATCAGCCCCCCCCCACCTACCTTGCAGTGGCTCTGGCCTGACTCCTTTGCTGCGCCGCCACCCGAGCTTGCGGAGTGGTGGGGAAGGCCGGAGCTGCCTCCTCCGGCTCTTCCTGCCCCTCAAATGGCCGCGGTGCACCAGCAGTGCAGCGGCCATTTGAGGGGCAGGAAGGGCCGGAGGAGGTGGAGAAAGCCCTTCCTGCCCCTCAAATGGCCGCCACGCCGCTACTGCGCCATGGCGATTTGAGGGGCAGGAAGGGCCGGAGGTGGCAGCTCCGGCCTTCCCCACCACCTCGCAGGCTTGGACGGCGGCGGCAGAGGAGCCAGGTGGCTCCAGGCTGCGCTGCCTTTTGCAGCAGCGGCGGCCCGCTGCCCAGCTGATGACCCGCCACCAGGTAAGTGGGTGGGGGTTGGAGGGGTCTACCCAGGGTTGAGTGGGGGTCTCCCCAGGGTTAGGTGGGGGGTGGAGGGGTCTCCCCAGGAGGGTGGGGGGTAGAAGGGATGCCCCAGGGAGGGTGGGTGGGGGTGGTGGGGAGTCCCCCCCCCTCACTTCAGTATGCTCCAAATCTTCACGGAGCATACCAAAGCGATTCCCGAACCCCGAATCCGAAGCAGCTTGCCACTTCGTATTTGTGGGTATTCCGAATCGGTTTCCCACTTTGGGTAAACCTGAAGCAGGAATACCGAATCTCCCCACCCGTGCACAGCCCTACTACGTGGTGTATATGCTGGTATGTTATGGCCTATAACTACAACAATAACAAACTATTACTACTGACTGTCCTCCAAATTTCAGGAAGAAATTTGACCCCCCAAATTTCAGGAAGATTGGACCCCATGGGCCAATTCTATGGACCCCCAAAGAAGGTGCCCTCATCAGCTGCTCTCCATTATTCTCTATGGGGGAAACTATCTGGGGGCTATCCATGGGGCTGAAAGGTGGTTTTTCAAGCAAACAAGGGAGTGGTTGGGGTCACCTTCTTTGGGGGGACCACAGAATTGGTGCCCAGGGTCCAATCTTCCTGAAACTTGGGGGCTCTTTAGAGGACAGTCAGGAGTAGGCAAATTTTGTGGAGTTTGGTTGAAAAATGACCCCCCCCCATCCCTCTCTGCAAAAAAGGCAGGAACTGCTGTTTCTTTGCAGAAGAGCCAAACCTTGTTTACTGAATTTTACAGGATAAATTTGTTTTAAAAAATGAGAACACTGAATCTAGTTCAGTATTCATTGTTTTGATCCAGACTACCTGGATTTCACCGAATCAGCCAAAATTTAGCATTTTAATCCGAATACTGAACCACATTACACACTCCTAATAGGTCTTCCTATGCCATTTGGCAACAAACTGGCTTGTGTAGCACATCCTCAAACGGACACATTCTAATCCCACCCTTTGAAGAATCACACCATTCTTGCTTCCCTTCTCTATCCTTGTGATAACCCTGTGTGGTTAGGCTGAGAGCAGAGGACTAGCCCAAGGTCACCAGGGAGCTTTATGGCCGAGTGGGGATCTGAACCTGGATCTCGCCACTCCCAGTTCAACAGACACTGTTACACTAAGTCATCAAACGTCTGCTTTGAAACCACCTGTTCCCAGTATGTTATATAGAGAACTCTGAGTGGCGGCTGAAACCGAGCGAAAGCAGCCTGCTGCAGCACTTTCGCAGTGGAGGCAAGTGCAGCCAGCTGATGCTCTTAGGGCCGAACTAGATGTAACAGTGATGCTGCTGCCATTTTAAAGTCGTTTAAAAATGCCACAATGGCTCAAGCCTGCCAAGCAGCATTCTTGAACACACCTTTTAAGTGCAAGAATGGGGGGGAGGGGGGGCTTTCAGCACTTGATAAGGCATGGGGGGGTATCAAGATCAGGCCCTTGCAGCATTCTTAAATCACTACATTTGGCCAACTCCTCTCCTTGCTAAGGTGTCAGCAGAGCTTAATAAACGCTTCCCAGCGAACATCGACTTCAATTTGTTAAGAATATGTTTAACATGCCACATTGTAGAACTTAAATTGATGCAATCAAAAACAGCTTGGCAAGACATTAAATCAATACATTTATTTTTCTTATGCCAAAAGGAATCTTCAGCCATCCACACAAACCCCACTATTATAAAATACATTTTTATTCTTACTTCTTGGTTTCTTTCTAATGACCGTGATACAGTCGAGCAGAGAGAACTGTCCATTTCTGAAGCGTCGACAGTATTTTCACCAAAACAGTGTGTGAAATCAGAGAGATCATGTTTCAGCGCTGTATCGTATCCCTCTGAACTTCTGCTGTATGTTCTAGAATGAAACAAAATAGAGCTCTAGTTTCTTCCAAACTAGATGGAGAATGAAAGTACGATACTCAACTATTTTAGGGGTAAAATACGTTTTTGAAAGACTGGCCAATACTGAAAGGCTCCTTTAGAAAAATGAAAGGAAGTCTCCCTATTTACATAAGACCTCTAAACAAAAGGAAAGCGTTTCCCTCACTGGAGGAGGTTCTACTGGCAAGGGTTGCTTCTATCAGTCAAGGCCACAGCCATTAAGAACAGCAAGATCTGACTCCAGTGATACCTTAAAGACCATCTGCACTCAAATCCTGCAGTTCTACTGCAGACCAACGCGGCTACTCTCTGAAGCCATTAAGAGGAGTCTCTTCCCCTTTCAGCAGAAAACTTAGACTCCCTGTAGTTAGCCAACTGCGATACTGGTTAATGATACCAAAGGTCTTGCTTACCTGCCAAAGTAAACTGAGAAAGCGCTCCCCTAGAGTTGATCTCTGGTTAATAACTACTTCAACAGTATCCCACAAATAAATATCTTCCTTTTGTATTGCCCAGACAGAAGTGAACATACATACGACGGGACAAAGAACAGAATGTCCATATTCCTCCTGAAACCTGAATACGAATGGGACTGAATTTGCTGTCAGCATGCCCTTAAACCACAACTTGAAATTGGAGCATTTGTGAAGGCAGGATGTTTGGCCCAGAGACCATGAGCCTTTAATAACGAGTGCAGATACAGAAAGAGACTGTTGAAAATACAGGGGACAAAACGAAATAGTTGCCCTTTTCCTAGGAACTGAGCAGTCTATGGGCAATGTGTGTGCCAGCAGGGGAAATGTGATTACCGGAGGAAGAACTGCAAAATGCCACGCTACAATCTTTATATATTTTCAACAATGGCTGTCAATCCAGCAGCAGTTGGGATAACAATGACCATTCTCTTATTAATATAGTCTCTTGTTGCGTGCACCCTTTCCCCCCAGACAAGCTGAACCATATTCTGCTATAAATTACTTTCTTTGTTCAGTTACTTGTTACTGGTTTTTGGTTCCTACAGTTGTTAAAGTAATAGATTTGACAGCATGGTGTTCATTCATTCTGTTCTCAAGTACTGAATGGTGACATTCCTTTCATAGGCCTCAATCCAAAGAGTGGTTTAAGCCTGAGTTTGTGCTAACCCACCAGAAATGCTGATTTTTATTTGTGAGATGATCTGTTTCAAATTCTGCTGAAGCTGCCTTTGTTTCAGCCATTCGTTTCAAATAGACAACAGTCTAAGGCCTGCTTGGGCTTCCCCAATTATTTAGAATCCGATTACAGCGACATCTAATTCTGAAGCCCTGGCCCCATATGGATAATAGAAAGGCAACAAAAGCCTCTGCATATGTGGGCACCCTCACATATGCAGAAAAATAGATTTGTGTGCCCAAATACAAAGAAAAAAACCCCTCAAAAAGTGTGATTGCTTTGGCAATCAAAATGGCAACTGAAATCTCGTGAGGCCATCTTGCAAGATCTTTGATGCCATTTTGGATTGCCCCCTCTCCCCACCAGCTCCTGCTTCACCTTCCCAGGTGACAGAAATTGGGAGAGAGGAAAATGGAGCTGGCAGAGGATTCTAGATTCCAAAATGCCTTGGGGGATCTTAGAATTCCAGATGCATGCTCCATGGAAGTTGCTGTAGGAATGGGGAATGCAAAGCTCCTTGAAGCTATTGACACCTCTGCACCTTGTCGACCCCTCTGGGACAGAAGCCAGCCCTGTGGTTTACCATAGAGCTGGCTGACCTAAAGAGGGTTGGAAGGCATCGAGAAAGACCCCGGTGAAAAACTTGCGCGGAAACTGATAGAGCGTGTTACGGGGCCGACTGGAGGACCTATGAAGTGGAAATGAAGACGGCAAAGAAACAGTATTTCTCAGCAGTTGTGTCAGCTAGTTCACGACCATCCCAATTGTTCAACATATCCAGACACCTTCTAACTCCTAAATGTGAACCTTTACAGTTCAAGGGACAGACAATTGCTAAGTTTTTCGCTGATAAAATAGCACAAATACGCTCTGATCTAGCTGCTAGCTGCAATGCAGACGAGATAGAAGAAATGCTTAATACACCATCTGCCTTACATTTGGACTCTCTGTTGTGGAGGCACATGTAGTCAAACAAGCAAAGCTTCCTTGGGCACTGTCTTATTTCCCTGTGACAGCTAGGGAATTGTGTGCTGGTACTCCTGGACCAGTTTTGGGTAAGAGAGGCGGCTAAGCTGAGGGTGCAGCCAAGGGGAAAGATGATGATGGGTTTTGGTTCTGAGTCACTGTTGCCAGTCTTCTCTGTAGCAAGAGGAGCACAAATGGTGGCGCCAAGGATTGAGCCTAGATGTCCATGTTCGCAAAACCACAGCTGAAACTAATTGTGGCTAGTCATCCAATTTAGGATTGAGAAGTTCACATTTCCCATTCATTACGATGCTGGGGCAGTTCAGCTTTACTGCATGTGCAGCTGCCGCCAGTACTGAAGGCAACGGGAAAACGTGCTCAGGCAGGCACGCTGCGTGAACAGTGAAACTCACCGGCACTGAATCCACAAGTTGGCACTGGTAAAATGACACAGCGACTGCCTCACAATTCGCAGAACCTGAGTCTTTGTTCTTGAAGGAACAAAGCAACACCCTCTCCTCAGCCCATAAGCAGTGAACAAGAACGGTTATACAGATCTGAAATTCAACCTGCCTGTTCCTTTTGGGCCACTGGCACTGCTCCCAGAGCGACCACCGTGCTCTCTCTTTCTCTTCATATTTTGCATGCCGTGAAGAATAGACGTCATCAGACACATCTTCCACCTGTATTTTAAGAGTCCAGATAGCAAATGTTATTAAAAGTGAAAAAGCAGTTTAAAAGGAAGACCACGGACAAGTTACCAGTGCAATACACGAATATGATATATATGGAAACATCTAGATAAAATCAAATCAAATGAATCCATTTTTGACCAATTAAGAACTCCCCAGAACACTGAGACATGACAAAAGATGACCAAGTATATTTTGTCCTTTAAAACAACATAAAAGCAGAACTGGCTGTTAAGACTCCAAGGGGAAGGAAAATGGGAAAGAACCCATAAAAGCAAAGTCCACGAGGTGATCAAATATATGGCTTAAATCTCCTCATGCAAACAGGAAAGAAATGAGGCAACAAAATGGTCGGAGATGTTTAGAAAAACAAGTAATAAAATAAGGTGCAATGTTAAGCAGTAATTGCCAGACGCATTAAGAAAAAATCTAAAATGCCATGCTGAAAGGTGTTTCCAGCTGAAAGATTTAAGAATGCATTTTGCAAAATTCCGCACATATATCTTACTTTGATCTTATCTCTGAAACCAAGAGCAATCAGAAATTATTCAGACTGCTAGATGAGGGCACATCTTCACTTTGACACCGTTACCTTCAAATTACTGAAGACCTTACAGTTCAACCTGTCAGTTTGGTGTAGTGGTTAAGAGTGACAGGACTCTAATCTGGACAACCGGGTTTGATTCCCCACTCCTCCACCTGAAGCCAGCTGGGTGACCTTGGGTCAGTCAAAGCTCTCTCAGCCCTACCCACCTCATAGGGTGATTGTTGTGGGATAACAACAACACACTTTGTAAACCGCTCTGAGTGGATGTTAAGTTGCCCTGAAGGGTGGTATATAAATTGAATGTTATTATTATTATAGGGTGTTGGGGCACTTCTGTTTGGGGCTTTCTAGACTTAGCCCAGAAGTTCTGAAAAGCACCCCTGATCAGCATTCTGGCAAGTTCTAAACAAAAGTTGCATACAGTGGTCCCTCGGTGCGGCCAGCTCCAAACCGTGGTCCTATAGTGCCTAGTGGCTGTGCTGTAGTGCTTCTTCTTGAGGGCTTGACTGCCTGAAACCTTTAACTTCACAGAGGTGGAGGGGAGTGGCACTAACCTGTTAAATGACATTTAAGAGGCTGCCCTGAATCCAAGCACTTTAATTACCTGAGCTGGTAATGGTATTCCTTCCTGACCAGGTTAAATTTCCCTATTTCCCTTATATTTCTCAATACACAGATGTCCCCCTCCCCAGGTATGCAGAAAACATACACCTTGTTTTTGAGCGGTCATCTTTCGTTGTGCTGCTATCCAGCATGAGAACATCCATTAGTGATAACTAAGAGTGCATCTTTTAATCGTCCCTCTAATGGCAATTTGTCACGCTGCAAGTTCTCACAAGCAGAGCCAAAGAACAATGGAAATTCTGATCTGACCATTTCATGAGAGAGGGAATTTTAAACTGTGCAGCCACCTTAGAGGGACAAATAGGCAAACGGGCACCTGAGTCTACTGCAGTGTTGTGCTTGCCAATTCCCACAAGCTGACAGTGTATCAGGCTTGCAGGCTCTGTACAGTATGGGCATCTGCCTGGCATCCGAGTACACTGAAGGCTAAGTTGGATTCTTCCTATCGTCAATCTTACATTTCCAGATTGTGAAATCTTTGGCACATCAATCCTTTCTGAATGCAAGCCATTCGACTGATTACACTCTCCTTCAGCTGAAGCAGAAACGATGGCAACATCAAGGCATGAGCCCATGAAGCTGCCTTACCCTGAACCAGACTCCTGGTCTATCAAGGTCAATACTGTCTGCTTAGACCGGCAGCGGCTCTCCAGGCTCTCCAGCAGAGGACTTTCACACAACCTCTCACCTGATCCTTTTAGCTGGAGATGCTGAGGACTGTACCTGGGGCCTTCTGCATGCCAAGTAGATGCTCTACCAATGAGCCATGCACCCCCCTCTAATCCTGCACCACAGGCATCATCTGATTTTGACCCCCCCTTTTGTTTATATTGTGGCTGGGGAAAAAGGAGGGGGCCACCTTCTTGAGACTCTGTGTATGAACTGTTGTTTGGTTATATGTATTTAAACGTTTTACTCATTGTATTAATTACTTTATTGTAACCTGCCCTGAGCCAGCCTGCAGGGAGGGTGGTCTAAAAATCAATACACACATACATAACCCTCCCTGAGAACCCAGAAATAACACTTAATAAGCCTGGCCAAGTGTTCGGTACAGATATTTCAGCCAAATTTTATGGCAAGTGTATTTGAAAGTAGCTTCTGAGAAGGGACGGGAAGCTCTGTGACTGTTTAAAAGTGAATTTATCTGCAAAATATATTATGCACAGTTGTCCAGGTTCAAAGTGCCACTTCAAGTCATTTCAAGCGACTGTGCATAACTTGTCTCAAATGTCATCATCAAACTTAATTGATGTTAGTATGAGAATTGGCCATTGGAGCTCCTCCTCGTCACTGGAGGAGTGAACCTGGGCCAGGTTCCTCCTCCCAATTGCAATGTAGAGGGGACCATGCAGATGAGCTGTTTGTTCTGCCGCTGGGAAGAGGGAGCTCACAGCAGGACTTGAGATGGCAGTGACAGAAAAGATTGCTTAGAAAAGGGCACATTTTAATATGGAAACACAGCAGGCCAGCACTATGAGAATACAGAAAACAGAGGAGATGCCAATCCTCCGGCACTGGTCCTAGAAGCAGTATCTGAGCAGGGGCTGCTCCTCTTGAAGAAACCAGCATGTGATTCAAGAAGGGGAGTTGGAGGAAATGTGTTCAGTAGCCTTGGAGGCCAGTCCTGGGTATCAGTCCGCACGGCTCCCCGAAATGGAAAACAGGAGAAGAACCTCTGAACTTTGTTCTAGTCTGGAGATGTCCAAAAGGGAGAGGGAGCTGGATCTCTTCTGTATAGGCTGTGTACACCAGAGTGTTGAGGTCCCATTCTACCTTTCTGTGCTGATTTAGCTAGTCTGCTATGGAGCAGAGAATTCTCTGACTCTTGTTGCCGTCTGTGTTTACAAAACTGAAAAAATATATTCCCGTCTACTAGCTCCATTCTATGAAGCATTTACTGTGATATTTTGTTCTCTGTAAGGCATGCTGCTGATGTTTTAGGCACTTCAGAGCTACTAGTGATGGGCAGAGCAGAGAAGCCAAGAGAGTTTCCATAATGACTTAATGAGATATCTCCTCTTCTTCTCATTTCCTTTAATTTTCTGATATTCCAGCCAAGGAAAGCAGGCGGAGGAGGAAAAGGAAGGAGGTATAGAAAAGAAAAATAGGAGGCAAGAATCTAGAAGGTAGAAATGAAAATCTGGGAGGGTTAAGGGGAACAGCAGGCAGGAGAAGAACAGAGAGGTCCCTAATCCCACTGGCGGACACGATAAACTCCCTTTTCATTTGTATGGACCTGCCTAGGGCGCAAGGAAAGGAATAACCCAGCCTAGACTCCCTCCTCCACAGACAGGGAAAAACAATAGTTATGTCATCTGATAACCATAACACTCTCTCTTGGTAATTTAAATGTATTTCAAGCTAGAACGAAAGAAAATACGGAAGCTTTGAGAACAGCATTGTAAGCAAGCACTAAAGTGTCCAATGTTCACACGCTGAGACCGCTAGCCTGCATAACTTCTATACTTGGGACACAAACTAGAAATAAAAGAGAACTACTATACAGATGCTATTAAATTTTATTTTGTGAAATCAGACTGCAGGAATTAAGATTAGAAGAATAAAGATGTATGCTTCAGCCAACCAGAATGCAAAAGAAACATGTATAGATGTACTATATGATTACTACAACATAATTAGGGATCAGGGACCTATCAGCCATTGCTTTAGGATGGTATACATGGCAGGCATAACACATGCTTGTATTTTGTTAAGTATGTTCTAAACATATAATACAGAAGTATTACCTAAACCATCACCTTTCACTTGCTAAGGGATATATTGACTACAAAATGGAAGCAAAGTTATAAATCATCCAAGAAAAAAAAAATCCAGCCTACCTTTTCATCTTCACGGAGACTTCCCAAAGGTGCAAAGCTCACAGTCCTCCAGCTGTTGGCGAGAAAAGCATCTTTAGTGCAGGGGGATCTGACTAGAATTCATTTCCTTTTGCAGTGTGAAGAATGAGTTCTCGCAACAAATGCACTTATTTGGCAAATGGACTAATTAAATCCGCTTGCGCAGCTAAAACTTGTGTAATTCAGAGCCACTGGCTGAAAGTGAACATGAATTTCTCTTTGGCCCCTAGCAAGGCAGCATTTTGCTTGTGAGCATGCTTACCTGTGATGACTTTTGGCGCATGTCCCAAAGGCAGGGGTGAGCAAGTGCCTTTCTGCACACATGCAGCTCCCCCCCCCCGCCCCAAAGTGTTGGCAGCAGGGAAGGCAGGCAGGTGGTAACTGCTGATCTGCCTCTTCCTAGTGCCACACAAACGGTTTCATAGCTTTTCTGAATTACAGAGTTCAGGGAAGGGCTCATAGCCCTCGTGTCCCTTGTTTTATCCTCACAACAATCCTGAGAGGTAAGCTGGGCTGAGAAGAAGTGACTGCCTGTGAGTGTCATGGCTGAGTGGGAATCTAAACCCAGATCTCTCCCAGTCCTAGCCTGGCATTCTAACTATTGTACCACACTCCCCCTGCATAATAATGGTTAGTGACAGACTCAGGGCCACAAATAGCCAGAACTATACGTTGGGCTGGGCCACAGAGCTCAGACCCAATAATGGGATCTCTCTCTCTTCAAAGATCTCTTTCAGAATCCAAGTGCTACTGCCTCCTTTTCTACTGTAATCTGCTCTGGCTTTAAAAAAGTTCAGAGCTCTCGGTCACTGACAGGATGTCAGAGAGGGATGGACAATTATTGAGGACCCAAAAGTAGACTGTGCACCAGCTGCGAGAGAGGACAAAGAAGATTTCTGTCTCCGGGAGCTGATATCAGGTGTGAAACTGACATTGATATCAAAGCCGATGGGATGGGATCCAAGCTCCTTTGACAGAGCAAGGCCTGGAGCTGAGAAATGCAATTTCCAGAACCTTACTTCTTAAATGGAGGGCAGCAAGGACAACATTTTGGGTTCCTCAACTAAGCAAAGGCACAAACCCATGGCTATCAGGAAGTTTGTGTCCTATCTCTGGGATTGCAAAGCAATCACGAAAAAGAAATACTTATTTGTGGGCATTCATAAAATTAATATAGGATTATGAAAATTATAATTTACCAAATGTTGGGCCACTTATAGTTACGACTATATCTGAGTTATCTTTATGGAATATCAGTGTAAATTTATTGAATATCAGCCTAATTTATTAATCCTTTGCTCATGTCCGTGGGACTAAGCTCCCACCGAACATAATGGGTTATTTTAAAAACAAGCTTAGAGAAGATCAAGCTGTATGAATCAGTCAGCGATGTTTTTATTGTTGTTTTCTTCAGCACTATGTCAACAGATTTTGCCACTCTTCTCACCTTCCGATGCAACAGAATAGCAAGATCTGCAGCATTTCACTGACGAAGATTAACATCACACCTACTGTGAACATGGAGAACTGAGGTTGAGAAACAAAGGGATGGAGCAAGAGTACATTTCCCACCAGTGGAAGAGAACTTTCTTGCTTCTCCCCTCCCACTGCAGCCCACTGATCTCCACAAAATTCTGCCCCTGGGGAAGAGGAGACCCTGATGGATATCATGAAGGGGGTCGGCAGCAGGAAGGGGGAATCGGTGGAAACTGCCAGTTAGATCCAACCCAATAAGCTTGCAAGGTCAACTGAAGAGCCAAGTCACACATTATCTTCTTAACAAGGGAATACACAGGAGGCCAGAATGAAGCGATGGAAACAGTCCCTGCATTCCCTCCCTGAGGAAAGTGCCGAGACCCAATCCCAGCAGTAATTTCTGGTTGCCAAAGGAAGGCAGCTTTACAAAAGATGGCTCTAGCCAAGGGCCAATCTGTGAAGCAGCCCTCCTTTCCCCAGACTTACATGCTATCAGGTGCCAATTACTTTTTACTATCAAAATATTCTGTTAATATATTTAGTTGAGGCTTTAAAATAGAGCGACAACCCATTTTTGCCCATAAATGGGTTGGGCGGGGGGGCAATTTGTTCAAGGGAGGCAAAACGTACCCTGAACAGCCCTATTCTCTTTTGGACATTGTGTCTCTGCTCTACTGCTGTTTCAGTGCCTTCCCCCCCACAAAACAAAACAGGCAGTGAAATCCTAAGCAGAGTTACTCCAGTCTAAGCCCACTGGGGTAACTCTGCTTAATATTTCACTGAGAGGGTCCTTTTTTTCCATGACACGAACTCAGCTACTCACAGATCACATGGCAAAGATGGTGACATCACAGAATCAACAAGGTATCTCCGTGTGGTGACATTAGTCAGGGCAAGCAAAGCCAAGCTGCCCTTGTTCTGAAGTCGAGCTCTGGCTCTAAGGCCCAGATGTGCACTTTGATGTCTCTCCAACCCCATGCCCCACGGAGATCGATATAGCACAGACAGGCATCATCTGCACTCAGTCATGCCAAACTTCATCCCCTCCGATTCTTCCTGTTTGCTGTGCTGTCCTGAGGCAGCCCCATCTCAGCACGACGGCAGGGCAAAACAGGGAGCGCTGGCCTAGCTGCCGAGGCAATAGCAATGCAGTCCTCCTCTTTGTTGCACCCTTTTGGGTCCACCCTACCTCCAATTATCAAAAATATGGGGCATTTTTCCAGAGGTAGGGTGAAAGCCTCCACGATGACACGGCCTCCCTCGCCCCACTCAGCTTGACTTTAAAACAGAATGTGCTTCTTGCAATAGCCCAGTGAATGAAAACTAAACAAACTAAATGTACCTTGGAGTGAGAATCTCTTTATACTGCAGCTTCTCCAATTTAGATGGTGCAACCAGCGACATCGGGATAACTATGTTATCTATGTCATAGGAACTCTCACTTCTTAGTCTCCGTCTTGAATTGAGCTGTTTAACAATTTGGGGAGATTTCGTGAGCTTATGGTATGTATAAAGTTAAAAGGATATTTTGATGCCTTAGAAGTAGTGAACAAACCAGCTTTTAAAATGTCAAAAAATCATTATGTTTATTGGACAGAATATTTTCACTATATCACAATATAATAAACTCTTTTTAACAATGTGTCACTTCTTTTTCTGTACAGCATAACATCAGTTGCTAGTTTGTTTCTTAAAATGTGATCTTAATGTCATCTTAAAATTCATCATTCTAATTACATCTCATACTTTCATTAAACCATCTGTCTTATTGGGGAGGGGAGCCCTGACCTGGACAGCCCAGGTGAGTCTGATCTCAGAAGCTAAGCAGGGTCAGCCTTGGTTAGTAATTGGATGGAAGACCTCCAAGGAAGATCAAGCTTGCAGAGGCAGGCAATAGCAAACCACCTCTGTTAGTCTCTTGCCATGGAAGCCCCACCAAGCCATAAGTCAGCTATGACTTGAGGGCACTCTCCACCACCACCTTATTAGGGGTGTATTTTGACTTCCAGTGACATGCCAAAGACAGACATTCTTGCTGCCATTAATAAGTTTGGTATCACTTCCCAGAGTTGTATATAAACCATTCTAAGAAAGTTCAGTTTTTAAAAAATTAGCTTTAATGTATAGTTCAGTTCTCAGTACATTTAATATAATGCTTGAGATCATTTTCCAAAACATCGAGGCTTTTTCACAAGATCACCACTTATGGCAGAAGTCTCCATTCTTCTTAGAACAAAACCAACACCCACATTATGATAAATTCTGAATGTATTCTTTTTAGGCTATACAGTCTGTTCTCATTTGTATTAGACTTGCTGATTTAAACTAACTTCTCCTTTTCACCAGTGCAATTCATAGATATAGGGTTTCCTCATTTAACGTATACAAAATATCCTTGGTCAAATATGGCCAAATGATTGTCAAGTATTTGAGCCCAAATTTGATTAGAACAAAAGAAATCTTGGAATTACATGGTTAGCCTAAGCAGCAAAAACGGTTAAAATGCCCTTTCTCTTCCCTGTAGTTGCTATCAGATGATACTATAATGCGATAAAAAGAAAAGTTGCCACCATGGAATCTTTGAATGGCATCCCAAACCCCAAGTGGAATTTTGACAAATGTAAATACGTCTATCACAGGGAAGGATCCTGAAAAGTTAGTCCTTGTTTTGAAGGTTTTTTTTAAAAAGTGTATAGAAATTGTCCAGATGTTTCATTTGTGCTGGAAAAAAATGCCATCTTCATATACATAGGTTCTTGTTTTTAAGGTAGTTTATCTTTTTCATTTAAATATGACCTCATCCATTTAAGAAACATAAAATATTGCACACTACAGTAGCAAAACTAAATGCAGACTTTGTTACTGACAGGCTTTCTTGTAGTTGAATCGTTTTAAATTATGCTTACCCCATCTAAGTCTTAAAGCCAACAGGCTGTTAGACCAGAATAATTTTAAATAGCGACAAGCTTTTTTTTGTGCGGTTATACTCTGAAGGTTTAGCAGAAGGGCCCTAGCTCCTCTCCAAAGCAAAATGTGTGTCACTTTTGCTGCAGCTGTTATGCAACTCAAATCCTAGAGCAGCAACTCCTGGCAGTGCTATGAAAAACACTGCGCTGGTCAAGGCAGGTATGGGGGTGTGAGAGACTCAGGAATGCCATCTCGCAGCACAATTCTAAGCAGACTGCACTCATCCTCCTCTTGAATTCTATTCAATGGTGCTCAGTCCTAAGAAAACTGTTCTTAGGATGGTATCGCTGGTCATGTACAAAGCTTTCACATAGGTGGGGCGCCTAAGTGGAGGGAGCATTGCCCTGGAGCAGAATGTTCTACCCCTACGTGCCAGGGTTGGTTAGCGGACTGCTATATCTGTGGGCCTTGAGGCCACACTTTGTGTCACATCGCTTGACTGGGCTGTCAATCACCAAGAGCACTAGTCTCAACATACCTGTGATGATACACTGTCACTAGACCGACACATGTCGCCAATGGCAGCTCCTGGAAAATGGTTGTGGGATTCCTGTTGTTGCTGGAAGGAAAACGTTTCAAATCTATTGTGGCTTTCTCCTGTCATTAAAAGAAAAATTCGATTCCTTTATTCAGGGCTTTTTTTCTGGGAAAAGAGGTGGTGGAACTTAGTGGCGGAACTCAGGACCGCACAATGACGTCACTTTTGGTCAGCTGGAACAAGGGGGCAGTTTTTAAAAGTTTATATCGCCCTTGGTGAAAATGGTTACATGGTCAGTGGCCCCACCCCCTGATCTCCAGACAGAGGAGAGTGTAGATCGCCCTCCGTGCCGCTCCAGCCGTGTGGAGGGTGATCTAAACTCCCCTCTGTCTGGAGATCAGGGGGCAGGGCCACCAACCATGTGACCATTTTCAAGAGGTGCCAGAACTCCATTCCACTGCCTTTATTTATCGGTAAGTGAAATTCTAAGTAACCAATCAATTATATATATTTAAAAAAATGAGAGCCTATATGGTGAAGTGGTTAGTGTCAGAATAGGATCTGGTGGACTCAGGTTTGAATTTTGCCGTGGACGGTTGCTGGGTGACCTTGGATCCACCCCTCTCTCACAGCTTAATCTAACTCACAAGGGTGCTGTTGTAAGCATGCAATGGAAGAAAGGTGAATGATGTCGTAAAAGGTTTTTGGTCCCAACTGGAAACTCTGTTTCCCTTTAACATTCGTATGTGAGATGACTCTATTCTGAACAGGCCACAGCATGACTGGAGGGAGGATTTCAAGTTGGCCATGACTGAATTTACTTTTTCATTCTAGAGTCCCAAATAAGATGAGAGTCCAACGGAGCAGGCTTTTGAGTCCATTATCTTGATTTTGGTCCATCTTATATCTATGGGACTGAATAGTTCTCACGTTTGAGACAAAATGGAGGAAAACATCAATATAAAATTTTCAACATGGCCCCATCTGTAGATACCTAAAGCTGGAGATTGGGGCCATGAACAGACAGGTGTTTCTACAAACATTATAAATACCTCTGTTTTGCAGAAAATTCTGAAATGAAAAAAGGGTGGTTCGATCCCCTCTCAAAATTATAAAAGGAGTGCCAGTAGCTTTAAGAAACAAATGCTCTCTGTGGCTGTTGTTAGGAAACCACAACAGTATTGTCAAGCCTTGGTTTCCGGCAGAAAACGGCAGGGTGAGGGGGCAGGACCCTTTCTAGGGCTGCTTTGGCCTTTGAGGGAGGATTCATCTGGGCCAGGCCAGGCAGCAACCATTGGGAGACTTGATACCACCCGAACTGCATGACTCCCCAAGGCCCAGCTACTTGCTCCTCTTCAACAGCAGCCACTCGACAAAAGTCGAGTACAAAGACACTTTGCACCAACTTAATTGTAGAAAACCCCTTGATTTAAGCTGAGTTATTCACACAGAAGTGATGATGACAACAGTCAAGTGCAGCGATTCAGATAATCTCTGATGCACGTAAGTGGGACGACTCCTGTGCAGGTATGTGAGGATTCTGATTAAACTACATTACAATTAGCTTTTCAGTGGAAAGATGACTGGTGATGTAGAAGACTGATTTTTTTAAAAAAAATGTTAGAATGTGTGGTAGTTGGAGCCATGCACTGTAAATCACTAGCTCCAAATATTTAAATCCTTCTTGAACTTTCAGTGTCATGCAGGCTGCAGCCATTATTTAGCTTCTTTTGTATACGGGGAAGGATCAACTGAAAAAGGGAAACGTTTATTAGCACGCAGTGCTTCACAGCTGGAAAAGAGGCTGTTTTATATGAAATGATCCACTTTGAGCCGTAGCCTGTTCATAAGAACCATCTCATTATGAATAGTGTTTTGCTTTAACATATCGCTTATTTCTTAGACAAAAAAAGCTCACCAATCGCTGTTTCGCTTAAATGTCTTTTCTTTCTGCCTTCTGGTATTAGCGCAGGTATTTCCAATGAAGCCTGATGGTTGGAACTGGGCTGATATCCACAGCTCCACTGCCGAAGAGAGGCTTTGTACTGACTACATTCTACAAGGGAATAAGCATTCTTTTATTACTCTTTCTTCTCTACTAAAAATAAGAACACAAAAAGGCTAAATACATGCTTGTGAAATTTCAAGCTACTGGCAGTCAGAAACACAAACACACCAAAGTGGTATGTGGATGATTTTTCAAAGTGGATAGATTTAATTCATTCTGTTACCACTTTTATGACACACATTCTGTAATTTTTATAACAGCATATGTACATCTCCAACAGTGACTTACGGTGAATGTGTACAAACAGCTACATCAGAAACATAAGATAAACCATAAAAGCCATGATTAGTTTTTATTTTAAATAAGACATGAATTAATATGATTTTTTAAAAAGCATTAAATCAGGAGCTATCTGCCATCGACAGATGGGATAAGTTTAGGATTGGTAAAAAACATCAAGAGTTTGGATGTGTTCTCGGACCCAGATTTATGATTAGAGAAAGCAGGTTGGCGCAGTGGATAAAGTGTGCCTTCCTTCTATTAATTCTTGCTTGCATGTTGTCAGCATTGCCCTTTGTGGATGTCTCTGATGTAGCCAAACTGATCCATGCTACTGTAAATTTCTAGGTCGAACAGTTGTAACAAACTGTATGTGGGGCTGCCATTGAAGACAAACTGGAAACCCCAATTCACAAAGAATGCAGCTGTCATTCTTTTAATTGGGGCGAGCGGCTGTGAACGCATCGTGCCTGATTCTGAAATATTCAGTCATTGCTTATCTGCTTTCAGGCTCAACTCAGAATATTTAAAACCCTTCATGATCTGCAACCGACACTTCTAAAGGATAACATCTCCCCTCCGGGTGCCAAATTAAGCTCTTCTAGTCAAGTCCGGCTCGTGGTGCCCTCCTGTGGATTTGTGTTCTCCTCTGTTCAATTCAGCTTATTGAGACCTCTGCCTGCTGGAAGAAGTTAGGTGTGTTCCATTGTTGCTGAACTGCATAGCTGTCCTATTTCAGCGTGTTTGGATTTAGACAATAGTCAGGATTGGGCAAGAATGGTTATACATTTTACCGTACACTTTTGCTTGTTGGTTACGTGTTCTCTAATTGTATTGTATTTAAATTTTTAATTAAAGATACAGCTTTTTTATCTTTAAGATTGACAGGCCCCTGCACAAAAATGGAAAAGTACAGTATTGCCTTCAATAGAGGACTGGATTGTGAATATGATGGAGTTAGCAGAGATGGCTAAACTTACAGCTCTGATCAGAGATAAAACAATGTCTACTTTTATGGTTAACCAGAAACCCCTTACTAACTTTCTGCATGAGATGAGAAAAAACAAACTGATGATTTGTGGATCTGATTTCTAAGAAGATAAATTTGGGAAAAATAAACAGAAAGGGGGCAGTATCAAAAAGGTAAATTTTCACAGTATCAGAACTACAAGCGTAATGTTTGTGAAGATATGACAGGTGTAGAGAAAAATGGGAAAATATGTATTGTTTTTCTTTTTTTCTCTTTAATTTTTGTTCTCTTTTCTCCTTTTCTTCTCTTTTTATGCTTTCTTTTCTTTGCCCTTTTATTGGGCTTTTAATTTTATCAATAAAATAAAAAGTATTCAGATCAAAGACTGACAGGCCCCAACTTCTGGGTATTCTGAAGAACAAAGAGGAAAAATGAGCTTCAGTCATTTGTTTCAGCTGCCAACTTTTACTCTCACATTTACAAACACAAAATCGACTAGGTCCCTTCCTTTTAAGAATGAAAGCTGCATGTCACCCTCAGGTTATGTACCCTATGAATTCTCACCAGTTAAGAATGTACATACACAGGAGAGAAACAGCATAAAAAGGGGAAATGAAAACACTGTATTGCATACCATTAGATGGAGACATTTCACACTCCAAGCTAAGGGCAGAAGTTTCAAAAGGGTCACTTTTGATATCACGCTTCTGAAGCAGGGCTTTCAAATGTACATGAAGAGGAATATCTGAAAAAGAGAGAGATAAGTTACACACAAATAAATAAAATTTCATACCAAAGTCTGTCTACAGCAACTTGTATGTGCTTTGAATGTGCATTTCATAGCTTATCCCAAGTACTAATTCACAGATTAAGAGCCTGATAGCCAGGTTGTATACAGCCATAATCTGCAGGAATTTCTGCAGTTGTGGCAGGATTTCTTCTCTTCACCTGATGGTGGGAATCAATCGGCTGTAACAGAGACAAATTCCAAGAGTTCCAACCTGTAACAAAGTTGCATATGAACCATGTCACTATTAAATTAGACATCTTCACAATAAGTTTATGAATTGCCAAGCTCTGAATTTTCCTTTGTATTAACACCTTGTTTCTTGCTCTCGCGTTGCTGAATGGCTGAGGAAGTTAAAAGATTTTGCAATTTCTTTTTTAAATTCATTCTCTCTTCTCATGTACCTGCTCTATCAATCTGACAATTCAATATGGCTTATCATCTCACATAAGCCAGAGGGTTATCCCTTCAAATGCAGTAAAAAATTATTCGTAACCCCAGAAAATATTTCAAATTTCTGGACGTCAGCAGTGAAGTGGAGGTGAGGTTCCACTAGAATTTTGTGAATGCATAAGGATGGATAAAACTGCACTTATGAAAAACAGGATGAGATTTCTTCTTTGTAGTCTCTGTGCACCGCACAAACGGAAACAGATTAGCAACCTCACCAACATGACAGTAGAGAAAAATACCCTGAATGGCCTTACTCTGCCATTCAGGATACAGTGCCTTACAAAGGGGGAACGTTAAGACCACACGATTACCTTGCACAATTTTGGTATCAGGACCTGTCTGCTGAAGGATGTGGCCATTGTTTTGACCCTAGTGCAATGGTTCTCAAACTTTTTCTGGCCACTGCCCCCTTGCTACCATAAACTCATCCCTAGTGTCTCCTACCCTACCCTATACAAAAACCATTATTCAGAATAGCAGTTTGCATGACCCACTGAGGAAGATGATAATAAAATTCAAAAAAGTAACAATTGATCGCACATCTAAAATTGTCCATGATGATAGTTTCTCAAGACATGGTATACTGGTCTGACTAGAGCACTGGTGTCAAGTTTACTAAAAATTCTAACAGTTTCTACCAGATTTCATCACCATGCTGCCCACGTCTCTACTGGGAATTTGAAGAATGTCATGGTGGAGAACAGGACCTCTTATGCAGTATCGTCTTATGTATCTGTGACTCCACAGCCATGCATGATAAATCAATGCCAGTATTCACTGGAATATCATGGCGCTGAACCGCCATGACACATGAGCTCTCTGATTTCTTCTATTATGAACCAGCCCCTTGGGACTAACCCGTAGCTGTTGCATCACACAAGGCCACTTCATCAACCACAATATTTCACATGCAGCAGGAGGCTAGGCAGCTGTGGCATCTTGGGGCTTCTTTCCTTGGTCCTGTGGTCTATCAGCCCCCTTCACCTGCTGCACCTTACATAGCTATACAATAACAGATCGGGGAGAAGAGCAGACAGAACTAGAAAGAAATAGTTGGAAGGAGCCACAGTGGTCCTTATTTCAATGGGTGATTTATAGTGCTATCCAAAGTAGGGGTACACCTTTCTATATCTGTTGACATTAATGGACTTAGGGTGTAGCTCTGCTTAGAATGGCACTATTTCAAGTCTATGTCAAGACTGCCTCTCTTAGCAGGTTTGAGCAATGTGGCAGAGGCAACAAAAAGTCTTTGCTGACTTTTCAGACAGTAGTTCCACATCATATGCTAATGGAGAAGCAGACTGTTGCTCGTGCTAGGGGTGCCTCCTTTCAGTTACATCGAGTTTGTTAGCTGGCCCCCTACCAACCCACCTATGCCAATTCATGCCACTGTAACCTCCAGATTGGACTGTTACAATGTGCTCTATGTGAGGTTGCCTTTTGAAGACATCTTGGAAGCTCCAACTGGGGGGAGGATGCAGTAACAAGGGATCAGCCACTCGGAACACACCGCTCCAGTGCTGTGTTACCTATTTACTTCTGGGCCCAATTCAGACTGTTGGTTATTATCTTTTCTGGCCTCAGACCCTCATACTTATTGAACGGCATCCTTCAGTATATTCTCCTGCACCATTTAAGCTCTTCGGACAGCTTCCTCCTTGTGAAGCCCTCCCTTAGACTGTCTGCACAGCCACAGATAACTCAATGGCCTTTTCCTTGGTGGGCCTAGTCTTTTCAAATGACCTGCCAGAGCAGGACATGAGGAGTCCTTCCCTTGCTCCAGTTAGGATGGCTTCTAAGGCAGTCCTCTTCCAGAAAGCATTTGGTGCTGGGTGAACTTTTCCAGCAGATCTGGCTGTAAGTTTGTTGGTCCTGTGTATTCTAACTCTTGGGTATGCAAAGTCTGAATGCTTTTAAATGAGTAAATTGTGTGTTTTAATCTGTTTCAAATTTGTTATTTTATGCCTTTGCAACCTGATTGCTATGTTGTACACTGCCTTGAGCCCAAGGAGATAAAGTGGGATAAAAATCTTTTTAAAAATACAATAAATAATGTTTATTCAACATACGCGTTACGTGGTTTTTCTCAAAGAAAACAGAAACAGCACAGACTCTGGTGACCCCGGTTGGGGTAAGGATATACAGGTGTTTGAAGCTGTTCACACATCACACATTTAAGAAACACCAATGTAAAACCAGCATACCTGTTGTATCTGTGTTTGCCACGTTATATACACAGGGCTAAATAGCACACAACATTTTTTATATGTGCCTGAGATGTTTTCTGTATATACATTAAAACGTGAAGTCCACAAACTTCTGCTTGTATTTATCAGGGAAATGTGACTGACTCTGCCTCATCTGACTTTGCTGCCATATAATGTGTGAAATAACCCTTAATGTGAATATTATTTATTCAGAATTCAGAGACTTCAGCAAGCCACCTCATCCTAACAGGAAGTCTGCCATATTGAATTATGCTGAAGGCCATATTCTAAATTTCCATAGGCTGCTTCACTGACAAACTCTCTTTCATACATGGACCAACCATGCATACAAGAGCCAACTTTCTGATGTCTCTTCCTTTTTTCCCATCTGCCAGTGAATCTAGGATCAAAGTGCAGCAACCATTTTCTGTTTTAGAACAAGATGTGGGTCCAGTAGCACCTTAAAGACCAACTAGATTTTGAGGGTATGAGCTTTTTAGAGTCAAAGGAGCTCTTCTACTACAGACCAACAAGGCTACCCACCTGAAACCATTTTCTGTGTGGATTATACATAAGGAAAGTTCAACAAATCAAATAAATGCTATCTTCTGCAACTCATTTTGTAATATTTTCCTTACACTATTTAAAGATTTCTTAAATATTATTTCACTGTTTCAAAACATTATCAGTGCCACAACCTATTATTAAGTAAAGATCCTATATATAGCAAGGACTCCCTTTACCTGATGGGAATGATAAGATAGGATGGAATGAAGAGTCAAGTTCTAACATAAACTGCTTGCTGAGGCGTTCGTAACTGTTCCAAGTGCAGGCTGGGACCACCTGGTCTGCGTTAGAATGAAGCAAAGCATCTCTCAATGGCATAGCCTGCAAGAAGTCGTATAGTTCATTTAAAACCAGACTAGACAGACAGACAGAAGAGGAAAACATATTTTATTTTCACATATAAAATCTGGTAATATGGTCAAGGGAACAAGTCTCATCTTTCATCACATCCTTTCTTGGTCTCAACTGAGCTACAGGAACTTCTGTTAGTTAAGATTTTAAAAACTATTTACCTCAGAACGGGAAGAAATGTTTACCAAACCATCAGGAGAAAAGTAGCACGATGGCTGCCAAGGCTACAGCAAGTGGCTGAAGCTTTAGTTTTCTAATTTTAAGCATACAGAAGTCTTTTTCAATCACTTGCCTCAAGTGCTGCAGAAAAATCAGCAAACACACTTAGTATGTACTGTTATTTCCAAAGACTCTCTTACCCTTCTCTGCAATTGAGTCCAGTATTTTAAGTAAAGTGACAAGTTCATACATTAATTTCACATATAAATTATGAAGAAAATTGATACGAACCAGTGTGAGAAACTAAATTTAGGTTTAATCGGCTAGCCTTAAAGCATAATTACCTGGCCTTAATGATTATCGTAGTGTAATACATTCTAAATTAAATATTAAAGACTATACTAGTAAGCCATGGGAATCGACAGTATCATTCCTCATGCAGTCCAATGCAGATCCTCACTGCATAATCAAAAATATTCTGAGATTCTGGCTTTCAAAACTAGCATACTTAGTGTCATATTATGATTGCATGTACAGAACTGATTTCTCTGATGAACAAGACATGTTGCAATTCAGGAGCAGCAACACAATTCAGAAATAATAATAATGATGGTGATGATAACGATGATAACAACAACAACATTCAATTTATATATCGCTCTTCAGGATGACTTAACACCCACTTAGAGTGGTTTACAAACTATGCCATTATTATCCCCACAACAAAACACCCTGTGAGGTGAGTAGCCAAGCGGAGTAGACAAGGATTGTGTTATTTATACTAACAGCACAAAACTTTCATTATATATCTACTCTCAGGGGAAAAAAAGACACTGGAAACATTTGCTCTAGAGATAAATTAGCACAAACAAGAAACGATCCTGCCATACTTTCTGCCATAGCGTAGCCACCTTCTACAATTCATACCCGATTTACTATGCAGTGCCTGAGCTTTTCCAACTGTTTACCCAAAGCCCCCTCCAAAGATATCTGTTGCCTCAGAAGCAACTTTCTTCAAGAGGCAGGCAGAAGGCAGACTCAAAGGGTACTGGCTGTTCAGAGATTAGGGTTGCCACACTCCAGGCGGGGAACTGGTAATCACTCAGAATTACAACTGTCCTCCAGACTACAGAGACCAGCTCTTCAGAAACCACGGCTGTGTCGGAGGGTGGACTCTATGGTGTTATACTCTGAGGAGGTCCCTCCAGGTTCCACCACCAAATCTCCAGGAATTTCCCCCTCTGGAGCTGGCAATCGTACTAGATACTGAGCAGGGAATCTCCATTTTGGAGGCTGGTGATTCAGATTTTGTTTTTAGTTGAAAGAAAGCTGGAATTTCATGGGTTGAGAGTAAGGCTGGATCTTCTTATCGAAATCAGTACCCCTAGAGAAAATGGCTGCTTTGGAGCGTGGACTATATGGCATAATACCCTACTGAGGTCCCTCCCTTCCTCTCCCCAAGCCCCAGCCTTCCCATGCTCCATCGCCAAAATCTCCAGGAATTTCCTAACCTGGAGCTGGCAACCCTTGCTGAGAGGCCTCTGTATGGAGTGGGGGTCTGAGTCAGTCATAATTCTCCCAGTGAAAGTAATTTTTTTTAAATTTACAAAAAATGTGAGGAGGATTAGTAAGGGATGGGATAACCGAAGTGGAGACAATATCTATATATGGGACAGGGCTGAGGATGGTTGAAGACGGAAACTGAATGTGACAAATTTTGTTAAAAGTATCTCAGTTGGTTTATACTTAACAATGTAGCCCTTAGTTAATACTGCTGATTTACATTTATTACTACTACTGGTATGTAATCCACAACACAAATCCAAAAGTCTTCGTATTGACAGAAATCTACGATGCTTATATTAAAATCTTTAATTTTCAATCAAACATTCAGTAATCTCACTAAAAAAAAGTCAGCCAGTCATTGAGAAAAGGCAATATACTAACTTATTTTGAGGGAGAGGAAGAAATAAAATAGGAGAATAAATTAAGGATCTGGAGAACATGAAAGGAAAATAGTTTTATATACAAGGCATTTATTACAGATGCTGTAAAGAAGCAGGTCAGGTTTATATTACTGGGAAACCTTCACTCATAGATTGATTTGCTGGCTAAAACTGCTGTATGAACAATCTTCTGCTGGCGGCAGTTTTATTCCTGTAGTGAAAACCATGTATTAACTTAGTGAAAATCATAAAACTGATGAGACTGGTATTGTTTTCTGCCTCAGGTTCTTTTATGTTTACAGAAAGAAAACTGCCAGTAGTGATTTGCTTGACTTTGGGGGGCTGTGTTTACCAATGTGTCAATGACTTAAAAGGACAATGTCACATTCTGCCAAAAAAAAAAAGAGCAACTGGGGTGGTCATTTATCACCAATGTAGTTCTTTTTTCAATAGAAACCTGAAACATAAATCCAGTGGCAATGTAATGTAAGTGTCACAGATCCTTTGTTGCGAAGAAGTTTATTGCTACGGATAGACACTGGTTATTTCCAGCCTCACAGCACAGAAACTTTGTCAGCTCATACTGTTACTTTCTCATTAACAACCAAGGAACATCACAGACAAACAGGAAACATTTGACATTTTCAGGGTGAAAAAATCCAAATTTTTTTCACAGAGGTAAAATAGAATATGTCACATCAACATTTACTTGAAACAAAAACTTGAACTAAAAAAAAAAGCAATGGCATTCCTCACAATCACAGCTTTTTCAAATTTCCTGTGCTACAATTCTGTTGCTGCCCCTGGATACATGACAACAGAATCGCTGAATAGAAATAGATGTTGGAGGGAGGAGGGGAAGCTTGCTGTGAAGGGGACAAGAGGCATCTCTGTAACATTTTTTATTCGAATGAAAAAATGTACTACACTAGCTGCGGTTTTAAATGATGTTTGTAAACAGTTTGAATAGTTTGAGAATAAGTGGCTTGAGACAACAAGCAGCCGCTGATACGCTACACATTTTTTAAAAAAAAACGTGAATTACATTATAAGCAAAACTCTTATAAGCTTATATGAAGAAAAAACAGTGACCTTTTAAATGCACGCACATCATGTTCCTTGGTTACCTTTTTTCTGATTCTGTTACTTCATCTTAATTTGACTAGGGCACTGCCTACTATTACATATAAACCAGCCACACCCAGATGTACGTGTTTCATAGTGGGGAAGCCCTGACAGACGATGCCCATGTACCCCTACGAGGTAATTGGTTTAGCCCAGTAGGGCGGAGTTAGTAGCTAGAGCCAGGCAGCTGAGGAAGCAGCTGGTTGCCGGGGAGCTCGGTAACAATTAATGTGCTCTTATCACCTTGAATAAGGTCATCAGAAATCTTGTACATGTACAATCTGACTAAAAGTGGTGTTTGTGTATTGTGTGTGGTTGGTGTTATTACTGGGGAAGTACTGTTCTTGCAGGGCTGTAATTCCCCAAGAAGAGGACAGAAGTCTGGGCTACAGTTGCTTCGAATTGGAAGGATAGTGAAAAAGGACTCTATCACTTGGTAGAATCAGACAAGTTGAATTTACCCTTTTCAAAGATGTTGGTTTAAAGTTTCTGTATGGTACTTATGAGTTTAGTTAAAAAAATAGTTGTATTTAGTTGTTAAAACGTTTTAAACAATTTTCTTCTTAAGTTTGTGTGAAAGTTGCTTACTAAGCACCATAGAACCCATACAAGGAGAAGTTATGCTGAGGTGATTATAAACTGTGTATTGTGTAAAAATAGGGTTGCCAGTCTCCAGGTAGTGGCTGGAGATCTCCCGGAATTACAACTGGTCTCCAGGCCACAGAGATCAGTTCACCTGGAGAAAATGGCTACTTTGGGGGGTGGACTCTATGGAATTATGCCATGCCAAGGTCCTTTCTCTCCCCAAACCCCATTTTCTCCAGGTTTCTCCAGGTTTCACCGCCCAAATCTCCAGGAATTTCCCAACTTGGAGCTGGCAATCCTATGTAAAAACGCTTCTCAACTGAAGAATTTAGTGGCCTTCAAGACTAAAGGAGGAAAAAAAGAATCCATAGTTTAGCTAGTTTCAATACATTGCTTGTTGGATAACCATTCATCATGCCCTGGGTAAAGCTATTTCTGAAAGTATTGCTCCATTCATGGCTATGGTAAATGGCTATGGAGGATAAATTAAGACAGCCAAGATTAATTTTATCTGGAAAATCAGTGTAATTATAGCAGGAGAAGGAAGGAGAAGGGAAGCTATTCAAATAAACCATCACTAAGATTTTCCGATACTACAATTATTTTAGGCTTTGTAAACTATGTAATTGCACGGCTCCTGAAAAAGCAACAGAATGCAAACCATTATTTGGTGACTAGTAAAAATAGTGGCTGGAAACACTGGTAAAAGTTTTACATTGCCAAAGAATACATTTATTTGAAACTTTACAAAAGAAAACCCAGCTATTATTTTTTTTTAAAAGTCAATCTCTCAATTTGCTTATTTTTACTGCATTAAATTCCAGACAGTTGAACTCTGTTCATGTCACATACTGATAACTACAGACAGTTATTTTTCTTTCTGTTGCCAGAATCACAAACTGAAGGAATACTGGATCCAAATTTAGAGGGTTTTTTTCCATCTAGACTATTTTAACCATGTTCCATAAGCAATGTTACCACTGTGCCGGGGGGGGGGGGGGGGAAAGCTCGATGATTTTCTTTGCAATTCTAGGCTAATGTTTGACTAAATGGTATGCTGAATGGGTATCTCACTGGAAATCCCCTTAGTTAGGATACTGGTAAGATGGACTTGTCTGAAAGTGTCCACTTGTGTTGAGTTTGGTGAGTTCTGTTGACAGCATCTGCCCTTGAGTTGTCTGTGCCTGCTATATGTATCGCATGGAGTGACATGTTGTTCCTTATCACCTATTTCCAAATGGTTGTTGCTTTGGAACAGAGAGAGAGACCATTCCCCCTTGCTTGTTCAAGTAATAAGAGTGCCGTGGTGTTGTCTGTCTGGACTTGCACCCTCTTGCTGCGTAGTATACTTGCAAATGAGACAAGGGTGAAATGGAAGGCTCTCAAGCTTTAGCATATTAAAGTGTAATTTATGCTCAGAAGGATCCCATATTCCCTGTATAGATGTGTTATTAGAATGAGCTCCCCGGCCCTGCAGAGATGTATCAGTGGTGATGCTTAATTCCACTAATGAGATACTGAATGGAACACCTGTAGCCAGGTTATCTTTCTCTGTCCACCCCAGCAAAGATCTGACTATGGTTCTTGAAATGGAGAACTTGATGTCCTGGGAGTGCTGAAGAGGGTTGTATTTTCTAATGAACCAGTTTTGGAGAGGCCTCATGTGTAAGCGTGCAAAAGGGACCACAGCTGTGGTAAAGGTCATAAACTTCTGTATCAATGTGATTGGTTGGAATTGTACTGCCATGAACACATGGGCCAAGGAACTCAAAGCCCATACCCTGTCTTCTGGGAGAAAGGCCCTACCCACCAGAGTCTAAGGCACCTATGAAGTATGTACTCTGAACCATGTGAGGCTGATTTTTTCCCCAATTGATAAGCAGTCCTAATTGAGAAATTGTTTGAGTAGTTGTTTTGATATGAGCACATAATTGGAATTCAGAGTGAACTAATGGGAGCCAAGAGGGTTTTTCCCATGTAGGGAGGCTTTAGCTGTCCGCTAGCTTTCTTCATTTGTGTGAGGGAGTCATCTGTCTCTTCAGCATAGAGTAGATGCCCTTCAAAAGGGAAGTCCTCAACCTCTGCTCTTTTTTCTTGTGGTAAGGCTGTAGAGCATAACCAGGCGTGTTGATGTAGCATAACAGCAGAGGCAGTGGATCTCGCTGAGCAGTCTGTAGCATGCTTGCCGGCACTCCTTTGCTGCTTTGCCAAGCGAGTGGCCTTGCCCTGCAGAACTTTGGCAAGAGACTTGCGGTCCTCTGGGATATCCTGCAGATAAGAGGATAAGTGTTCCCATAGAAATAGATTGTAATGAGCTTGGCAGTTAGTGCTGTGGAAGTCTAGTGCTGTCGAGGATTATATTTTTCTGCCCTCTCTATCACCTGGCACCGAATGTGAGCCGTATGTGAATTTTGCCTAGATCACTTCTGCCACCAGTCATGATGGGGTCGAGAGCGTAAATAGGAAACCGCAATCCCGTTGCCTTAATCTATGTAAGTTTTCATTTTTTCTTGAGGTGGCTGGCATTGAGGCAAGCTTCTCCCAGATGCCGTGTGCTAAGTTCAGGAAGTCTTCCACAACCGGGAAAGTGACAAATGCTGGGGTGTCTGAGTAAAGTGCTTGAAGAACCTTACTTTTGGGTTTAGGGGGTCAAAGAGGAGATAGCCCATTTGAGAGCTCTGGCCGTCCAAACCATTTGTTTAGAAAAAAGTCACAAATCCTTATTAGGGGGATGGAGATGCTGTTTCCCCAACTGTCTCATCTGGAGATGGATCTGCCAATGAGAAGGTAATGTCAGAGTGTGAAGCAATGAGTTGGAGAATGCTGCTGAGTTGGAGAATGCTGCTGGATGTGCCTGGAACCAACGGGGCCGACTGTGCAGGCAAATGCCCTTGTGCGGACAAGGAAGATGAGTGTTGCAGGAGTTTTAAGTAGCTCTTGCCAGCCTCCCATCTGGGACAGCTGTGGAATGGAGACGGACAGCCATGGAACCAACTGACTTCGCAGGGTCTGAGGGGCTCACGATGCTTCTGCTGGCGTTGCTTGTCAGAAAGCTACAGAAGGCATCATTACCTAGGGTGGAACTGATGTCTGATCCGTGGTTCCAAGCATTTTCTCTTCTTCTCCTCTGTGTATAGATGGCGTGCGGAGTGGAGATGGTACGCGCAGTACGATGGGGACTCCCTCCTCCTAAACTGACGCTGCCAAACTCTAGGTAAGTATAGCAGTTGGGTGCCTGTCTCTCCTGATATGGAAGGAGGTCGAAGAGGCCTGCTTAGAGTGTTTGCTCTTTGTTTTAGTCTTCTTTGCCTGTGGCTTAGAAGCAGCATGTTCTAAGGTTAAGCTGCCCTTATATAACTGATGATGCTGTTCTGGAGTTGTGACTCTCAGAACTTGCGAGGGTCTTTTGTTTGGGATCGGTGAAATGAAGGCCTATGCTTGGGTGGGTCTGAGGTCGGAACCAAAGGTGGATTGTCAGTTCCAGGAGCAGGCTCTCTCACGGCAGTTGCACTAGCTGCCAGTATTTCTGAGCTAGTTTTTCCAAAGCCTTTTCCCGCTTTGCGTAAACCCGAAGCAGGAAACCTGAAGCGTTTTTGGGTGCTGTCTAGAAGACATAAGGTTAACTGAGCTTTTTCCTTAGCTGTTTCCATATTATTTGTATGAGTGCTTTTCATATTAAGGAGAGGTAGATACAAAAAAGAATGATAAATATGGATTTCTTTAGCTTTAAAAGGCAAGTTATAGGTATGTTTGGCTCCAATCCTAATTGCATATGCATGGTGAGGTGCCTTCAACTTTTAATTTTGTTTTGCAAATCAAACATCTTCTCCTTATATCAAATGATGAAAAATGCTACGATTCATAATAAAACTGCCTAGTGGGTTGTGGGATTACACACAAGGAAATGGTAATGCATATTACTGTTTGGTTTTCCTCATGAATATAGACACATGCCCCTGCTGTTTTTATACTTCAGGAGGAAAAAAAACAATGAGTATCTTATTAAAATCTATTTTCCGAAAAGACTTTAGAATAAAGTACATTCTAGAAGTGATGTAAGAAACACTAGAAATGAATGTAAACAAGTACAATGATAATAAAGCAATTTTAAAAAATACTTGTCATGTTATTAGAGATGTGTATCTACTACGTTGGCTTTGGTCAAGTATCCACTATATTTTCCTTAAAGAAATAAAGACTCCTTATTTGCTGCTCAAGATCACTGGATCAAAGAAGCTTGAAAGAAAAGGAAGAAAAGAGATGTGCAGGAATCCTCTACCAAAGCGGGGGATCCTTAAGCAATATCCCTTGGTTGTTAAAAGGATAATCCCGAAGTATTACTAGGACAGTGAAATATGAAAAACATATTTACTAATGCTTAAGCACCTGCAATACACAATTAAGTAAATTCAATGCTTAGATATATTGCCTATTGTAAAACCAAATGGAGATCAATATATCAATTCAAGAAGGCACATTTAAACAGAAATAAATTATTTTTTCTTGGATGAAGATATCAGAAGTAACCCTTTCATGAGATGGAATTCTTTTGCAGCTTCAGCCGTTGGTTAGGCTTTGGTCCTAGGGTGTTGGGTTTTTTTTAAGGGAAAGCTATTCTTATTATAACATTTTGAGTAAATGAAAACCTGACCAGTGAAATTACATTGAAGTGGGGTATATATCTCCGAGTGTGTTGAGCAGAGTCCTTAATTAGATTACACTTTGGTTCTTTGTGCTATATGTTTGTTGGATGAGGTTCTAATTTTTGTTTTAAAGCTTTTTGTTTTAAAGGTGGAAGTATTTGGATTAACAGCAGAAAGATAAGATTTTTCCAAATTAAATATTTAACTCAATTCAGGTGGTATATAGCCATTTATTCTGGAAAGAATTTTAACTTAAGACAGATTAATTTAAAAGCACTGCTAAAACTTCAAAAAAGAAAGCTAATCTAGTCTGGAACAGCAAAAATGAGGAAAAGAATTACAATATACTATTTCAATTTCCTTGAAACTAAACACTGCCAGCTGTGTAAACTTTCCAGTTAAACAAAAATATATATAAAAATACATAGAGCTATATGGTAACATGTTTCCTCAGAAACAAAAGCTCTACAAAACCTTTATATTCCCATCTCCTTTCCTAAATTACAGAGTGAAGGTAAAACAAGGAACAAGGATGTTAATTTGATATGTAAGATTTTTAACGATTTATTAGTTTCAGGCCTTTGACTTTTCTCCAAATAAAACAGATGAGCTCAGTTATGAAGTATACGCTAAATTCAATGAATTTTTTAAAAAAACCACATAGATATTCTGGACTTCCCTCAAAGACCAAACAGTCAGACAAGTAAAAACAGCTTGCTTTGGAATAAGCTCTTCTTCCAGAGCAAGAAACAGGCAGTCTCACTCTGTTTAAAAAAAATCTCAAAAAGGAGCGATCTTGCTCTTTGATGTCTAGACCTTGCAGTGTCAAACGGTGCCTTCATTCTGACCTGCTTCATAAAAACTGGGTGGAAACTCACCTCATCAACTAGGGCAGTGATGAAGGAGCATTTGAATGCCTTAGACCCCGCCCCCACCCCACACACCCTGGATTATTTCCACCATCTTGTGGCCTTTGTTCATTCCCGTGCCCTGAATAGGATGCCACGGGTGGATAGACGCTGCTGACTGCTGCTGGCTGGGTTGAGAAAGGGCTGCAGAGAAAGAGCCTACCCTGGCCACTGCCTTGTGAGGGAAAAGAAGACTTTTTTTTGCTGTGCTCATTGGCAAAATTGCTCCCATGACAAATAGAGGAAATCATTGGGGAGCCAGCAAAGACCCCATTTCTCCCTGGGATATAAAATGAAACTGCTACTTTCTTGGCCCTGAAAAAGGTCCCATCCCAAAGCCAGCCATTTTCCTACCCTCATAGGCAGAATATATCTATTTATATATATATTCTGTTAAGAGCCTTCCTTCTCTCTAAGGTACTGGGTAATATACATAGTTAGATTTTTTTTAAAAAAAGGTGACAAGAACAAAGAAACAGAATTCCCTAAATATTCCATAATATTCCTTCCAGAGCCAGTGGAAGTTATTCAGCAAGCTTGACAACTGGGACAAACTTCCTAGAACACTTGGTCCTGAGTAGTGAGGGCTGCCAGTCCCGCCCCCAGTGGGGGATCCCTCACTTCCAACCCAAAGCTCCCGCCACCTCTCACCTGGCCCGTGGGGGGTGCGGTGGGGTACGGGAACAGGCTGGAAATTCCAGAGCACACTCTGGAATGCTCCTGTGTTGTGCTGGGAATGACATCATTCCTGGTGCAATGTGGGAGTGATGAATCATGCAAGTTAAGGGCTTGCCAGCAACCTCCCCAACCTCTCATCCCCCACTTTCATCTTGGCGGGGGCCTGGAAAAGTAGTGTTTGGGGTTGCAGTGTCCTTCCTTTCCCTACTGTAGCTGCAAGAGAGATGTGATGAAATTCTCTCTGGGAAGTTCACAGGCTCATTTTCCCCTTGCTTCAGTAGCCAACTTGGCACCCAATACAACCCCCACCACAACATGGGCTATCTGAAATATCGCTTTGTGCATCCTACCCTGGCACAATGCTAGGAGGGGTCTACCACTTCTGGCATGTTATTTTCCAAGCACCATTCATAGCTCTTGGCAGAGTTTTCAGACAAAGGTGAGAGTCATTGGGAAATGTTAATAACAAGATACCAAAACCTCAGGCTCATTTTCTGTAAGCGCAAGTTAGTACTCAGACATTATATTACATTAACAATTAAGAGATTAAAAAGAATCATAAAGCTGATTTAGGAGTGTTGAGCTGGTACACTGACTCTTTCACATGAAGCCTAAGAACTATTTTTAAAAAATTAAAGCTGGGCACAAAAGGATTTTAAGTACATCTTTCAAGTGCTTGAGGCAATACACTTCTAATATTTTGATGGACTTACAAAAGAACAATAGGGGCTTATCAAAACTGACTAGCTTTCAATTACCTTTTCCCCCAGCAATTGTTTATTTTTAAGAGATTAACATTGTGAATTCCAGTACTTCTTATTTTTAGTTATTTCAGTAAAGTCGTACAAAAAAGCTAATCTAAGAAAAATATTAGCAATTGGCGCAATACATACATAAAGAATATTAAAGGATGCTTATATTATATTATAATTAAAATATGTATTAATATTAACATACATTAGGTTACATAAATATGTGCTGTCAAGTTGCAAGTGGCTTATGGCGACCCCAGCAAGGGGCTTTCAAGGCAAGTGAGCAGCAGAGGTGGTTTGCCAGTGCCTTCCTCTGCAGTCTTCCTTGGTGATCCCCCGCCTTGCTTAGCTTCCAAGATCTGACAACTAGGACTATACCATGCAGGCTTTCCTCCCAATAAATTAGGCATCATGAAATATATCATTTGTACTGCCTTGAGCTCCGCAGAGAATGGCTGGATAAAAATCACAGAACTCAAAAACCAGTGGGAGAACATTTTTTATCTTCCAGGATATTCCATTGCTGTCCTCAAACAAAGAAGCTTCAGGGCAGAGCCAGATTACAAGATTGCTGAACTTGCAATCACTTCCAAGGTCAGAAAAATGGACACACACACCCCCGGGGGTGGGGGCTAAAGAGAGGCATAGGATTCTTATCTCACTACAGATGCTAATTTCTGCTCTAATCAAGCTGCATTGCACATTTACAGCTGGCCACCCTTCTTTGCTTCATCCCACCCACTTCCTGACTGGAATATAAAGGCTCAAGGATCTCTGCTCCTCCCTGTACTGACAGAGGGAGCTTCGACTCTTGAAAGTTCATACTCTGAAAATCTTGTTGATCTCTAAGGTGCTACGGGTCTCAAATCCTGCTGCCCTATTGCAGACCAACAGGGTTACCTACGTAAATTACAACTAATCTCCGGACTATAGTGTTCCATCTTCACCGGAGAAAATGGCTGCTTTGGAGGGTGGACTGTATGGCATTATAGCCCACTTAGGTCCCCTCCCCAGGGCTCCACCACCACATCTTTAGGAATTTCCCAACCTGGACTTGACAGCTCTACTGGTTGCTGAAAAGGAGCTGCCAAATTGTATAGGTAACTGTAACAGTTTATGACTAGTAGGTCTTCCCTGATCTGAAATACCTGCCTGGAAGATTTGAATGTGCTAACAGAGGAGCTGTTTTGTCTTACAGTTGAACTGAGATTTTAGACTGTGTTTGTACACTTTCTGAGGTCCGCCTAAGGAGTCCTCTTGCATTGTGAGAAGAGCCACTTAGTTTGGAGGAAGTTTCCTTAGGCCAGAGGAATGGTTTCAGACTTTGCTTAGTGTAGTGATGGGATACAGACCAAGGTATTAAAACTACAAAATACAGAGACAATGATCGGCATCCATCCTTTTTCAAGTGCAAAATCTTAATCCAGGTATTATGGAAAGAAAATTTCTTCAACATGTTTTTAGTACTAATTAAGACTTTAATACAAGCAGTAAACCTTAGGAAAATCTGACAGTTTTTCAGCAGTCTAGCGTGCCAATATCCTAACTTCACAAGGGAATGCAAAGCAGCAACATCATTTCATTCTTTAAAAAGTGTTTTATTTCCACCAACCTTTCCACTATTAGTTTATTTACAGTACAGTCATATAGCTCAGGGCCCCTGCACCTGTGTGAATGCTGAAAACACTTATTTGAAAGCAGCACGTAATACAGCTCAGAAACATCCTAAATGTAAAATAAACTCCTTAAATCCAAACAGCTTCCTTTATTTTTTCTTTTTTCCCCCTGGAATCTAATTATTAGCACGTAAACAGTGCAATCCTAAGCAGTTACTCCAGTCTAGGCCCACTGCAATCAATGGGCTTAGACTCGTTTAACTCTGTTCAGGATTGCACAGAAAGTCTACAATGTTAAGCAAATTAAATACATTATTCGGAGAACCAGAATGAAGCCTGGTGCCAGGTCTCAGCCCCAGTATTCAGGTAACAGTACCTGAATCCTAGGGAAAATTATAAAAAAACACTTGGGGGGAAATGTTCTGATAAGGCAAAAAGCTGTTTTCATTCTTGGAGTCACATAAAAAGCCACACGAATGGATCTGACTGTAATAATTGACCTATTCTCCCTCTTGCATGCCTTCTTCTCTCTTCTACCCTCTTCCCAACCAAAGGGGCAGACCTGAAAGATAATGTAGGGATGCCATCTAAACCCAATAATGTCTTGGACAAAAAGAAACTTAGAACTGCCTTATCTAGGTTTTAAGACAACGACATGCAGACCGCTTATTCCAAAACCAAAGGGTCCTTGGCAGGAATGGTCAGCAATATCACATCAAGGTCCTCACCTTGCATGTGACCAGCATATTTAACCTATTTATTCAGACTACGGTGCCTCATTTAGGATTCTGCAAGATAGGAGTGGGTATATGCTATTTAAGAAACAAGAGGAATATATTTTTACCTGCTGGTTTGAATTGCACACTGTCCTCAGTTTATACAATTTTCTCCTCTGGAAACTCCGAACGGGTCTGGTGCGAGCAGACGTGCTCATCACAAAAACAGACGATGTTTTAAGCCTTGTCTTCTCTTTCCTTCTTCTCTTCAGGTGTTGCTGGTCAACCAGCCAACTTCCAGAAGATGAGATTTCCTCATTACTCTCTGTTCCTCTGAAATGCACCAAATAATGAAAGTTATCGCAGGAAGTCAAGAATGCTCAAAAAACTAACACTTCAGTCACAGAAATCAGCAAAAACAAAGGCACAAATGTAACAATTGGGACTGATCCCCTTTGAGTTTTAACTTATTAATTTTGATACCAGGGGGCTAGTACTTATGCTCAGGAAGGCTTTTTGTGAGCCTTAAAAGTGTTTGTCAACATGTATTTATCGATTTACTTGTTGGTACAGGTGCTTCCTCCTCCTTTAATCAGTTTTAGTGGTCTATCAGCAAAACTCGTAGCCCTAATTCTAACCCTTCCAAACTTGGTTCCATAATTTCTCTATGGAAAAAAAAATCTTAAGAATTCAGGTTTTCAGAGGTACTTTGTCCAAGCACTCATACATATGCCCAAGGAGAACTGTATGGAGAAGTCTCAAGGGGGAGCGGGGTGGAATCAAACCACACCCCCGTAAATTTATTCTAATGATTCAACGATTAACATGGATACCCTCTGGAGTCCTTAAATGTTCACTAAGCCTGACATTTAAAAAAGAGGCATCTCTCGTTTGTTACTAAAGATGTATATCTAAGATAAAAACTGGAGAAATTATAGATAAGAATTAACAGTGCCATCCTAAGCAAAGTTATATCCATTGATTTCTATGGCTTAGGGTGGCATTGCTGGTCTTCTCAAATAAGACGGGGTTGCATTGACCTGTAACTGTTGTTCAAAGAGCATTCTTCTGTGCAGGCACACCACTGAACTGTGCATGTGCAGGCCAGCTACTGAGACAAACGTTCCAAAGCTTTCTAGTGTTTTTAAGAGCATGAGGAGCACTCATCCCTGGGAAACTCTTAAAGGATGACTCAGCCCAATCCCACCTTCCTGAGTAGATATAAATTACCTGCCAACATCTTTTCCACACTGTGACACTGAGAGATCTCTGTCTTTTGGTGCTACACCTCTGAAGATGCCAGTCATAGCTGCTGGTGAAACGTCATGAACTACAACGCCAAGACCACGGCAATACAGCCCGGAAAATACACAACAACCATCATTCTCCGGCCGTTAAAGCCTTCGACAATACATCATCCCTCCCCTGTTCACATGCTGAAGTTTCCCACCGAAAATGACAAGTGATGGGCAAGGGAGTGCATTCAGTTCTCCTTCTGCTACAAGGGAACTCGCAGGATGCATAAAGAGCCCAAGCGGGGAAGGAGAGAGGGAATGTGTGCCTGCACAGACGATCGCTCAGTGAACAACACCGTTTTCATCCTGGAGGTTTCTGTGCAGTCCCACACTGGCAGACTTACAAGCTCTTTGTTTCTAATGTTTAGCATTTTAATTCATTTTAGAGTATTATGTATTGTTTTTCTAACTGTATTCATTTTTAAATATTATTGTACCTCACCTACAATACCAATTTCCTGCTGAAAGCTGACTAACAAACTTCAGTCTTGGTTCATCTGTTATGTTGATTTTTTTCACACCTCTGTGGTATTTACCAATTTTATGACACATGTTGTAAGTCACTATTTTAATGCTCTGGCATTGACATGCAAAGCTTAAAAAAAAGATTAAAAGCACAGTTATGCTGTCATTTTATATTGTATCTCTTCAAACGGGAAAGCTGCTAAATTGCCCTGTGTTGTACCAGAATGTCACCTACCTTAGAGAGATGCCATTGACCAAATCTTTCTGTTTACAGGACTTTGAAGAGAGAGGAGAGGACGTAGGAGAAAGACTGAATGGAGCCATTAGACTGCTGATTATTTCACTCAGCTGAGCACTCTGAAACAGTTTCAAAGGAAAAGGGAAGTCTTTACATCTTAATCCATAGTTAGATAATCATAGGGTTGGAAGGTACCTCTAGGGTCATCTAGTCCAACCCCCTGCACAATGCAGGAAATTCAGTTACCTCCCCACTCCATACAGTGACTCTTACTACATGCGCAGAAGATGGTAAAACATCATCAGGATCTGTAGCCAAACTGGCCTGGGGAAAATTGCTACCTGATCTCAAAGTGGCAATCAGTATTATCCTGGGCATGTAAGAACAGGCCATAGGAACTAAGTACTGATGTAACCCTTCCTGCCCTCCCTCTCATGATCTGTCTAGATTCACAGAATTAGCACTGCTGTCAGATGGCCATCTAGCCTCTGCTTAAAAACCTCCAGAGAAGGGGAGCCCACCACCTCCTGAGGAAGCCTGTTCCACTGAGGGACTGTTCTGTTAGAAAGTTCTTCCTAAAGTTTGGGGCCATACAGACCATCTAGTCCAACCCCCTGCCCAGTGTAGGAACAGCCCAAAGCATCTCTGACAAGTATTCATCCAGCCTCTTCTTGAAAACTGCCAGTGAGGGGTTTTGCCCCATTATTAAAAAAATTTGACCTGCCACATTTCCTACGGAAGAATTGCTCCAAGTATTATTTTCATCTCATTTTGAAATCAAATTCAAAAACTTTTCAAGTACAGGTATGACACTCTATAACACTCTCCCTGCAAAATCTCACTGTCTCCTTCTGTTGCCATCTTCCGCCAGCAGGTGAAGATTTTTTTTTTAAATCAGACATTCCATCAGCAGCCCCTCCTTCTTGCCCTGTGTTTAAGTGTTGTTTTTACCTATGTATATTTTATTATATCGTATGTGTATTTTACTTTGGTTTTAATGTTTTTTAAGATGTGTTTTTTATTATGTATGTTTTTAATCTCTTAGCTGTCTTCATGGGTCTGATGAGGGGAGAAAGGCAGGTTATATATTCTGTAAATAAATGTAATTAATAAAAACCTTTACATAATTCTGTAAAAATTCAGAAAAAAGATGCTAGGACATGCAAGAAGCAAGATATAAGAAAACCTGTTTCATTTAACAGCAATAGTCATGTTACAAGATAAAATTGCGGTTGAGCACATTCTCTCTCTCTCTCTCAAAAACGTAATGGGCTAAACACAATTTACAGAGCAATCCCAAGTTGAGTTACACCCTTCTAAGCTGAGGAATGCACTGTTCATGTTTTCAGAAGAGATGCAAAAGAAAATGATGCTTTTAGTTAACAATTCAGCCTTTGCTTAAGTTTACAACTAGAAGCTACAGCTACACAATATTTTTGCTTGCATACTTAAGCATGCATTCAGTTGACCAAGTATTATTACCTCTGTTTCAGTAAAAATATACTGCATTCTTAATCTTTCTTTAAAAAGGTATTTATTGCACATAGATGTAGTTACAGCTGGTATAAAACACAGCATAGCACTGACATGTTAATAAGCAAAGCAAACCTCTTCCTTATTTAATGAACAAGAACTGCCTCTGGGTGTGTATAAAAAGATGCCCATAAAACTTGCATCCCAATTCTGTTCTCTTTAGCAGCAGCACAAACACGATCTTGCCGAGGAAAATGGGACAGAGACGTGCAGCCCTAAATTCCCCCCTATCAATTTTATAACACTGCCTTATAAATCCAGAGAAAAACCTCCTCCTTCTCTCGACTTCCCCAAATGTAGGGATTTCCCCAAATACTGGTTTGAGTGGAGTGAATCCTACCCCTATCCTACCACTCCACTGAGCAAAGTTTATTTATTTGTTAGGGATTTCCCCAAATACTGGTTTGAGTGGAGTGAATCCTACCCCTATCCTACCACTCCACTGAGCAAAGTTTATTTATTTGTTTTATTATTTCTTAATAAAATAATATTAAATATAAATACCCCACCTTTCCTTTTGGCCCAAGGAACCTTCCTCCAACTTAAGTGGCTCTTCTGTTGGATATTCATAAAAACGTATTTTGAATGCTAATATATCAATTTATTCAAGATTTAAGCACCAGCAAAATCATTGCCATTGAACAATGAACACAGAGAGAGTCCCCAATGAATGGAATACAAGGACGACTGAATAGCACACAAATTCATACAACGATGCCATTAAAAACAGAATCCCTTTGCCAGCCATTTAGGGGGATATAGCTCCATAGAAATATCAGAGAAAAAGAGATCGGGACCCGTATGTAGAATTCTCCTTCACCTCAAAGCTAGATGAACTGACTTGTGTGCCATATGATTACTTTTAACCTTAGTAAAGCCTTTATCATCCAGCACTTGATTTTCCAGAATGCTCAGTTAACTGGCATTGCACTGAGCGCATGCTCCTTCCTCTCAGCCACCGTACCCCTGCATCTTCAGACATGCATACAACCCACTCCTGCCCTTCTCCTATTTGCACTGGATAAATGGGACAGTCTCTGCATGAGAGAACCAATTAACACAAATCTGACAGAAGAAATCACAACATTCAGAAACCATTGCCGGGGGGCGGGGGGACACACGACATTTTAATCTCCCTGTACATACTGTTACAAATCTGAAACTTACTGAATTACGAATAAGCATCAAAGGAATACAGTGCAAAAGTACTGAATTAGAAGCTATCAAGAAATTAAAATCCACCCACCATCCTGGCTTTAAAAAAAAGACTTGAATTTCCTTCCTCCTTACAGTTCCTAATAAGTCTAGAGAGCCTACTTTTTAAAAACGTTAACCAGCTGTTTCTAACTAGTTTCATTATACTATGACCTTGTATTGGTATTAGTTAATTTTCTTAAACTTCAGCTTTCTACCTTGTTACTTTGTTTTATTTGTATCCCGAGAGAGGCTGAAATCTCTTACCTCTCTCATCACTACTCCTAATACATAACATGGCCCCATCTGTGAACACTTAAATCTATGGATCACGGCCACACTGGGAGAAGGGAGATTTTTCTTCAAACTTGGGGATGCTCCAGGTTTGCAGAAAAATCCTAAACATAAAAAAAGGGAAGAAGGTGTAACTCCCCCCCACAGTTGTCTGGACTTGTGCAGACAACTGTCTCCGCATCACCACTCTTCCTTGTCTTCCTTCTTCCACCGCTGTGGTGACAGCGCTGGACACAACAGCTGGGCAACGAGTAGAAGGAGCCTTCACCATAGACCTCCTGTCCCAACGCATCCCATATGCTGCTGACCTGCCTCCCTTCCCTGCCAAGGGCACTGGATGCAGGCAGGCAAGGGGGAGCAAGAGCCTCTGCCATTGATCCCCCAGTGAGAAAGATGGACTATAAATGACATAAATAAAAATAAAATAATAAAATAAATAACCAGGCTCCCTCCACCACTGAACAGGAGCTTCCACTGCCCCTCCACCAGTGATGACCCGTTGCATTCACCAGAACAGCTGCTGCCACTGTGGCATGATCTAGATGTCTGACCAGCTGGGTGAAGTGGGGGAGGGCATGTGGCCAGGTGGGCAGAGGGTAGGCAAGCTAAATTTCCCTCCTGAAAATCTTGCAGGTCCCCTTTTGAAACTACTAATTATGTTTCAGTTTATAACACAGATAAGTGTACACTAGAGATTTATGATGGGAATCACATCGAATATCTTTTTGCCTCAGCTCCTCCTTTCCCCCTCTTCTGTAATTGTCCCTGTCCCTATCTGAAGAACTGAGATCTAATATAATGAAAGCTCAGACTGAAATAAAAGTTAGTCTTCAGGGACCACTGGATTTTTGTTTAATTTTGCGACATGTGAACATGGCTGCCCCTCTGCAATCCTTCCTCTTCAGCCTACAGCAAGCTATTGGGAGCCAGCTACGCCACAGGGCTCCTGGGCAGCTGCCCCATTTGTCTGTCTGCTGCACAGACTGCTCCATAACTTGGGGGAGGTGCATGGGTGAGTCCCTGCTAGGAATACAGTCTGCTACCATGGCCCTCCCAATGGGGTGGGGTTTGATCACTGCAGACTCCTACAGGTAGGGGGCAGAGCAGAGCAATAAACCCAAATATCCAGCATAGTGGATTAACTGGCAACCTCCAATCTTCATGACTGGATAACAGAATTTCTACTCTCGCCCCGTGTAATCCGCCTTGAGTCTCAATGAGTAAGGCGGACTATAAATGGCATTACATAAACAAACTCATGGCAGTAATCATGAAGGTTATTTCATTTTATCCTGAGAACACCCAGCAAAGTATAGTGAGAAAGAGCCTCAACAGCCCCCAAGTAAGTTTCACAAGGAGGTATTTGAACCAGCTCTTCCCTTTGTACACAATATCACCATTACACATACTTAGGAAAACCACAGTAACATTTACTTTTTTGAAAGTGAACAAAACAGCAGCAGGTTCTCTCTATTGCAGTTTACGTTGACCTTGCTCGCAGAAATGAACATTATTTTTATATTGATGAATTAGTACTTATGTTACAAATGTAATGCAAGCTGTTTTCAAATTCCATTTAAAATCCCGTTCCCCCTTGAATACCTGTTTCTCTATGTTTTGGAGAAGCAGAGTTGGACTGCTTGGTGACATTTCAAAATCATTTTCTAGCCAAGCATCCTGCCTTTCAAGAGGGGCTTGAGAATTCCCTGTGGTGTGTAATAAAGCTTCTTCATCTGTCAATTGTGTTTGCTTCTTCAGGATGTCCTTTGGAGTTGGAAATTCTTCTAAGATCACCATCCCCTAGACAACAGCAACTGAACACAGTTAAAAACAACAAATTGACTTGCCTAAGTCAGCAACTTGCCTAAATCAACTGTAGTCCTCAGAGTATACTGCCTAAGCTTCCTGAAAAACTTTAATAAGCAACTAACAGTGATATCCTGAGCAGAGTTGCTCCAGTCTAAGACCACTGAAATCAATGGACTTAGACTGGAGTAACTCTGCTTAGGATTTTATTGTAAGAGCTCTAAGTGTAATTTGTGTGTAGACAACAGGTAAATAATGTCATCTAAATTATAGTGTGGCATTCATTTTTCACAAGAAACTAACAGTACTGTAACTGTCCAACCAAGTACCATAATATAGCATGCAATCTTTACCCTGGACATTTTATTTCAACCATATAATTTAATTACAGTGATATACATCCATGTTGCACAAACAACTATACTGATCAGGAGCAAGCTAAAGAATTGCACTCCCCCTTCCCCATCTCTCCCCTTTTGTGTTCAAATTCTCTAAATTTCCATTACCCATGGTTCAACATTATGTCCAGCAATGGTAAATGGGATTAAAGGTGTATCTAAGCCTATTTTGGATATCAGATTCTGACCATGATGGGGTGAAGAAAAAGAAGATCTCACAACCATCATCCAGTCACTGTATCTGGAGCTTTTTCTGTATGTTTCAAAAGCATATATTTTCTTTTTAATAGGAGTAAAACATCAGATCTACAAATAATTTAACACAAGTCCATTTGGAAACCGGCCTTCCACTCTACAGAGCATACACAATCTGGAATGATTTGGTTTTTCTATTCGTAGTGCAACTGGATGTATTTTATTTATATTTATGCATGTTTTTCTCTTTTGTATTATGGATTGATGTTGTGACCTGCCCTGAGCCAGCTTGCGGGAGGGTGGGATAAAAGTTCAATCAATCAAATCATTTTTTTTCATCTCAGACGGAACGAAAACTGCTCATTTCCGGTACACCTGGCCTGTATCCAAATGCTGTGAAAGCAACATTCTTATTTTGTTAATATGTAAATAGCATAAATTATTACTGGCTGGGATAACTGTTACTCAAACAAGACATCGTTATTAAAGCACTTACAAGCCAAATGAAATGTGATGGCGTGGTGGCCACGAGGGTGCCGCTACCATTTAAAAATGATGTTTAAAAACGTGAGGGCCAGCAGTGCAGCACTCTTGTTCCTTTCCACTCCTTTTCAAGTGCTGTGACAGCCACAAGTGCTGTGACAGCTTTTCAAGTGCTGTGACAGGGGCTTTTTGGCACTTGATAAGGTATGTGGGAGGGGACAATAGTACCTCAGCTTGTTGTGCTACATCTCCAGTCAGGACTGGGACTTTGTGGTATTTTTAAATCACTTTAAAATGCCAGCAGCATCCCTCTGGGGGCCATGAGTAAATCCCCATGTCTAGTTTGGCCCTATTGCATTAGCCATAAAAAGGACTGAAACCTTGAACCTAGGCCCATATCCCTCAGTGTAAAGTTCTCAAAAGTTCAAGATTTTACCACCTGAGAAACTGCATGCTGCCTTGACTCAGATTCTATTAGAAGAAAATTCTGTTTTTGATGGGCATTTTTCTGCCATGGCAAAAAGAAGCCACTGCAACTAGTCATGATCATCAGCCCACCAGTCAAATTATGTTGTTGTTGTTGTTTTACACTTCAGGAGATCCAAAGTCTCCCCCAAGATTTTAGGAAATTGGTCATGATAAGAGTTTGAAAAAAACTGCCCTATTTATTTGCTTGGTCAATACACTTACACCAGAGGCCTGCAGACAAGCATTTTGGACAATAAATAATGGATTCCACCTTTCTTCCGAGCAGTAAGGCATGTTATGCCAGGAGACAGTGACCTGTCCAGGGTTCCCCAGCAAACAAGTACTTTAGAACTTGTTCCCTACATTCAACCCCAGTAATCCAGGAATTCTACCTCACTATGTCTTGGAATAGTATCATACTTACCTTTGCAAATGTTAGATAATAAATTTTGTTTAGAAACCAGAAACCGTGGAATACAGGTAAAATATTGGGTTGGATCCAACCGGAACTTCCACTGGTGAGAAAGGGAGGAGTAAGTTCCCTTTGACCACTCAAAAGGCCATGCCAAGGACTTGCATTTGCAACCTGCATGTGGGAAGCTACACAGAATGAGAGCTGTAGTAAGGATCCCCTCCCCTTACTCAATGACAATACCTTAGTGGCACGGATCTGTCTATGAAGGTCAGTGAGTTGTTGAATTTTGTACTCTATCTCCGAAATCTGAGCTTGAAGCCATGTCCAACGGCAGCCAATTTTAGCTCTGTCCACCAGCCACTGCCAGTCAGATCTATAATTACTGGAAAGAAAACATAACTCTGATTAGCCAACAAAAAGATGGCACCCACCTTCACAAAGGCAACCTCAATATTCTACCTGGATACTGGTATTCAAGCAAATCTAGTATGGAACTCAGATGATTCATCAGTACCTCATCTATAAACAGCATATATGTTTCCCCTCTAAGTAATATACTCTACACTTGCCCCCAGTCAGTTGTAACAAGGTCCATTTTTTACTTCAAATAACTTAAAACAGAATCACTGGGATTAGTTAAAACTGGAGCATGTTAATGTCTTCTCTCTAGCATGACCAAAAATCTCTTTATCAATTCTTGTTAATCCTACCCAATCACAAGTCCCTAGCAATTCCCATTTTTAATGTGAAATCCAACAAGTAAAATGAAGACTACAAATACCTTGCTAAAAACACGGTATTCTTGTATAACTTGAGAAATGAGTAATGTTTAAGAGTGAACACTGCAATACAGACTGATGAAACGCAGAATATCCATCCAATAACATGTAAAAGAAAATGACAAGAGGGGAGCCACAAGAGCTCATGGGGGCATCTCATTCCCTCAGTATCATTTCCATTCCCTACACTATTCCCCCCACCCCACCCCTTGGCAGCCTCTGCCTGCATCCTTCTCTTCTTTCTACCCACTAGGGTTGCCATTTTCCAGGTGGGGACTGGAGATGTCCTCAAATTACAACTGATCTCCCGACTACAGGGAACAGTTCCCCTGGAGAAGAAGGCTGTTTTGGACAGTGGAATGTATCGCATTACAACCCGGTGAGGTCCCTCCCCTCCCGTACCACCACCTTCCCCAGGTAATGCCCCCAAATCTCCAGGAATTTCTCAACCCTGAGTTGGCAACCCTACCATCCACTCACCTTTTCCTGTGCTCTCCCCCTTTCAGCTTCTCTTTTTACTCTCCCTCTTCCCTATTTCCTTCCTTTTCTTCCATCTTTTTCAAACCACCCCTCCCCCAGACTGAAAGAGATAAACACTTGGAAGTCTTCAGTATACTGGTGCAGTTGTCTAACAACCCCCCAAAATGGCCACTGAGATCTTGGAAATGTGATCTCACAAAGTTTTTTTTGGGCATTAATTCCTTAAACCCATAGAGACTGCATTATAATGGGGGGGGGCACCCTCTTTCAAGATTTCAGATTTTTCTGTAAACTTGGGCCTTCCCACAGGTCCATAGAAAATTTTCCTATCTGCCCTCACCTCATTGTATGGATTTTTTCTTTCACACTCTAGGGCTTTGCTTAGAATTAGATGTAATGATTACACATTTGGAAAAGTATGTCAGGTAGCTATTTCATATCCATGGCATAAAAAAACATGTTAGTGGAGACATTCTTAACTGAACATCAAACACTATGAATAAAGATCTGGTAAATGGTGTGCCACATTACTGGTTAGAGATCATCTTGCTTTCAAAACATCTGGGTCTCTTCAAATAATTTATCTTGAGGGCGGGAAGGCCATTGCAAGCAAGCTTCAACAACAAACACTGTGACATATATAGAAAATAAACTGGCCTTATACAGGGAATTCTGAAACTCTACTTGCAAAACAGTTCATTAAAATTTAAGAAGTGAGGACTCCAGCCTAGAATTTGCTTTGTCACACACATTTCTGAAGATGCAAACTTCCACTAAGTTCAGCTCCTGTGGATTAAAATGACACACTAAAATAATGTAGTTTCTGCCTCTAACCGTTAAACAAAGGGATTCTTCATATCATAGGCTGCAAACTGCAACATGCTTCCTCACGGTTCCGTTTCTGCCTTTCTACTATAGCCTCCTAATGGTAACTGGATTCCAGCCCACGAGAAAAAAAATCCAATTGAAAATGCTGCACTGATAGATTATTTTTTTAAATAACTACTTGCAGAAAATAGTGAAGACTTGAAACTGCTACTGATGAAGGTTAAAGGAGAAAATGCCAAAGCAGGATTACAGCGGAACGTCAAGGAAACAAAAGTAATGATTACTGAGGAATTACACAATTTTAAGGCAGACAAAGAAGGAACTGAAATGGTTCATGATTTTCTATCCCTTGGCTCAATCATCAACCTAAAGGGAGACTGCACCCAAGAAACCAGGAGACTGAGACTCAAAACAGACGAGACAAAATACCTAGATTCAACTCGTGTTCTCTTACCTAAAGGTTTGTCGGGAAGTGTAGGCGTCCTTGCAGCTTAAAGTTTAGCATTTACAGAGCAGCAGGGAGAGAAGTGCAGGTGTCCTTGCAGCTTAAAGTTTAGCATTTACAGAGCAGCAGAGAGGAAAGTGCGGGGGGTCCTTGCAGCTTAAAGTCTCCCGGTACAGCCAGGTGTGCTCTGCAGGGCCAGGCCGGGTGAGGGGAAGGGAAAATGCTGTGATGCACCTTGAGATTGGGAGGAAAGGCGCCGCATGCCTGCACTTCCCTCCCTGCTGCTCTGTAAATGCTAAACTTTAAGCTGCAAGGACGCCTGCACTGTGAACTTTAAGCTGCAAGGACGCCTGCACTGTAAATGCTAAACTTTAAGCTGCAAGGACGCCTACACTTCCCGACAAACCTTTAGGTAAGAGAACACGAGTTGAATCTAGGTATTTTGTCTCGTTTGTTTCGGCTCTTAGATTTAGAAGATCCCTTAGGATAAGGAGGTCTCTCTGGGGACCAAGATCAAGATAATCCACACTATGGTATTCCCCACTACTATGTACGGATATAAAAGTTGGACATAAAGAGAGCTGACAAGAAGAAGGATGATTCATTTGAAATGTGGTGCTGGAGGAGAGTTTTACGGATACAATGGATGGCCAAAAAGACAAACATGTGGTTTCTAGATCAAATCAGGCCTGAATTCTCCCTAGAAGCTAAAATGACAAAACTGAGACTATTCTATTTTGGTCACATCATGAGAAGACAAGACTTAGTGGAAAATACATTAATGCTAGGAAAAGTGGAAGGCAGCAGGAAAAGAGGAAGACCCAAAAATGAGATGGCTCGACTCAGTGAAGGAAGCCACAGCCTCCCGTTTGCAAAATCTGGCTGTTAATGATAGAACGTTTTGGAGGTCTTTCATTCGTAGGGTTGCCGTAAGTCAGAAGGGACTTGATGGCAAATAACGCACACGCTTATAAACCATTCGTCTGCGTGTGTTTATGAGATACATCAATAAATCACACAGCCTCTTTGTGGCTTATCATCCAGAGGCAAAGAGAAAGAAAGTCACTAAGTCAAATCAACGGCAGTATTTTCAAAATGTCCCAGGGTTTGCAGCCACCAGAAGCAATCACTGCCCATGAAACCAGGAGTGCTTCCACTTCTGCAGCTTTCTATACAAACACATCAATATCGGTCATCTGCAGAACTGCAGCATGGGCTTCTGTTTACACCTTTATTATGTAATACAAACTGGACTTTTTTTTTTTGCCTGACTACCTTGTGCTTCCCACTTTCAATGGAGTTCGATGTGCAGACTCAGTTAAGAGCCATGGGGTTATACTGGATCCAGAACCACTGCTAAAAAGCAAACTAAGGCAGGTGCAAAAAAGGCTTTCTACAAACGCAGTCTACCCTGGAAGATGGTCCCCTACCTCAACAGGGCCCATCTTGCCTCGTGGATCCATGCCATGGTAACATCGAAACTTGACTACAGTAATGCATTGTACAAAGGTCTTCCTTCTAAGCTAACCTGGAGACTCTAGTTGATGCAGAATGCTGCAGCTCAGTTATTATTGGAAGCTAGGGGAGGAATGAATATTTCACCCACCCTGCAGTCACTGCACTGTGGCTACCTATCAGTTACCAGGCTTAATTCAAGGAATTGTCTATCATATACAAAACTCTTCATGGCGTTGGTCAGGCATATCTATGGGACTGCCTCTCTCTTTATGTTCCACCATGGCGGTTTCACTCATCTGAACAGGGCCTTCTGCAGGTGCCATCTTTCATCGTTTGTGGTGCCCTCCACCTTATGGAATGGCCTACTTACAGAGGTTAGGAAAACTCCCACGCTCCTGGCTTTCTGCAAACTATGCAAAACTGAATTATGCAAGAATGATTTTTATTCAGAAAGAACTATAGTGCAAGGAAGTAGTCTCAAAGAGATGCATTAGTAAAGGGATAAGGAGGACTATACATTTTACTACTGTTTACTGTCTTGCTGTAAGTATGATCCTACTGGGTAGTTTCTGTGTTAATATATCAGTCTTAGGACTGCTCGCATCACAGCCAGCCTCTCCAGGATACCGAGGTCAATGGTACTAAAAGCCACTTGAAAGGTCCAGAAGATTCCAAAGAGATGTACTCCGTCCCCATCGCCCTTCTGGCAAGGATCATCATTAAGGTGACCAAGGCCATTTCTCTCTGAAAACCAGGCTTAATCTGGATTGAGATCTCTCCCCTCCAAAACTGCCATCACCTGCTCAAGCAACCCTGCCCCAGAACTAGTCTTGCTGAACAAGGAGTCTAGGCAAGTGTTTGCCCATATGGCTCTAGCTGGACATTCAGTTCAGCACAGTTCTGTCCTTTACAGTGGAATAGTGAACTGGGGCTTCACAAACTGCATCTACTCCTCCAGCCTGTTCTACCTGCTCCATGCACCAGCTCAGGAGGGCAAGCTTCCTATGCATGTTGCTGGCCTGAAGAGCACCACGAGTCAACACATTTATGTGTTGTTGTACAACTGCTAAGTCAGTTGTTAGTAATCCAACCTTCAACCTTCCTGTTCATGATTTCAGAGACTTCTGAGGCAGGTTCCCTTCATCATGGGTTGGGGACTGCCCAGCTCAGGAACACTGTGTTAACTTTGGGTTGTACTGTTCCTAAGAACAGTGAAGTACAAGCTTGATGCAGTAGGTCCATGACCCTGGCTGAGCTGGGATATCTACCAGACTTTCCGATGTTGGGCTACAAGCATCTTTCAGTTTACTGTGCATTGATTTACCCTTTCTAACTCTGAAAGGAGCAGCACTAGTGATCTGGGAAGGGATTACTGAGAGACATGCTGGCCTGGTCGAAAGAAACCTTCTCAGCTAGTTTCTTTCTCTCCATGCTAAAGGAGAGGACGTGCAGATTGCTGTGTTGCAGCAGAGGTCTATGGCCAGCGGTCATTTCGTAGAAAAAGTGCTGGAGGAACTTATTAGCATATGCCACGCCTCTTGCCATCACCGGAAATGTGTCATTGGTATAACTGATTTGCATATGCCACACCCCCTGACATCACCTATTCTGGCCGTTTTGGACCCAATCCTGGCCATTCGGGCCCGAAATTGGGTCCCAAATGGCAAAAGGAGCTGAAAATGGCTGAAAAGGGGCACAAAATGGTCAGGATCGGGCCACTGCTGAGGGGAAGAGTGATCCACCACCTGTCAGAGGTCCGATCTGGGCTGTTTCGGCTCCAATCCAGGCCAAAACAGGCAGGGCCACCTGACATGTGACCTCTTTGGGGAACTGCTGGAACTGTGTTCCGGCGCGTTCCCCCTTGAAATGAGCCCTGTCTATGGCAGTATCTCCTTTAGTGCAGAAACAATTCTTTGGCCTGGGAGGGGTGAACAGCCCCAAAGTATGGGGTGAGAATAAACTTTGATATCATGATTAGTGGAGCTCAGCCCCTAAAATGTTTGGCTATGGAAAATATGGCTCCACGAGCTAGGAGTTTTTATAACGTTTTTAATGTTGCTGCCCCTCTGCTAAGAGAGGAATAAATAAATATCCACCCCTGGCCCAACCTTAAAACAAATTTAAAACAAGTTTAAAAACAAGTTAAGTTCAAGTTAAAATAAATTAGAAACAAATTATGAACAAATTAAAAACAGAGCAGGCTGTGAGTGAATTAAGATGCAACAAAGCAAAGTGAGGAAGGGTGGCTACAGCCCTGACATAGCAGACGCCATAACGCCTCATTCTTCATTAAGTGCAGCCCTTACTTAATCACACAACCTAAATTGCTCAGGGATTTTCCTTACTGTCGACAATTCTTACTGTCTATCTTCCTGAGCTATTATCTGCTCTAACCTGCGTTTTTTTTTTCTGGGAAAAGAGGTGGCAGAACTCTCAAGAGGGAAATGAGGAAGAAACATACGGGATTCTTTGAAATCATATTATTTTCAAGCACTATTGCTGAGTATTTTCAAGAGGTGCTGGAACTCCGTTCCCCCGCGTTCCCCCTGAAAAAAAGCCCTGGCTCTAACCAATTTTATCTGCTCTTCCGGAGAAAATCAAATTCAAAATAAACAGAAAGAACATGAAGGGCCTGGAAAATAATGAACTGGAGCACAAAACTCCCCCAAAGCTCTCTAAACTACACTTCATCACAATCACACCTAATGGGGGAGGGGGGGGGATGAGGGAGAAAGAAAGAAAATCAAAGAGAGAGACTTTGAAGGAACTTGTACCAAAGTTCCTCTCTTAGTAAATACGCAATACACTACAAACTCAAAATAAACTCAACTCAAAATCAAAAATAGAAATGTATAAAGCATATAAGCCTAGGGAAAAAAGGAGCAAAGAGGTTAACAGAGGTTAACAGAGAAGCTAACCAATGTTTATATACAGCCCTCCCACTTCTGATTAACAGGAGATGGGAGTGGAGAAAAACGTTATTGCTGTTGGATGGCTAATAAAAATAGGTTTAATGAGAGTATATCTAATATCTAAATGATATAGCTAATGATAGAGTAAATAAATAAATAAAGCAACAAAGCAACAAAGCGGAAATATAACACCCCCATAAAACTTAGGGGATAGAAAAGTGAAGGAAAAGAGGAAAAGGTAAAGAAAGAAGACAAATAGACTAAATAAAGTAAACTAGATGAGCTAGGCTAAATAAAATAATAAAAAACTAGATAAAATTACTAAAACAAAAACTCCTAGGAACGTAGCACTGCCGTAGGCGTCTGTAATCTCACACCAGACACCGGAAGTCCGAGTTTTTATAGCAATATCTTTTGTGTTTGTGCAGGCTTTTAAAAGGCTAGGCTGTATCTAGCAGGAGCAGAGTAATTTTAAACGGTTGTAAAATAAAGTACTATATAGAGCATACTGTCTGTACGCACTCAAAAGACAGCAGGAGATTCAAGTCAGTTACTTTCATCCAAATATAAAATCCGTGCAGTGTCGTTAGTGCATACGCCCCAATGGAACTTCCCCCACTTCTGATATATGTGCGAGTTGGTTAAGGGGCAGAGCCCTGCAAGGTTGTGTTTGTTAACTAGTGTGCATGAGCTCCCTTGTAGTGAAACCAGTCGCTCCCTCCCACCCCTGTATCTTGTTAACGAATGGATGTTGTTTTGAACACATCTGTCTCTGCTGTGTTAACCTGAGCGAGAAGAACCCTATTCCTGACTTGCATTCAATTGGGAACATCCTAATCTAAGAATATATTAAAGAAAGTTTTTAAAAAACTATTAATAGTAGTATCCTCATTTTTGAAGCAATTAACCAAACACTTGTTAAACGAACAGAGCATCTAATTTACCAGGAATGTCACTTCAAATTCTGAGTATTAGCAAACTCTGAAGCAAGGTACAATGGCAATTCATAGCAAGAAACTCATTATAGCCTCACATGCTGAAAACAAAGAACATAAATATCCTCAATGGTGTTGCAATTAAAATGTTGCAGTTAGGCACTATTTTCAGGGTCTTACAGCAACTCATATATTATTTGAGTATTTCATATCTCTTTATATACTGAAAAGGAAAGGCAAACTTATTCTTCTATTACACACCATGCCATACAGGTGAGACAAACAAAAGGGCCATTATTTTTTACCTTATTCCCTCCCCCAGTTCTTATTTCTTGAGAGGCATCTCAGTGCCAGTTTTTGTTGTATTTTACTTTATTAATCCAAAATGTGTTTTAAAGCTATTATTTTTGTATTTTATAAACTCAGTTATGCAGTGCATTTCTCCAATAAAAATTTGGTCTGAAGTGCTGCTTAAATATCACTTTGATGAATGTGTATTTAAGTATAAGAAGAGCACTGTAAATTCTGCCTTCCTCTATAATGAACATGTAAATAACTCAAATCCTGCCTAATTATGATCAACTTATCTCAGTGACTCTATCAACTGGGTAAAAGTGAGTTTAATAAAAAGCTCACAGATCCTGGCCTTACATTTCATTTATACTTTACAACTTCAATCTTGCAGGTACCCAAATTCCACTGATTTACTTGGAACTTTAGCACGTGTAACTGTGAGTAGGATTGCTGCTTAGAAACTTGGAAATTCTTTAACACTTACACTGCTACAGCTTTTCTGGAAATCTGCTCATCGTCCTCTTCACTGGAGCTGCTACAAGTGGCCTCAGAGTCCAAATCCTCTTCCACTTGAGACAGTAGTCCAGTGGCGGAGCATGCAAATACCTTAATTTCACTAGGGGTAACAGTGAAATCATGCCGTAGGTGTTTATTCACATTTGTCTTCAGAATATTGTTTTGTGTTTTGATTTCAGCATGCCTATGAAAACTGCCGTCCGATGTTCTGTTTGAATTATGAAAAGCTTTTATTCTCCGTAGCTGATGTCTAACAAAGCATTTCATCTGCTGGTCACAATGCTTGACAACATGTTTTGCCAAGAGTATCTGCAAATGTTTCTGAGTTCTTTTGGCACGGCTAAGCAAAACCTGCTGCTTGTTTACACACTGAAGTAAGCGAAAATTCAACTCCTGTTCTTTACTACTGGGACTGCAGTCCATTTTTGTTTCCAGGGTTTCGGGATGAAACTGATGGAATACATTTCCTTCTTTCATCTCAGTATTTACAAATAAAGCTTTATTTAAAAAGCCATTCTTCCCGTACCATTTACAGTTATGGAGCCGCCTTTCTTCTGCATGACTGGATCCGGTTATACATGGCTCCAATGGATCCCCCATTTCTGAAGAGTTCTGTGCCGTTGCCTCTACTAAAGTTTCCCCTTGGATCGGCTCCCTGGATTCTGAATTAATAAGCTGATGGAAGCATGTATTTGTGCTGTTACATAAAGGATTTCTCATCTTGTAACGATTTTGTTCTTCCAAGTTCCTCTGCATACGATGTTTATTGTATATGGGATATTGTTTAGAAGACTGGGAACCAAAGCACTTTAAATTAAAGAAATCGCCGTGGACGTTGGAGTGTGGCGTAGGAAACCCCAGCACTGAGTAAGTAATCTGTGCAACAGAATCCTCCTTTATCTTCTCTTTGATGGATTTGGTATTTCCCATGCCCAGCGTTTCATTGGACTCCATAGCTTTTGAAGAGGATAAACAGATACCAGGACCTTTCATTACTTTCTCTTGGAGAGCAGGTGTCATAGCTGCTCTCAGCAGTTTATACGAAACCTGCAAGAAAAACAAATAGCAACTGAGACTGTCATATTCCAGTTCCATTCCCAGAGTTCCATATAAGTATGAACGAATTTTAGATAATACAGTAATCGTATTGTTTTATATTGCTGGCTTTTGCTGTAATAAATTGGATTGGATTGGATAATACAGTGAAAGCTTTGTTATCCAGCACTTGATTATCCAGAATGCTCGGTTAACCAGCATCTCCCAGAAGGCAAGCTCTTCCCCTCATCCATCATATTCCTGCTTTTTTGGGTACACACAGGGCTTTTTTTCAGCAGGAACATGGTGGAACGGAGTTCCGGCACCTCTTAAAAATGCTCACATGGCCGGTGGCCCCTCCCTCTGATCTCCAGACAAAGCAGCGTGGAGGGCAATCTAAACTTCCCTCTGTCTGGCGATCAGGAGGCAGGGCCACCGGCCACGTGACCATTTTCACCAAGGGCGATTTAAACTTTAAAAAACTCCCCCCCCCCGTTCCAGCTGACCCAAAGTGACATCATTGTGCGGTCTTGAGTTCCGCCGCTGAGTTCTACCACCTCTTTTCCCAGAAAAAAAGCCCTGGGTACGCACATGCCCCACTCCCATCTCTACAGCCAGCTAGATGTCCTTGTCACTGCCAGCTGATATAATCCTTGGGTGCCTCTTTCCCTCTCAGCCTGCCCTAAGTTGTCAGGAGACAACTTCATCATGACTCCTGGGCTGCTGGCTCACTTACCTGCCTATTGTATAGGACGGCTGTGTGGCTCAGGAGAAAGGTTCCTGCCAGCCATAGGTGCTGTCATTGTGACATTTCCAATGGGATGGAGTCTGATGACTGAAGATTACTCTGGGTAGGGGGCAGGACAGAGCAATAAGTTTCATCATCCATCACCTCTGACTAAGCTTTTAAAGAATATAATCAAATCAATGAAGCCATGATACTCCAAGCTAACCCAGTATTTTAAAAGAATATAATCAAATCAATAAAGCCATGATACATCAAGTTAACCCAGGACATTTAGCAATGAGCTGTTAATAGGATTACAGGGTGCTTCCCACTTTCTGTGACACCATGTTGCCAAACCACTTAGGACTGAAGACTTCCTGTCACATGTAAGAAATTGAATAGAGTTTGATTGAATTGTATACTTTTGACTTAAAATCAGGAGTAGGAGGGCAAGAAAGGTTTGTTAGGATCAGTGACATAATGATTATATTTTAAAACAGAATTCCACAACATTTTGAGGAAGAGAATGGATGCCTCCAGCTGCCTTAAAAGCATTATCCCCAACTGGAGAAATCTTGAAGCCTGTAAGTGAAAAGCCCTGCTCTTGCCTATCCTAATTGTTCCTCAGCTAGCCTGTAAAAAAAAATAAACAAAGCAAAGAAGCCATGCAGGATATCCACCAGGGTAGTACTAGGGGCATTGATAAATCCAACCAATATTTCTCATCAACTTCATTGACTAGTTTTCTCCCTGTGAACTGACAAGCAAACAACTACTAGAAAGCTTCTTTTCTGAAAGCAGCCCTTTATCCACTCTCCATCCCATGCTGCTACCTGCATTTGCGTTTTATTTGGCCCATTTTGTCTTGACATCCTAAGGAACGTTCTGATGGCAACTCACAGATTTTTAAAGGCCACTGCCAAAAGGAAGAAGAATCATGTTCAGCATTCTGAGTAACTCCCTTCCTATGGTTAATACAAGCCATTCTAGACAGGAATATGGGGTTACAGGCATGCTCACACATAATGAAAAACTACGGCTTGTCCTTACAGGATCCAACCCATAAGGCTTGCATGCTCTTCTTGTGCACAATGGGAAACAGACATCTGCTTTTGTAGAACAGTAGAGTATTTCATGAAACCATACACTGTGGTTTGCTACCCCCCCCCCCCCAAAATCAGGATTCTAAGCAAAGAATCACAACAGAGTTTGGAGAGAACCAGTCCTGGCTTTGAGATAAGGGAACAAACCTCAGCTTGGAGACCATAGATAATGACAAACTGCCTCAGACTGGGGAGTGAAGGGGGTTCCACCACCTTGTTCCATCTCTTGCGTGTCACTGGCACTCCCATTTCTGTAGCATCAGGTCATTCCTTCCTCTTCAGCCTGCCTTTTGGCCCTCTTTATACAGGCAACAGGACTAATTCCACCTTCCTGTCCCTCTTTCTAGCCTCTTTCGCTGGCTGCCCACACCTCTTCCCCCATGGCCTCTCCGGCCATTGAGGAAAGCTCTGTTCTCCCCGTGGCTTGTGGCTGTCTCGTCCTTCCTTGCCCTCATTAGCTGCTGGCCCTGCCCTGCCCTTCCACAGGCTTCTGTGCCAGCTGTTGAGTCCTGTGGAACCCCCGCTGGCCACCACGCTAAGCTCTTTCAGTGATGGTCACCACTATAGTACAATATATACGGTGTATGTGGATAGATAGATCTAGATCTCCTTCCAAAGTCTTGTGTGTGGCACTCTCAGGAAAAAACATTTCAAGAATAGCCTAATACAGTAAAAGGACCACTCAACTTATACCAAGTCCTTGGTTGTATCTTTGGTACCTCCATTTAATGGACTGCAAGTAGCACAGCTTGGAAAGAGAGTCACCTGAAACCTTAGACACCTCCTGCCATTCAGCGTAGACCGTGCTGGGCTGGAAAAGCCAGTGCTCTGACAGTACCAAACAACAGTTAATCATCACCTGGGATTATTTACTTATTTAATCTCAAGAGTGGGAAGATACCACCAGGGTCATCTAGTTCAACACAGGAACTACAACTATAATGTCACTGACAACTAGGTATACAATTGACACTTAAAAACCTTTATATATTCAGTTAGGTTAGGAATGTTAGATTTGATTTTTATTCCATGCATTTTTTCAATATCAGATTAGCATTTGTATTCGCTTTTTCAGTTCTTCCTTAATTAAAGGAATTAAGTCTTTCTTTAATAAAAGCCATTCACTCCCAGAAAGTTTCTGTTGGTTTATCTGGCAATGAAACACAGTGCAATCCTAAGAAGAGTTCCTCCAGTCAAAGACTGGGCTTAGACTGGTGTAACTCTTATTAGGACTGCACTGTTTGACTCACAATTTTTTATTGTACTATACAGATAATTCTCTCTCTGTGGGTTTGATCTCATATAGCTCTGATTAGGTCTCTCTTGCTGCTTAGCTAACAAGAATTGTTCCAATCCCAGAACAGTGTTTCAGCTCCCGGGGAACATCATTCTACTCTAGGTTCTATTGTTCCATTCCCAGAATACTTACACTACTCCCAGGAAGCTCACTCCACTCTGGGGGCTGTCATTCTAGAACAGTTTTCTTCAAATCCTTTACCACATTCTCAATGCAACTTTTCTGTACTGTAATGTATTTCAATGGAGCCCGTGCACGGCACCTGGCATTCCTGGCTCCCATTCTATTCAGTAAGCTTTCAGGCATTTCCTACTGTTCCCGTCTGCATTCTTGTCATTCCTTTCAGTACATCCCATGCATGTCTTCATCCTGTGCTGGCTGAGTCAAGGCAAGGCTGGCAAGCAGAAACAAGGCAGTGCCTGGCTTTGCCAGGCTGGTGGGCCTCCATCAAGTGAGGAAGTGGCATGGTGGCAGAAGGGGGCATGGCTCTTTTCCAGGGACTCACTGGACTCTGAATCTGCCCCTGGTTGAAAAGGGGTGTAATGCAGGCCATCAAGCAACAGACCACTACAGGTCTTGCCATTTATCAATGAAATGATCAGCACATCCAAAACGAGAAACTCTTGAGCAGCCCCTTGTACTTAGCTGCACTATGAAAGACAGAACACAGATGCACACAGAATTGCCACAGAATTGGATGTGTCCCATCAAATTCTGCGGCAAGTCCGTCTGCATCTGTGTTCGGTGAATTTCACAGCAGTTCCCATGCAGCTGCGCCATCCAAGATTTTATGCAAATACCTTGCCCCTCCCTGGGGCATTGAGAGTCTTAAAAGGACGCACATGTTGCAGTTGAACTTACGACACACAACTCCGCGATTTTATGTGGTTGTTCCTTACAAGATGACGAAAGGAGCTCTGCCTCGCCAAAGCTCATACTCTGGAAATCTAGTTCGTTTCTAGGGTGCTATTGGACCCGAATCTTGATCCCCTACAACCGACCCACCTGAATCGATCTTTACAACGTGTGCATCGCTAAGGCAGCCTCTTCAAGGTATGCCATGCAACAAGCAGTGGGGATGAAATTTGGAGCCACAAAGCTCAACGTCTGGGAAAACAGCTCCAGCCTACCCAAGAAGACCCGCTCTCAAAGAGCAGTCACTGCCTCTGCCAAGCCGAGCGTCTTGATCCTGCATTCTGTCCGCTAGGAGCGCCGGCTGAAGCCAACGCAGGATCGCACAGCACGGAAAAGGCTAAAGCTAGATGCGCGGGGCGTGGCAGGGAAAAGTTGTCCCCATGACACGTGTCACGAAGCCGCCCTACAAGAGCTCCCCGGCCGCCCCGCCCCTCACGACTGACGTCACGCCCCGCCCCTCCTAGGCCAACCAATCACAGGCGCGCGCGCGCGGAGCCAGACTCGGTCTCCCTCTCCGTCCCACCTCCCACTGCCCCGCCCCCTCTTGGTGCCCCGCCCCCTCGGCCCCTCCTCCAACCTCCTCTCGCCGCCGTTAAAATCCTAAAGCGGGGGAGGGGGTGATCTGGTCAACTGTCTCTCGTCTGCTTTCTGAGGGGAACCTTCGGGCCAAGTGCGACGCCGTCCAACGCCCAACTTGCCTCCTGTTCTCCTGCGGTCGCCCCTCCGCTCTTCCCCGGCGGCGGCGGCGCCTCCTCGCTGCTTCTCCCGCTCTCTTTCTCGGGCTCCTTCAACAACCGCTCAGCTCCAACTAGCCGCCTCAGCCGCCAAGCGAAGGGATGCGTAGGTGGGGCTCTGAAGCGCCGGCCTCCATTGACCAATCGCGCGGCGAGGGGGGCGGAGTTATGCAAATAAGGGGCGAGCTGGGGCGTCTGAGGATTCCAGACAGGAGGGGGCGGGGCTTGTCTTCCTGGACTTTCTGCAACTTCGTGAACTTTTTCCTGACTGTGGTTGCCAAACTGCAGGTGGTGGCTGGAGGGCTCCCGGCATTTCAACTGAGATGAGTTCCCCGGGATGATTTCCCCTGACAGCTTTGGAGGGTGGTCTGTCCCTCCGCAAACCCTGCCCTCTTCTGACTCCACCCTCAAAATTTCCAGGAATTTCCTGGCCTAGAGTTGGCAACCCTGATCCTCCACAGCTGGCACGAAAATGTGGCAGGGAGGAACTCAGGAAAAGAGCACAGGGTGCTGCCGCCAAGTGAAATTGATGAAAGATGCTGAGCAGTCCCTGCAAGGGGCTAGATGTCTCTTACTGGCCTTACTGCATTCCCGGTTACTAGACTTTAGGATATTTGTACAGCACTGCATGATTTGAGTCCAGCAGCTCCTAAAAGAACAACAAGATTTCCAGGGTGTAAATCTTTAAGAGTCAAAGCCTCCTCTTTCAGACCTGATTAACGGAGCTTTGACTCTCGAAAGATCATACCCTGGAAATCTTTTTGGTCTCTTAAGGTGCTCCTGGACTTGAATCGTGATGTTCAGTTGCAAACCAACACGGCTGCCCGCCTGTAACAATGTTGTACAGCACTGTAATTCAGCCAGAAACATGCTGCTTTTCAGAACAGCCACTCATGGTTTCATCTAAAGGATACAGGAGGAGTTAAACCCAAAAAGGACAAGAAAATAAACGAGTGCCTCTTCAACTGCCCAGGCTGAATGCTATCTATCTCCCTGATCAGGCGAAATACTCACCCATAGTACCTCCATCTTACATGAGCTGTGAAATCTACCCATCGTCTTAAAATTTTGTAACATAAAACCTAGAAGATTTCTGGTGAGCTTAAAAGTTTGCACAATAGTTTGTGCCAATTCAGTTTCTGCCTAATAAAAAGCATGGTTCGGATTTTGTTCCTCTTTTTGGACCCCTACTTTAAGCCCTAGTCATTCACCTGAAATCTTGTTCAGCCACCCTACTTAACAGAAATAGTGTCAAACATGAACAGAATTTGCTTCCTTAACTACACAATCTGCAGAAATAGAGTATCAGGAAAAAGCCTTGAAAAGTCCCCAAGTGATCCTAGGCCAGTAGTATTGTTGCTATATATACCACTAGAAGAGGATTCAGTTTTGGCATCAAACTGCAAACTCTTGTAAAGCTTAATTTCTGCTGATGGAGGGGGGAATCCCTCCATAGCAGACCTCTGATTTCCCCTTCATGCTGTTTCTGAGACCCCCAAGAAGCAGCATTTCAGAAAGCACTTTCGTCTGGGGTGGGGGGAGAAAGTTGTGCTAAGCTGATGGAAACAAACCTGTGCAAAAAGTGATCAGAAGTGAAAGGTGGTGTATTTTGTATTCCTGTTCCTTTTTTTGTATCCCTTCTATTGTTTAGAAAATAAAAATATATATTGCAAAAAGAAGTGAAAGATGACGGAAATGACCACAGAGTAGTGATGAAATCTTTAGTGCTAGATGCATTTTAAAAAAGGACTTTTCCAGATTTATATACAGTAAATCAATAAAACAGTGTTGGTTTTTAGCAAGCTTGCAAAACTTACTCTGAACTTTTATTCCCAGCTTATAAAGGTACATGAGAAGGAAGAACAGAGGAGCGAGCCAGACAGGGGATTCTGTTCTATTTATTTCCTCCATTTAAGTGTTTCCTTTCTGCCCACAGATCCAAAACCGTTTACAATATAAAAATAATGGCATATAATTTTACAGAACAGAAGGAAGCGTTTTACAATTTCAACACAGCCATTTGCCTGAATATTTTCCATGTTTTCTGTGCAATCCTGACAGCTAAGACGTTGAGTTTCTAATTAATTCCATCAGAATTTGGAGAGTGCTAAAAGACAGCCAGCTAAGGGGGGGGGGGGGGAGGAGCACGTCATCTTCCGTAAGTGCTGGACAAATCAAACTAGAAAACAAAATTCTTACACCTATGGAAAAGCTGAAACTCTAAATTGGCACAAGAATTCCCCTTACGGTTCTTGCTGTTCACAGTAAAATGTTTAAAAATCAACGTATAAAGTTGTGCTTGAAATACATATATTTGATTCTTAGCTTGCACAGACATCATAGACAAACTGGGCCATGAAAGGCAGGGGACCCATTGCTGAACAGATGCTTAAAAAAAACACCAAACAGTTTCAACCAGCCCAGTTCACAGTATGAGCAACCTGCATGCATCAAGTAATTCAGACAAAAGTAAGATTGCTTTCTAGCACTTTGTGTATCACACCAACAGGCCTTAGGCAACTAGATAGCTAGAAAGCAAAACAGTTAAATCTTTACTTTGTATATCAAGTTGAATGCAAAAGGAACTCCCATTATGAAATTAGGTCCAGCCTAATTTTTGTTCACTGGTGAACAAAAAGGCAAAAAAAGTGTGTATATTTTGTGCTTCACTGAAAATACTGAGCCTCTCTCTACACAATACTTTTTGACATGTGTACTTCACGTGTTGGGAGAGGCAATATTAGCTGGAGAGCATAGTTTTAAATGACAGAGCTGGTGGAGATTGCTCAGGAGGGGACCGATTCTTTCACAGCCACCTCTAGCGTCTCCCCTTCTAGAGCCTTTTCCCTGCTGAGGCTCGGTTAATTCAAAGTTTTAAGCAGTGAGGGTAGCAGGGTAAATGCTCCAGAAGGGGAGACCGTCCAGTATGAGAGCTGTGAGAGAATCCGTCCCCTCTGGAGCAATCTCCACCAGCTCTGTCTTTCAAAACTACGCTTCCTGGCTAACATTCTCTCTCCTGACACTTGATGGACACGCGTCCCAGTGTCTCATCTAGAGAGATTCTCAGCATCTAAATTGATGGCTGCCTGTCAGTTCACGAACTCTCTACAGACTTCTACAGACACGTGTGAACATATTCAGCAAGAACCACTTTGTACATTCTACTTGCAACATATTTTGGAGCACTAAAGGCACCTTTTGTATTTTCAGATAGTTATTTAAAACTGAATAGGTCTCAAAGTCTATGAAAATATTAGTGGAAAGGGCTGGTTTTGTTTTATAACTACTCCCCTTTATTTCTTGTTCCATTTAACACAGATACAAGTTTGGAAAGGCTACTTTGGATGCAAGTACACTTTGTAAATATTTCTGTGCAATTATGACATGCCCATTTTGTTACTCAGCTCTGACAAACTTTCTGCATTTATAAGGATATATAAAGGCTGTTAGAAGAGGTATGCATTTTTTATTGGGGTGTGTGAGACACAGGCCTGCATCCCACTTTTCCAAACATTTTCCATTACGGAATCATTCCAGTTCATATTTGTTTCCTCTTAGCAATAACAATAATAATTCTTCCAACATGTGTGTGTTTAATTCTAATGCTGCGGACTAGACTTAGTTACACTAGTCATGAAAGAATTCAAGTTCAGATAATATCCAGAAGTTACAGAATGTTATTAATACCATCACGTAGTTTTTTTGTGAGAGTTTGTTATGAATACAATCACATAGTTTTTTTGCTTTTCTGAACCCATATGGAATCACAGCTCTGTAGAATGATAGCATTTCCAATCAACACAAGAAATTAAGGTTGCCTGTCTCCGGGTTTTTTAAAAGTAATTTTAACCATTGTGTTTTTTCTTCTTCAGCTGGACAGAGTGTCTTCCTCCAGATTCATTTTCATGTATCGTGTTTCCTTGTCAACAGTTGTGAGATTCAGGCATCATGACAATCACACAGCTACTTATCACTTACAATCTCTCTAGCTATAAGCTCTTTCATGATTTCATTGGTACCACCATAGATTGGCTGAACACGAGAATCTACAAAAGATCTGGAAAAAAGAAATGACAGAGCGAACTGTAAGACATACCAGAACCACTTCTAAATACAGTTACTGTTTTTCAGTCGAGCCTGCCTCACATGATTGTTGTGAAAACTGCCAGGCCTCACCACGGACGCCGCTGGGTGGGGTGCCGGCATGCCTGACTCTGACTTCAGGGGGGTGTCAGGGATACTGCAGGACCCTGCTCTGAGGAAGGAGGGGCGGTATACCTCACCCTGGCTCTCTCTCAGTCCACTCGCCTGCTCAACCTGACCCCATCACCACTCTTACTCTCCTTCATCATCAACTTGCCTCTTCACTCCTACACAGCCCACCACATCCTGTGAGTGGACTTCCCTTATATCCTGTCCCTCATCCCAGGCTCCACCTGTCAGGCCACACCCCTCTTTTGCCTTCCAGCATTGGCCTGGGCTGCCTCAAGCAGTTGGACCTGGGGTCGCTAGTTTGGCTGCGTTGGACAGCTACAGCTGTGCTTTCTTGGCTGGCTGCCAAGCTTCCTCTGTTCTGAGCTTCCAGCAGCCTCAGCTGGTCTCCATTACTCCCTTCCTCCCTGTTTGCAGCTTGGGGCGTGGCTCTGTGCTGCTTCTGCTGTCCTGCTGGTAAGGTAGCTGGCTGGGTGGCTGAGGACTGGCTGCCCCTATTTCTTGTGCTTTCTCCCTCTGCCCTGCCCCCCTCCTGGCTGTCCTTATTTCCCCTGTCAGGACCCTTAGTCTCCCACTGGAGGGTGGGGCTGGCTTCCACCTGCTTCTTCTGATCCTCTGGGGCTTGGGAGCTGCTCCATCTTCCTGTGGCTGGGTTGCATCTTTCTCCCCTAGGGCTTGGGCAGGGGCTTCTAGTACCTCTACCCCCCTTGTTGGCACTCTGGACAGGTGTGGGTGCCCGTTGCCCTTTGGGGTAGGGTTGGGCAGCATGCCCCTGGCTGGTCCCTCCCACTGGCCCCTTTTTCCCTTCCCTTTCTGCTGGCTGGAGCTGCACCCCCTTCCCAGGTGCTCCCTGGGCCTGCCGCTGGTGTCCCATCAGCTTTCAGGCAGGGAGGCTGGGGCAAGTCCAGGGTGCTTGGGGTGCTCAACCCCAGACAAAGACCATGTATGTCATCCCAAGCTCCTTGGCAGAAGGGCAGGATAAGAACGTAGTAGATATATAGAACGTTCTGCCAGGGAAAACTACAAATCCTGTAATCTAGAACTTCAGAGGTACTGGCTCTTCTGAGATACAGGTTATGCATCTAAAAAGGGCCAGAATCTGGGATTTTTAGTTTGCTTTCAACCTATATTTTGCATATGTTACAGAACTGCACCAAAGCATTCTGCTTGATTTTATCTAAGGAACTTGAAGAGTCATGTGCAGATAATGAAAGAGATTCAGTCATAAGAACACAAGATACAGCTTTCTACATTCAAGCAATGTTTGGTTAATTAAAGAACAAGAATATCAAAACTGTTTACATTGTGTAAATTTAATAGGGAAGTACAAGATTCTTCCTGTCGAAACATTTTATCCGTACAGATCATCAGTTTGTCAAAGTGAAACATACAAAGTAAGAATAAAAAAAAAAACAGCCACACTTACTTGGCAATTGGATATTCCCACATATACCCCCATCCTCCGTGGAGCTGCACACATTGAGTAGCCACACTGTTTTGGAGATCAGAAGCCCTAGAAACGAAAGAGTACAATAAAAACCATCAAGCTTTTATGCCTCAGAAGGCAATTCCAATCATTCTTTACAGTGGAGCACTTTTTGTTTTCAAAGGGACTGCGGCAGTTTCATCAGCCATCGTTTTGCCGGATTTCAACAAAACCCTGAAGCTCTGAACGTGTTGCATTTTAATACACAAAAGAATGAAAAAGAATGGCTGGTGTTTGCAAATCTTGAACCAACAGCTTGTAACATTCAAAGCAGTGTATTGGATGTAAAACTTTTACAAAGGAAATGTTACAAACACAACACAGTACAGTAATAGTGACAACTTGACTTTATGTAATATTTTTCCGGAACGCTATCCAGAAGATTGAACCAGCCAGCATTTAACTCTTGAGTCCTGTGGCAGTGAATTCTAAATCGCTTCAATACTTGTTCAGAACAGAATAACACCAGTTCTCTGGGAATAGTAAGGTTTTCCATTTAAGCGATCAAAACAAAAAAAGCTCTGTGTGAATTTAACAAAATCAAAACTTGGCAGAAAAGCAACAGAGAGTTCTCTCTCTCTCTCTTTGAGAAAAAGAGATAATGTTATAAATATATTAGAAGAAACTATATCAGTTTGACAGGTTATAATATCAGAGTCAGAATCTAAAATTTAGCAGAGAGTGGTGAGTCCGTTTCTTAGAGGCTAAACAGAATTACTTCCCTTTAAAGTATGCACTTTTTCTGGAAATACTCCATCTGGCATTTATCTGTCTTTGGAGTATCTCACTTTCTCTATAGGTTTTTTAAGGGTACGTACTAAAGAAATGTTTTCTGTCCTTTCCTGATCTCACATCTGGTTTCTTTCAGCCATGCAGTTAATTTAGCCTGGCATCAGTACAAAGTATTACCTTAGCTGTTTTCATTTGTCTAACTCTGTCTGTAAAAAAATAAGTTAATATATAACAGTAATAGCAGCCTGGGGCATTTTCTGGCTAATGAAAAATGGAGCTGTAAGAGGCATCGCAGGTCAGGGCTTGCTATAAGCCGTCAGTGGGCAACGTTTTCACCCTGAAGTCAGACCGATTTAGGGAAACGATAGGGGCCAAATACCAAGCTTATGCTTATACAATAAGCTGTGATGAAGTAAACTACATTCTGGACCTTTGGAATAAGGTCAAGCTACGGTTTCCTTTCAGGTCTAGTTAAATATTTCTATAAAACTAAAATGGACTTCTCAGACTTCTTTTGTAAGGCCCGTTCAGGTCAACATGCCAATTTTCCTGCAAATAGCTAGTTCCTTTTAGGGAATGAGACCAGCAGGCTAAATTCAGATCAGAGATCACCAGCAACTCCTGCTTTGGGCAATCCAGCCAACCCGCACTCTAATAAACTCAAACAATTCAATGATGCCTGAACTTTTATTAAAGAGAGCACAGCAATCAATATAACCATATAGCCAGATTCTCCAACACTTCAGAACAGCCTTTTTAGACTACCTTATAGCCCAAGAAATTCAGGTTATCGCAGACCTTGTTGGTAGCACATGGTTTGTGGGGGATACTGCATTCGCTCAGGAGTCAAACTGCAGTGTTTTGCCTGCATGAACACTGGGATCCTTCTCACAAACACAACATCCTTAGAGCCAAGCTACAAGTGATGCCTGACACAGGTTGGACACTTGTCAGCTTCCCTCAAGTTTTGATGGGAAATGTAGGCGTCCTGGTCTTACAGCTTGGCTCTCCATTTAATTGAGGTTTACAGAAACCCCCTCCCACACACCCAGCGGAGGGGAAGTGGGGCGCCCGGCGAGAGCCTGATGCCTGCACTCCCCTCCCAACCGCATGTTCTCCCTCCCATAGACTGCTGCTCTGTAAACTTCAATTTAATGGAGAGCCAAGCTGCAAGACCAGGACACCTACATTTCCCATCAAAACTTGAGGGAAGCTGACAAGTGTCCAACCTGTGTCAGGCGTCACTTGTAGATTGGCTCTTAGTGTTGAGATTTTAGCAAGTGTTCTACGTTCAGTCATGAAAGAGTTAAATTGTTTGTTTAGTCAGATAGCTAGTTAGCATAGAACCACTTAGGCTATGGTGGGAGTAAAAGTTCCCACAATAGAAAGGGGAATCTTTAGTCTTAATGAAGGGATCTAGGATTGTCTACTGGACGAACCAGTTTATTGGGGGGCAATTAACTAGCAACATATACTAAGGTTTTATTGCTCTCTCTCTGTCTTTGTCCAGTCTCTATCCTCTTCTAGGTTGATCACCAAGATGGAGAGATATAGGCGTTAGTCAGCTGTTCTTTATTTTCTAACCAGTGTACCCTTTTCCCTGATATGTAGTAAAAGTATTTTTTTCTACAGCTAAAACCACAGAAGTCTGTCTACTTATTTCCACTGCGCTAGTATTATACCCTGCAACTTTATACACCAACACTTAGTTACTGTGAAAGCTACACAGAATGTGGCGGTGCAGATTTCCAAAGTGCCTGCAGAGTAATGCTTTTATAAGTATTATTGACAAAGAGACTGCCTCTTCATTGCTGTGTCATGCTGTAATTAAAGAACGTCCCCTTTTAATGCTCCCAGACCAGTGGAGTGCTCATCCAGAATCACTTTTTAAATACAATTTGCAAGATGCATTTTGCTCCTTGTCCTGTGCACAGTCTCAAACACTTCCGTGCTCAGCCCAATTTACACACACAAACACACATCTATAAAGAGTAGTGACAAAATTGAACAAGAAGGATAAAGGAGGTATTGGATCCTCCCCAGGCACTGTTCCCCTCCTAAGACAGGCTTCCCTACCAAAAACTGTATGGGCTTATGTTCTGTTCAAATCTGGAAAGGTCCTAAAGGAGCACACGTACCAGTATTTGGCCATCGAAGCAGTGGCAGAGTCCAGGTGTTTTGCCGAGTGAAGTTGGAGGCAGCTATCCAAAAAAGCCCGGCCTACACAAATCTGTGTTTTCAGTTCTGCAAGCTTGTGCTGTACTGTCTTTCAGTAAAAGTTAAAAAAAAGACTTTTGTAAGAATTTTCCTTTCAATTATTGGGGTGGGTGGGTGACACTCTCCACAAGCCTGGTATATTATGCGCAATCCAAAACTGCCACCACCTCCAAGATTTCCATAATATATCTAAACCCGACACCCAGGAAGTCCTCTATGTATGAATCAGGGTACTATGTCTGTTGTCAAAGCTTGACTCAAACCTTTGATTTTAAATTTGAGTTACTGGATTTATAATCTGCTCTCCCCATGAACAGGGTCAGAGTAGATAACATCAATATCAAAATTCCAATAAAATTTGCATTATAACCATAAATAAACATATACTTTCAGTAATAAAACAACTCCAGACAACGGTCCACATTTCACAGCCCTAATCAAACATTCTATGGGGTTGGAGAGGAAAGGGTGGCAGTGGTCCAACTGAATGGAAGAATCAGGGTGGGGACTGTACTCAACCCCCCAACAGGAGACTGGCAGGGTGGCCCCCTGTCCTCAGGCTAGTCAAACACTCTCAACCTACTTTGTAGATAAACATCTGCTGGTGGTCTCTGGCCCCGAGGATGCTCGCTTGGCCTCAACCAGGGCCAGAGCCTTTTTGGCTCTGGTTCCAGCCTGGTGGAACGCTCTTCTAGTTGAGACCTGGGCCCTGTGGGACTTATTACAGTTCCGCTGGGCCTGTAAAACAGAGATGTTCTGCCAGGCCTATGAGAGTGGTTGAGGAGCTAGCAAACTATCCTGCTGGTCCCTTGCCTGTTTTCCTTTGTTCCATTCTACTTTTTAATGAGATCTGTGGATTTTAATATTTTTTTTAATGATTTTAACTATGGCCGATTCCAGACGGGCACAAATAAAGCGAGTGCTTTCGCTTTTCCAGCGACCTCACTCGTAAAAACCCATAATGTCCCATCCCTGCTTACCTCTGGTTCATGGCGCTGTGTTGCGCTCCAGAAGCGGACGGTGTGAACGCCGTATTGCGGGTTTGCACACTTCTGGACGCTTCGTCGCCGTGGAGAGGCCCTCCCCTTTCCTTCCTTCCTTTGCCGGCCGGCCGGCAACAATATTCCCTTAATTTTTTTTTTTAAACCAGGCGCCATTTGCGCAGTCGCACGTTTGCGCACATTAAACTGTGCAAATGCACACAAATGCACAAAAGTTGACGCTGCGTATTCGCATACCTGCACATTTGCGCATTTGCGCAAAACACGTACAAATTTTTTTTTAAAAAACTGAAATGCGAACCAATGAAGGCCCCCGACGTCAACTGTGACGGGGAGGAAACAACCAATCCCGGGTACCTCAGTTGGCCGTGCGAACATCCGGAAGCGGGATGGCACGGCACGCTGCGAGACAAAGCGGATGAAGACGAAAGTGAACGTGTGGCCGGTAAGCGATTATTTCCGCAGAAAAACCGCAATTTCTGGCCATCTGGAATCGGCCTATGTATTGTATTTAAATTTTGGTTTTTATGATTCTATGATCTGGACGGGATATAAATCGGACAAAATAAATAAATAATAAATAAATACCTTGTTGTGAGGAAAAAATGGAGGCGCGGAGAATGATGTAAGCTACTTTGGGTCCCCATTAGGGAGAAAGGTGGGTTATAAACTAAGTTAAATAAATAAAAAAATAAATTTCCAGTATATACGCTTTTGAAAGTCAAAGCTCTCTTTGTCATGCTTGTCTCTTGAAATCTTATACCATGGAAATCTTGTCAGTCTTTATAGTGCTACTGGACTTGAATCTTGGACAAATAAAAAACTAGAGTCAGTAAATATGGTTTGTTGTTGTACAAGGTGGACAGGAGGGAAAACGTGAGGGAGGGGAAGATAGCCCGGAGGGGCACATAATACAAACCATGTGACCTCCGGTAGAGGCTAATTTCACACATTCCTCTAACCTTGATAATTGCATTTCCCAAATTAAGAGCAAAGTCCACCAAGAAAACAAATGCTGGACCAGATATCAGATGTGTAAAATTCGACACACCGGATGTTGCATAACAGAAACACTCCTAGCAAAATGTCACCAGAGGGAAGTGGTGTACATCCTTCTGCCACAAGTCATGGTGTCTTAACAAAGGGAGCTTTGACTATCAAAAGCTTATACCCTGGAAATCTTGTAGGTTATCAAGATGCTAGCGGACTCTAATCCTGCTAAACTAGCGTTTGCATTTCTTTGGGCGAAATGATCTTTTGCGTCTCTTTGGAATCCTAGAAAACATTTGCTAAACTCCACTCTCACGGCAAGAGGAAAACATTATAACTGGGGATGTTCAAGTCATGGAGACGACAGACTGTGTGGGGTGGAAGGGGCCTGAAGCACAGGCAGAACATCTGATGAGAAGCAGGCATCTATAGAAAAGACTTAAATCAGAAAACATGGCTGAGGTGGGAAAAGATGGAGGCTACAGGCTACTAGATAAGATCACAGTTGTGTTGTCCTTGGGAAAATGGATTTTAAATAAGGCACAGGTTTCAGAACAGACGGGGCAGTCAAATCAGTGGCAGCGTGGCCGAGTTAGTTCAATATTGCACTCTATATATGGTACCAGGATAATTTTCTTTTATTGTGCTAATAAAAAAGTTCATTCAATTTACAAGGTTCCTCTTCTATTAAATTTTAATCACAGCTGCAGACTTTGTTAAAATGTTAAAAACCTGCATGTTGAAGTAAAAATTGTATGTACAAAGAGGAAAGTTTGAGAAATAGTGTACTGTAAAATAACATAGGCAACAACACTGAACATTCTAGAACAGCGTTTGCAGAGACTGCACCCTCTTTATTTGCCATGACCTGTGTGTGTGTGTGTGCGTGCGTGTGCATTTGTTAGATAGGGGTGCCAACTCCAGGTTGAGAAATTCCTGGAGATTTGGGGTATAGCCTGGGTAGGGTGGAATTTGTTCATCTTAGCTTCAGGGAGCAGGATGCATTCGAGACAATGAGCAATTCCCTGTCTGGAATCCTAGCTTCTGTGCACAACCATTTCTGGACACTGCCTAGGATGAAGATCCTCAAATACCTCTAAGTTACACCAGAGAGCACTTGCTCTAATCTGAACAAAGCGTCACTGGAGATCAGTTACCATCCATACAAAGAAAGAATTTCCATTTGTCAGCCTGCAAGTTGAAAAGAAGATCATTTCCAGGTACATCTGCAGAGATCCTGGGGAACTGGTGCTAGGAATCTCAACCATCCAATTCTCGCTCAATTATTTCCAAACTTGCCAGAACCAAAGTGTATGTGGTAGCGTAGCTATACTTTGTGCGTTCTGATAAAAATCTCATTGTGTACACTGAAAACATGTCTTTCCTTGTTCATCCTCTGCCTTGCTTTCAAGACCTCACAAGACCATCTGCCTAATTATTCTCTCTTTCTCTGCAGGCTAAGAACATAAGGATTGCCTTGCTGAGTAATACCAAAGAATCGCATAGCATCTGGCACTTTTATCTTCACCAAGGCCGATCGGATGACCCTAGCAGGGCCCTGACATGCAAAGCGTGATGAAGATTACCAATGCCGGAGATAGGCTGCTCCTGAACAAGGAAGTTCTACTTAGCTAAATGGACAAAAACCTAAAACCAGAGCAGGGATTTCCACGATGGCAAACACAACTGGCACAGAGTCCCCCCCCCGCTGCACCCCTCCCCCAGACTGCAGCAAACAAAGAAATGCACAACACCATGTGACAAGCAAATGTTCCTAAAATACACACCTGCAAATGGGCAATTGTTTTTCCGAAAGCTTTCCTTTGTTTAACGTAGTTTCTTGTCTCTTCGAACATGAATTCGCAACTGGCAATTGCCATGTCAGCTATCAACAGCCTTTCCTTTAGAGACGGGAAGGGGGGAAAAAACGCTCTAGTGTGCTTATTAACAAGTGAGAAATCCCCTCTCTTGTTATTATTTCCCTACATATAGCATACCATGATCAGTACACCGTTGCACCAATACAGTTAATCTCTCCACCCTTTAGATACGGATGTGGGCCCAGAATTACATCACCCTTTTCTAGTGTCTTCAACAGTTACTGACTCATTTTTTAGTATAATTTTGACTCTGCACAGTGTTAATGGGAGGGGCTGAGAGAGCTGTGACTGACCCCAGGTCACCCAGCTGGCTTCAAGTGGAGGAGAGGGGAATCAAACCTGGCTCTCCAGATTAGAGTCCTGCCGCTTTTAACCACTACACCCAACTGGTTCATCGGCACAGGTCTCTACGCATGTACATTGCAAATGTCTAGAAAAAAGGAAGATGTGTTCATGGTACGTAATATGTACAGCCCAGTGCAGAGGTCCTGGCTTGGAAGTTAGGGACAGCAAGGAAGAGGGGCCATTAGGCCACACAGCCAGGCTGGGTGCTTTTGACTGCGTGCCCAGGGCTCCAGGCTGTGCCTTCATCAGCTGTTCAATTATGTAAGTCTCCAGGCCGCTTTTAAATATGATAATCCTGTATGGACTTTGGAAGGCCATTCTTATATGGAGAGGCAAGCACGAAAACTGCTGCCATGCAGAGAAGGGGAGAAAATGAACCATATTAGAGGACACGTGGTTCTAGAAATTAAGGACTGATATTTCTGTCTTAAGAGTATGGCAACTCTGATGTTAAGGAGGGGGTGGGAGTCACCTGCCTGCTAAAGTCCAGGGAGCCAGAGCAAAGCAGGGCTTTCTAAATCACTCGTCTTGCTTTGCTGATCTCCCCTCCTGACCTTTGAATCCAACTTTTCTTTTGCTAGTACATTTTTCTGAAATGCTATCTTTGGGAGAATATTTTATGGAAACGTCAATCTAAAGTCACCATTTTACAGGGCAGCCAACGTGGTGTTGGCCTAGGTTCTGGGTTCCTACCCCACTCTGCCATGGAAGCTTGCTGGGTGACCTTGCGCCAGTCACGCACTCTCGGCCTGACCTACCTCACAGGGTTGCTGTGAAGATAAACTTGGAGTAAAGGAGAATTGTATAAGCCGCTTTGGGTCGCCAATGGGGAGAAAGGCGGGGTGAAAATGTAGAAAAGAAATAAAAATAAATGCAAGGACTTTACTGCATCCCCCCCCCTCCCCCATCATACAGATGGGCTGTTCAAATTAAAGTACATTGTGCCTGTACTATAGCTACTAAATGAGCTACCAAAATTTGAGACTGCAAAAAAGGGAATTAATTGGTAGTGCTAGTACCAGAGACATGATCAGTCGGTTTCTTACTCTACTACAGTTTCTTTCATTAAGGCTCAAGCTTGTAAAATGGAAAATATTCTAGCACAGGATTCCAGATTCAGAGCTGTGCTGGGGGGGGGGGGAGCAGAAAGGAGGGGTTGCCGACATGCTTCACCAGAGATCAAGTGTTTCATGCTTCACCAGAGATCAAGTGCAGAACTGATCATGAATCATGCGTTGGTGCCATTTCTCTGCACGCAGTGAGGTCTTCTGCTCGTCCTACCTGCGGAAGCTCAGCCATGAGATAATAGAATCCTTTGTTCTCTTGCCCAAGCAAGGCACTGGCGGGCAGGCGGACATCTTCGAAGAAGAGCTCTGCCGTGTCCTAATGTTCAACAATACACGGGGGGGGGGGGGAGAGGAAAAGGTCACATATTTGCCATCATCTGACTTTTGACCTGATCAAAGCACTGTGGAAGGATTTTGCAGGCAGGTGTGGCCCCAGAGGGACTGCCAAAGATAAAACAGCTGGGATAGAGGGCAGTCACAGAAGGCCAAATGAGCAGCTCGACTGTCCCATTCACCTGTAAAGCAGCTGTTGTATGGGGTTTTTTTTTTGGATGCCCTTATCTCAATGGGCCTACAGGTGAGTCGAGCGGAATGCCCTAGCCCCTTTCCTTCCACTTCTGGATAGGCTGTGGGAGTTCAGGAGACCAACCATAACGGAGTAAAGGAGAGGAAAGATAAGCTCCCCTCATCCACGTTTCCCTCCTGACATTAAAATTGGTACCACCATCACCAACCCAGACAGCCAATTTTATCCACGGATGTGGTGCGGACCCAAATGTGGCTCTGGCTGCTATGTTTAGCTTGGCCCCAAACAGCAGGCTCTGGGAGACTCCGGCAGTTCTGAGTTTCCATGCCTCAAAGGGATGGATCCAGGGAGAGACTTGGAAATGTAAGCTTTGAAAACCAGGGAAAGCGAACTGGGTACCTGATGGACCACCTCCTCCCATACTTTTTTTGTATTGGCTTGTATTTGATATTGTGATGTTGTTTTAACTGTAAGCCCGACTCTGACAAGGTAGCGTAGAAATATTCCAAATTAATAGTGCATAAAACTGCCCTATGGTTTGTCGCCTAAATTCCCAGCACCACCCTTGCTCGGTTTGTATCTTTTAGCCATAAAAGAAGTGAGAGTCACCCCAGCTGTCTTTGCCAAGATCATCACACACACAAAGTTAGAGTCCACGCTCAAGTCTCCCGAGACTCACCTGTGCCTTAAGCCCTATTTTCTCCAGCTTACGCCCTTTGACAAACCCTTTCATTCCATTTTCCACTAGAAAAAGGCTGATGCCGTGAGCCGGGGACCGGGCCTCGCGGTTTGTCATGGCCACGACTATCACCAAGTCGCTCAACCACCCATTGGTGATGAATACCTGCAAAGAGGGCATAAAGAGGTGTGGACTGTTTTCATTATATTCTTTCTTTTCGATATGATAGCTCTGCTATGACACGCCAGGAGAGGAACAGCTGCCTTTGGCCCCTCACATCTGCAGGACTACCCCTCGCCCTGTGCTCTGCCATAATAATAACAACAACATTCGCTTTATATACCCCCCTTCAGGACAACTTAACACCCACTCAGAGCGGTTTACAAAGTGTGTTATTATTATCCTCACGACAATCACCTTGTGAGGTTGAGTAGGGCTGAGAGAGCTCTGATAGACCTGTGACGGACCCAAAGTCAGCCAGCTGGCTTCAAGTGGAGGAGTGGGGAATCAAACCTGGCTCTCCAGATTAAAGTCCTGCCGCTCTTAACCACTACACCAATCTGGCCATGGCAGCGTCTCTCATCTGAACAGGGCTTTCTGCAGGTGCCATCCGGCAAATGGGTAAAATCAACAGCTGCCTGTCCACACACATTCTCTGTAGTGGTTCCACCTTATGGAATGGAAGACATCAAGAAAGCTCCCACTCTCCCAGAACTATGCAGAATTTAATTATTCGGGAAGGCTGTTTTACTGAGGCAACAAAGCTGTGCTGTAAGGAAATTGTTTAGTGAGGAGCTCTGGTAAAGGGCAGAGACTGTAGACTCTACTACTGGGTACTGTCCATTGATGTAAATATGCTCCTACTGGGTAGTTTCTGCGTCATTTAATTGGTCTTTTCAAATTATTTATGGTTTGTTTCAGCAGTGCTCCATCTCTGTATTCCTGTATTCGAATGTATGCTTCTTTTCAAATGGTGCTACGCATATCCTATTGTATTCTTTTTCTAACTTCCTGGCTGTGGTTTGCATGGACTTACACTGTGCGATTCACCTTGAGTCTCAGTGAGAAAGGCAGATTATAAATAAACAAATAAATCGGAAGGCTCCAGAGATAATCCAACCTCATCCTCTGCCTTCACTCAGGACTCTTGATATTATTTTATTTAGAAGATCTGCCCACCACCTTTCCATCCAAATGGGTGTGCAAGGGAGTTCACAGACGGTTCTGCTGACCGGTATCATGTACTGCAGCAGCGGGAACAGATGCAAACTAAGGCTGAAATCCAGTAAACACACTGGACCTCCAAGTAAACATGCTTGTGGTTGTGTGGAAAGACAACTGTACTAAAGAAGATCATTTCAAGTGGGTAGCCATGTTAGTTTGTAGAAGCAGAACAAAATTCGAGACCAGGAGCAGCTTAGAGATCAACAAAATTTTCCTGGGTATAAACTTCGGTGAATCAAAGCTCATTTTGCCAGATGCTTGACAGCATGAGATTTGATCATGAAAGCTTATACTCTGGAAACTTTTGTTGGAGTCTAAGCTGCTACTAGGGAGAGAAGGCAGCACGGTATAGCCCAATCTCATCAGTCTCAGAAGCTAAGTAGGACTGGTACTTGGATGGGCGACCACCAAGGGAGGCTGCAGAGGAAGGCAATGGCAAACCACCACCTCTCCTTCTCACTTGCCTTGAAAAGCTCTTGCTGGGGTCGCCATAAATCAGTTGTGACTTGATGGTGCTTTACACAAACACACACGGGCACACAAGCTGCTACTGGACTTGAATTTTGTAGTGCTCAAGAAACCAACTGAACAGGTTGCCCCAGAGGCCCTACACAAGGCCCACCACACCCTCATGGCAACTTAATTTAATTTATTAGATTTATACTCCGCCCTCGCCACATCAGTGGGCTCAGGGCGGATAACAACACAATTTAAAACATATTTAACTATCATTAAAATTATAAAAAATACTACATCTTATCATTAAAATATAAAATACACACACACATATATATACATATAGAGCAAAGAAACAAGGTAGCACATAATTTGATTTGGACGTTCCATACAGCAGTTCTTCCCAGAACAAAAGTATAAAAAGATGGACAACGACATTGCATGGGAGGGCATATGGTTTAACTCCCCACACACACCTGGGGGGGGGCACCGCCTAGCATCAACCATATGCCTGGAGGAACAACTCTGTCTTACGGGCCCGGCCAGGGCCGGCGCGCCCATGGAGGCCAGGTAGGCGGTGGCCTCGGGCGCGCGGGCACTGGAGGGGCGCTGGAGGGGGTGTTGGGGGCAGGGCCGCCTGTAGCTACTGCTGCAGCCAGCCAGCCAGCCAGCCCCTTGCTGCCGCCGCCGCCGCCACACACCTCAGCCGGGCGCAGCCTCTGTGTGCCGTTCGAGCAGCAGCTTGCGGCTTCTGCGCCCAGCTGGGGCGCGCGGCGGCGGCAGCACGGAGCTGGCTGGCTGGCTGCAGCAGCAGCTGTAGCCAGCCACCCCAGTTCAGCTGCGCGCTCCTCCGCCCCAGCCGGGTGCAGAAGCTGTGAGCTGCTGCTGGGGCGGCGCACGGAGCAGCCTCCGCGCGCCGCTACAGCAGCAGCCCGCAGCTTCTGCACTCGGCTGGGGCATGTGGCGGCGGCGGCACGGGGCTGCCTGGCTGGCTGCAGCTACTGCTGCAGCCAGCCATGCCAGCTCAGCTGCGCGCTCCTCCGCCCCAGCCGAACGCAGAAGCTGTGAGCTGCTGCTGGGGCAGCGCACGGGTCAGCCTCCACGCGCTGCTCCAGCAGCAGCCCGCAGCTTCTGCGCTCGGTGGTCCGCGCGCAGCCCAGCCCCCTGTGGTGCGTGATGACGTCTGCGATGACGTCATCACGCCTCCCGTGGGGCGCGTGCGCGCCCGCCGCCGCAGGCGCTGAAACCTCTGGCGCCGGCCCTGGGCCCGGCGAAATGTTAACAAGTCTTGCCGGGCCCTGGTCTCATGAGACAGAGCGTTCCACCAGGCTGGGGCCAGGACCGAGAAGGCCCTGGCCCTGGTCGATGCCAGGCGGGCCTCCCTAGGGCCAGGGACCTTTAATAGATGTTTATTACACGAGTGAAGGGTCCTCTGGGGCTCATATGGGGAGAGACGGTCCCGCAGATATGGGGACTGAACAATCTCCCACAGAAAGAGGACTGAACACTCTCCCACCCTCTTCTCTGCCCTTCAAATACAATTATTGCCTCAAAAGCGGCTGCACTTGTATCATCAGCACATCGAAGCAAAATGTACCTGTTCCGATTTGCACCCGGCTTTTCCAGCAAGGATGGCATAGTAGCGGACTTGGGGCTATCTATTTTCTTCTCACAACGGCAAGGTATAGTTGACTTGGCTAAGAGACAGCATCGCCAACCCTTCACTTACAAAAAGCATCCATCAGAGAAGAGGCCTCAACCCCAAGTTTAATTAAAATTCCTCAAAAAATGACTGCCAAGCAACAGGGGTTTTCGTTGCATACAGCTGACTCCCGACTTGTGACATTTTCCCTGAACAAAACAGTCATCGGGGAAATTAAACTCTCTCCCCCCCCCCTTCTGTTTGGGATTGATGGCTTCAAGTTGTTTATTTATCTCCCAGTTCCTCCGGGCGATTTCATACCAAGCAGGCTATTCTCCTGCCGGCTCTTTTGAACCGTGCAATATCCGAGTCCTTAGTTACCAACTATGTTAAAGTGCAAAAGGGCCAAATTCTTTCCGTGCTCTTTATATCCTTCCCAGACAAAAGCCATGCAAAAAAGCCCCTTCCAAGCCGCCTGAATTCCAAGCCGCTGGCAACAGTAGCTATGTTATTTTGGAAGCGTGGATGAGTAAAGCGCAATGGCTTGAACCCAAGCCACTCCAAAGTGTACAGCGTGAAGCCCAAGTTGCTAACTCATACGTTGTAATGACAAATGACCACACAAGAAATTCAGCCATGATCCATAGGAACGAAAAGCCCCTCTGCTTCCATACCTTACTGCCATTTAGAATCCAGTCGCTCCCATCCTTCTTTGCAAATGTTCGCACACCTTGCAAATCACTAAGGGAAAAACAAACAATAAGAGCTGAATACAAGATCATTAAAAACAGACAGAGAACTTTTTCTCCCTCGCCCAAAAGACTAGAACTTTAGAGTCACCCCATGAAACTTAGTCTCTCTGTACACGAGACCTTACATGAGGATGCTCAAGTGAAGGAAGACATAATGTTATGTGGGACGTGTAGTTTAAAAATTTCCTTTATGCCTCTCCAAAGACGCTGTCAATTATTAACAAACCCTCTGAGGGGTGACCTTCGCCGGCTCTGTAGAGAGGTGAAATTGATAGAGCCTTAGGCTTTGTCCTTTTAAACTACACGTCCCGGTAAACTGTGTGTCTCCCTTCACTTGAGCATCCTTGTGTAAGAGGTCTCGTGTAGAGAGCCTCTGAGTGGCATTACATTCAGGACAGACAAAGGCATATGCTTCTTCCTCCAAACATAATTCAGTTCACTATGGAGAGATGACAGCTAGCTAAGATTGCATTCCCAGGGCATTGGACACTAGATGTTGAAGACTGGGATAGCCACAATGGGTAAATGGAATCTTCGTGTTCAAAGGCAGGAGGCACACACGCACACACACACAGAGCTTGTGGGCTTTCCAAGGACACCTGATTGGCCACTGTCAGGAACAGAATATTGGCTGAGATGGGCTTCTGACCTGATCCAGCGGGGCTGCTCTTATGTTAATGTTAAACCCAGCCTCAAATGACAGCGGGGAATCAATATAAAACCCAATTCCCCAAACTGTCCTGCAGGCAACCAAACTCAAGAAAGGGCTCAGCAGATAGAAGAAGGCCAGATTCTCCGAGCTTAGGATAACAAAATGCAGGGGATGGATTTAGGTCACCCAAGAGGGCCTTTTTACCTTCTCCCATATAAACAGATAATTGATAGCTAAACACTGCCCTGGGAAGAAATATGGTGGTGAAAACAAACCTTGCTCTCCCTCTTGGGCATTTGGAGTCCATGAAGAGCTCCTGGGGGACGGGGGAATACCTACAGTATAAAAGCCCCCCATAACTCCATGCCCCTGCCATAGCCTTTTCAAAGAGAAACGAATGGCCTCTCCCGTAAATGGCTAGCACAAATGGAGGGATTATCCCAGGGAGAGTCAAAATTATTACACACAAATTTATACTTGAAATATTATTTACTATATATCTTATTCATTGTCCACAATGCTTATAGTTCCTATAGCAATTTACACAAAACTCAAAGTCCCCAGACTTGTTCACAAAAGCAGTCCTGTGTCCAATTGGTCCCAAATATGTATTCTCTTGATCATAGGAGTGTTGAACAATGCAATCCGGGCCGTGCGCCCAATCCGGGGCCGGCTGTTCATCGGATTTCGTGAATATCTTCTTCAGGGGCGTGGCCTAATAAAAATAGTAAAGTAATACAAAGCAATCAACACTTCCCCCCTTTTTTTTCTTTTTTATCTTAACATCATCAAAAACCAGAACCGAACACTTATAGTACTGACCTCTGCGATCAACCTCTCATACACTTCACCACTTTTTACAAATGCTCCAAGGACCAGGCGGCGGTATCTTCATTAGCACGCCCAGAGCAACTCATAAGAACCAGTATAAATACAATGCTTCCTTGAACTCTTAAAGGGAAACGCATCCACTTCTCATATTACAAAAAACATTGTAAGGATAAATCAAGATTCAGACCCAACGGATGCTTGGTTTGTAACGTGTGTATCCAAAATGCTTCCTTCTGTAATAACATTTTGTAATCGCCTTTCTGCAAAATGCTTAATACTGCCACCCGAAAATCCGTTTCAGGGTGTTGGTGGGAGAGAAAATGCTGTGTCATAGGAGCCTCCATTACCTTGTTCCTAATGCGGGAAATGTGTTCCAAAATCCGTGTCTTAAGTGATCGTGTGGTACATCCCACATAATACAAAGGACAGGTACATTCAATTACATATACCACATTAGATGTTTGGCACGTGACAAATTGGTTAACTGAAATATTCTTGCCCTTAATAACCAGTTCATGACCCTCCCAGATGTTTTTGCATATCCCACAACGTCCGCATTTAAAGATACCCACCGGTAAATGCCTATCAATAGTGATCTCAGTTACTTTCGCCCTAACCAGAAAATCCCTTATGCTTTTATTACGTCGAAGGCCACATAAAGGGTGTAAAGCACAACCCTCAATGTCCCTGACTAACGGCCAATGTCGATTAACAATCTTTTTGATCTCATTAGCTAAAGGGGAAAATTCTAATGCCCACTTAATTCTGTTATCGTTAGTTCGTTCCTGTGTCTGAAAGAGAGAAGCCCTATCCCTAGCCCGTGCACGTGAGAGCGCAGACTGCACCACCCGCGATGGATAATGTCTATTTATAAATTGCTGGCAGAGCGCCTTGCCGTCCCTCTCAAAATCTTGTATAGTTGTGGAATTCCGCTTAATGCGCAACAGCTGTCCATAGGGGATGTTTGCTTTAAGAAAATAAGGGTGAAATGACCCAAATTCTAAATAAGAATTTCTATCCGTGGGTTTAAAAAAGGTTCGTACTTGAACTCTATTATTCACACTCCGGTAGGTAGTAACATCCAAAAAATTAATTTCTTGGGGATGATGGTGCCACTCGAATTTAACATGTTGATCCCTAGTATCCAACCACTCACAAAAAGATTCCACCTTGTCATTTCCCCGAAACAAAAAGTATAGATCATCAATAAATCTCCCATACCAAAGAATAGATGTGTGGAAGGGGTTAGATTCATGCAAAATATATTGCTCCTCCCATTGGCCCATAAATAAATTAGCAATACCCACCAACACCCTGAAACGGATTTTCGGGTGGCAGTATTAAGCGTTTTGCAGAAAGGCGATTACAAAATGTTATTACAGAAGGAAGCATTTTGGATACACACGTTACAAACCAAGCATCCGTTGGGTCTGAATCTTGATTTATCCTTACAATGTTTTTTGTAATATGAGAAGTGGATGCGTTTCCCTTTAAGAGTTCAAGGAAGCATTGTATTTATACTGGTTCTTATGAGTTGCTCTGGGCGTGCTAATGAAGATACCGCCGCCTGGTCCTTGGAGCATTTGTAAAAAGTGGTGAAGTGTATGAGAGGTTGATCGCAGAGGTCAGTACTATAAGTGTTCGGTTCTGGTTTTTGATGATGTTAAGATAAAAAAGAAAAAAAAGGGGGGAAGTGTTGATTGCTTTGTATTACTTTACTATTTTTATTAGGCCACGCCCCTGAAGAAGATATTCACGAAATCCGATGAACAGCCGGCCCCGGATTGGGCGCACGGCCCGGATTGCATTGTTCAACACTCCTATGATCAAGAGAATACATATTTGGGACCAATTGGACACAGGACTGCTTTTGTGAACAAGTCTGGGGACTTTGAGTTTTGTGTAAATTGCTATAGGAACTATAAGCATTGTGGACAATGAATAAGATATATAGTAAATAATATTTCAAGTATAAATTTGTGTGTAATAATTTTGACTCTCCCTGGGATAATCCCTCCATTTGTGATAGCCTTTTCAAAGGCAGGGGTGTTGCTTTTTGCTGTCTGCTGCCAGTACTTGCTCGTGGGCTCATTTTGAGGGGGAACATGCAGGAACGCAGTTCCGGCAGTTACCCCAAAGAGGTCACATGTCAGGTGGCCCCGCCCACCTGACTCTCAGCCATTTCGGGCTCATTTCAGCCTGGATTGGGGCTGAAACAGCCTGGGTCGGGCCTCTGACGGGTGGTGGATCACTCTCCCGCTCAGCAGCGGCCCGATCCTGACCATTTTGTGCCCCTTTCAGCCATTTTCAGACCCTTTTTGTCATTTTGGGACCAATTTTGGCCCTGAATGGCCAGGATTGGGTCTAAAACAGCCAGGATAGGTGATGTCAGGGGGTGTGGCATATGCAAATCAGTTATGCTAATAAACCACTTCTGGCGATATCAAGCATATGCTAATGAGTTATGCTAATGAATTATGCTGATGAGTTCCTCCAGCTCTTTTTCTATGAAATGACCCCTGCTCGTGGAGTTTATTGGCAAAGGGAGCTTTGACTCTCAAAAGCTCCTACTTTGAAATCCTAGTTGGTCTTTAAGCTGCTGCTGGACCTCAATCTTGCTCTTTGGCTACAGATCATCGGGGCTACCATCTGTAACTATCTGGTTACTGTGGTTTGCTTCTGCTTACCCTTCTCATTGCAAAGTGTAATTTCCTCACCATTTCTTGCAACAGTGATATTACTTAGCATTAATACACCCCTTTTAAAATGTTCCATGCTCTTCCTGTACACACCATGGAGAATACCAAAGAGCATCCTAGTAAGGAACTACAGCATACACCCCCCCCCCATAAACAGTGTATATGGGGGGAAATGACCAAGGATGCCTTCCTAAGTGGGTTGAAACAGCTCCACCATGGTATTAACTGTCTGAACCAATTAAGAACTGATGAATTGACAAGCAGATACCTGGAAAGATGCATTTTTAAATACATAATAAAAAATAAATAAATAGGCAAGCAGGCCCACTATTTCTACCCTTCACAGAGAGACAAAGTATTTGTACACATTACGGCATCCACACATTCAGACTTTAATGAGAAAGTAATTCAAAGTAACCGTGCACAAGACGACAGTCTTAAGACTTTCTGATCGATGGCCTTCTCCGCTCACCTTCCAGCCCCAGGTTCAGTCATTGCTATTGCGCCAATACATTTCCCTGCCGCCATTTCTGGAATGAATCTTTCAATCTGCTCTTTGGAACCGTAGTTTGCAATGTAGGGCATGACGATGTCAGAATGCAGGCTGAATCCAGGGCCTGTGCAGTTCACGTACATTCTGGAAATAATTATAATGACAGAAAAAAGACAATTCTAAAAGAAAAAACACACAAAGGGAAGCCCCTTAAATTAGATACTTTAAGTCACCAAATCAAGCCAATGGGCTGACAGATTCAAAAAATGCTACTTAAAAAGAAAATTCATGCAACAACACCACCTGCTGGCAGTTTAACTAAGACCAGGCTGACATTCCTTCTGCGTGCCAAGCTGGGGACACGTTGGCTCAGATGTACAGGATCAAAGACCGGAGAGCAAGATGTCCCTTCTGGACTAGTTATCTCTGAGCTGGTCAGCCTGAATATGGGCTGCTCCAGTTCAGATTCCAGTAGGGTTGCCAACTCCAGGGTGGGAAATTCCTTGAGATTTGGGGGTGGAGCCAGGGGAGGGCAGGGTTTGGGGAGGGGATATAATCCTGTTGCAGCAGGATATAACTTGATAGAGTCCGCGCTTCACACCGGCCATTTTCTCCAGGGGAACTGATCTCTTAGTGATTCCGCACACGCTGGATAATGCACTTCCAATCCTCTTTATAGATCATTTGGAATGGATTTTTTTTGTGTGAGGAACAAAAAATCCACCTCAAACGATTGATAAAGTGCATTGAAAGTGCATTATCCAACGTGTGCGGAATCAGCCTCTGTAGTCTGGAGATCCGTTGTAATTCTTGGAGGTTTCCAGGCCCCTGGAGGATGGCAACCTTAAGTTCCAGACAGGGGATTCCGTGACTGAATATTCCTCAGTAAAAAACAGTTACCACATCATGAAAAGTCACATCATGAAGAGACAAGACTCACTGAACGCCCCCTCCCCCCACTAATGCTAGGGAAAGTGGAAGGCAGTAGGAAAAGAGGAAGACCCAAAACGAGATGGCTGGACTCAATAAAGGAAGCCACAACCATTATTTCGCAAGACCTGAGCAAAGCTATGAATGATATGATGTTTTTGAGGTCGTTAATTCATAGGGTCACTATAAGTTGGAAGCAACTTGACAGCACAAAACACCCCCTCCCCCCCACCCACAAACTCCACACAAAATACTAGAACACCAGGAGATTTTAATCTAGCTTTCTCCCCAACATGTTCCTTTTCTATGAGGGGGCAAGTTTTTGACAGGATTTTGACAATATTCAGTCATGTCTAAAGTGGCACAGACCAGACACAGTACTGTCAGTCCTTATGAGTGGGAATAGGCCAGCTCCATTCATTCTTCCCTCCTTCCTCTTGCTACCCAGCCAACAGCAACTGGCTGCGTCCTTCTTCCTTGGATACATCCAGGAGCCTCTTCTTCCCCAGGAGGGCCGTGCATGGCAGGCTCCAGCCACTGGATGAGCTCAGAAAATAGTGTGGTGTCAAGAAAGGTTTGAGGGAGAGGGAACAAACCGTGCCCACCTCTCTCTCTCCTTCTTGCCCTTGTTTTCGAGCTGGGAGCAGAAGGGGGATTAATACAGCTCTGGAACAACTGGAGTCAAGTGGCCCCCATGTGACAGCACTTAGAGGTTATTCAGTTCAGCCATGGGACTTTTTTTCAGCTGGAATGTGGTGGAACGGAGTTCTGGAACCTCTTGAAAATGGTCACATGGTCGGTGGCCCCACCCCCCGATCTGCAGACAGAGGGGAGTCTAGATTGCCCTCTGTCTGGTGATCGGGGGGGGCGGGGCCACCGGCAATGTGAGCATTTTCTCCGAGGGCAACCCACTGAGTTCCACCACCTCTTTACCCAGAAAAAAAGCCCTGGATATGCCAATGATGGCAAAGGATTTAAGTGGGCCATGTGTACAGGGGGCACTAGGCTTAGATATCTGCTTGGCACAGGTGGCCTCCAAAGCAGCGGCCCACCAGTTCCCTTCTCAGTTTGGTGTAGTGGATAAGAGCAGCAGGACTCTCATCTGGAGAGCCGGGTTTGATTCCTCACTCCTCTGCTTGAAGCCAGCTGGGTGACTTTGGGTCAGTCACAGCTCTCTCAGCCCCACCCGCCTCATAGGGTGGGGATAATAACAACACTCTTTGTAAACCCCTCTGAGTAGGCGTTAAGTTGTCCTGAAGGGTGGTATATACATTCAAATGTTGTTGTTGTTATGCTGCAGGGTCAGTCTGCCCATGTTATCAGGCACTTCTGACAGGCTTCTAGAGCTCTGAGTGCACTTCTGACACACTTTGTCTTCCACACATGGACAGTGCAGCTTAATGTCATATCTGGTGAAGCTACTTCGCCCTGACTAAGTCTCAAAAGGGGCTCTATTCCTTGAATCCTCTAAGAAACAGGGTGAAGGATTTGCTGTTACTACACAGGCGTTACAGTACAGAGAAACAGGAGAGTACCGTACAGTACAGAGAGAGAGTACAGAGAGACGTGAGAGAATGGTAAAGAGATCCTGCAGGTGGGAAAGAGCCATAGAACTGCCCTTTTAAGGGAGAGACCCCTTGACTAGACCTTCCCCACGCTTGCAACGCACGCAGTTCCCACAAAGACCGACATGATGCCCAAAGAACATTTTAGACAGTACAACCCAAAGCAGAGTTATAGTTTTCCAAATCCAATGAGATTTCACAGGGTTGAGCTACAAGTGACGAATGACACTTGCCTGGCAAGTGAACAGACTCACGTGTATTCCTCCCTGTTCACTTGCCCTCCACTTGATCACGTAGGAATACACTTGATCACAGGGAGGAATACACGTGAGTCTGTTCACTTGCCAGGCAAGTGTCATTCGTCACTTGTACCTCGACCCACAGTTAGCAGCAACCCTAGGCAGACTTATCCAGGAGAAGTGCCACTGAATAAATCGGGGCTTGCTCCTCAGTAAACATCCGTAACATTGCACCGTTAACAACTACAAAATATTGCCAGTAGCAAAGACAGGAGAATAAAACGTCACTGCAATTGCTTTCTGTTTTTGTAAGCTCGTGCCGTGCATTGTTCAATATACCGCCTCTGTTACTTTTTTCCATTCTTTTAAATTTTGTAACTCTAGTCCTGTTGCATTGCTTATTAGATGTCGCATGCTATCCAATTGTTTTGTTTTACTCCATGTAATCCGCCTTGAGTCTCAGTGAAAACGGCCGGCTTTATAGAAGGTAAACAAACAAACAAATAAATGCATGTCTTCAAAGGAACTTGGATAGGGTTAAAATCGCGGACGGGTAAACAGTAGGCAAGGAGAGTCCTTTACTGCCCCAAAGGCTACTTACTGCTCTTCCCAGGTGATTGCTGCGGAGAGGATGTCTCCTCCAATGCCGCCACATTCTTCCGATATGTTGACTCCCAGCAACCCTTGCTGGCCAGCTTTCTCCCAGAGTTCTCTGCTTACCTGCCCAGCCTTCTCCCATCTGCAAATAAGGCAGGCTTGTCACAAAGCAGTGATGTCTTTTTACAGTCTGTGTTTTGCAACCGGGATAATTTAATTAGTCAGAATGCAAGTTTAATGATCTGGAGTAATGAACTAAGCAGACCAAGGCAGTGGTGGTGGAGAGTGCCCGCAAGTCATAGCTGAGTTATGGTGACACCTGCCCCCCCCTCCGGTGGGGTTTGCATGGCAAGAGACTAACAGAGGTAGTAGCGACCCTGCTTAGCTTCTGGGATTTGACGAGACCAGGCTCACCTGGGCTATCCAGGTCAGGGCATGCAGCCCAAGGTAGGGTTACCAATTCCAGCTTGGGAAATTCCTGGATATTTGCAGAGGGATATTTGGGGAGAAGAGGGAACTCAGCAGGGTATAATGCCATAGACTCCATCCTCTGAAACAGCCGTTTTTCCCAGGGGAAATCAGATGTAATTCTGGGAGATTTCCAGGATGCCTCTGCAGGTTGGCAACTAGTCCAAAGGGCTGAAGACCTGATAGAGGCTGTCAGCTACAGAGCTCCTCCTAGTGGTGACATTACTGCAACAGCCACACTCCAACACCCCCTGGCATTTTTCATCCAATCCTCTAAAACAGGCGTTTATTTTATTTATTATTTATTTATTTGTTTATTTAATTTGTCATTTATAGTCCGCCTTTCTCACTGAGACCCAAGCTACAAGAGACAAATTACACGAGGAGGAGCACATGAAGGGAGTTGCAATGTTAGCCGGGAAGCTGAGTTTTAAAAGAGATCGGAAGGCTTTGTTAATTCCCCCCTCTCTACAGACCCAGGGAGATTGCTGCTCAGAGGATTTGTTAATTTCCTATTTGCTTCTAAGGCTCTGTCAGTTTTACCTCCCCTTCCAAAAGGCAAAGAAGAAATAAACAGACCTTCTGAGCAGCCATCTCCCTGCCTCTGTAAAGAGGGGAAATTGACAAAGCCTTCTGATCTCTTAAAACTCAGCTTCCCAGCTAACACTGCGACTCCCTTCACGTGCTCCTCCTCATGTAATTCATCTCTTGTAGCTTAGCTCTGAGACTCAAGGTGGATTACATAATGTGAGATTTAGTACAGTCAATATCAAGGACATTTCCATAAACAATGCCATAGGGTAAATAGATACAAGTTCACAAAGACATAGCATTAGTAGGAATCCAATACAACATAGTGGTGGGTACGGGTGTGCGCTTCGGGTATCCGATTCAGAAATCCCGAAGCAAAGCTTTCTGAAGCATTCGTAATGCTTCGGGAAGCTTCAGGGCCTCTGGGGATTAAGTTTAAAGGGCCCTTTCGCAAGCGGCAGGGCCCTTTAAACTTACCCATTTCCCACCCTTACCCCACCACCTCCACTTACCATTGGCACCGTGCTGGAGGAGGCAGCCTCCCTCCTGCCTACTGGAGGCGGCGGCAGCAACCCTCTCTGCCAGCAAGCCGTGCCAGCTGCGGGGCGACATGGAAGGCCCTCTCTGACAGCCAGCCGCGCCGGCCGTGGCTGTACTGCAGCGGCTGCAGGGAAGGCTCTCTCTGCTGGCCAGCCGCACCGGTCACGGCTGCACGGTAACAGCAGCAGGGAAGGCCTTTCCCACTGGCCAGCACAGCGTTGGGCCGCTCCAGCCTTCCGCCTGACCAGGTGTGGGGTATGGGGTGGGGTTTAAAGGTGGGGGTGGGAGTATAAGGGTGGTGATGGGCCTCCCCCCTTCCCTGTCACTTCAGTAGGCTCCGAATCTTTCTGGAGCATACCGAAGCGACTTAGAAATCTAATTTTGGGGCTTTTTCCGAGGTGGGAAACCCAAATATTTTTCGGGTGCACAACCCTATTGGTGAGGTCGATGGAGAATTCTAACTAATTAGAGGAATATCTGAGATCCCCTCCCTACATTGGAAGCAATCTAGAGGGCCTTGTGTCCTGTAGCATTTTGGAGAAAACACAAAACAATCTTATTCTACATGGCTTTCTGCTGAGGGTGTGGAACTTCAGTGTTTTGAACAAGGGATCTAGTTATCATTACCCTCCTTTTGCAGCTGCCCTGGAGTTACATCATGGCGGTGCCCATGGTTATGGTGATTTTACAGTAGCCTGATTTGTTTGGTGGTGTCTGGTTTTTTATGCTATTTGGATGAATGTGGATTAATATTATTAGATTTTATGCTATTTGCAATGATGTTTAATTGTATTTTAACAGTATATTGCTGGAAGGTGCCCTGAGCCCGCTTGCGGGAAGGGTGGGTTATAAGTTGAATAAAATAAATAAAAAAGTTAAGGGGACTACTCATTTGCTAAGTAGTTTCACTGTGCAAACACGATTTTATCTGTTTCTTCTTCAGAGCCACCCTGAGCTTTAGAAAGGGACAGGGCAAACATCTAAAAAGTGATAAGAGACAATGGACTGCTAATCTACACCCACATGTTGTCGTCCTCTAGTTGTCCTGCTGAATTTTGTCCCAAATCCAGTTTGTCATGATCTTTTTGGGAAGATCACAATCAGAGCACCTCTGGGCACTGTGTGCGAGAGAAGGTGAGCATTTTTGCAGGTCACACCCATATCAACAACATTTTCCTTGTCTCAGCTCCCACGGCTTCCACCCCCTCCCCAAAGGGCTTTGGTGTAGTGGTTAAGAGTGGCAGGACTCTAATCCGGAGAACCAGGTTTGATTCCCCACTCCTCTGCTAAAAGCCAGCCGGGTGACCGTGGGTCAGTCACAGCTCTCTCAAAGCTCTCTCAGCCCCACCCACCTCACAGGGTGATTGTCGTGAGGATAATAATAACAAACTTTGTAAACTGCTCTGAGTGGGTGTTAAGTCATCCTGAAGAGCGGCATATAAATCAAATGCTGTTGTTGTTGTTGTTATTATTAGTATTATTTCCAGCCATTTAAAACTTCTGGAATTGCAAGATTGCTTTATTGTTATAGCCTAGATGAGGCGTAGTGGTTAGAGTGCTGGACTAAAATCTGGGAGACCCAGGTTCAAATCCCTACTCTGCTATGGATATCTGCTGGGACAGTCACACCCTCTCAGGATTGTTGTGAGGATAAAATGGAGAATGGTGTAAGCCATATGAGTCCCCTTTGGGGAGAAAGGTGAGGTATAAATGAAGTAAATAAATAAATCTACAAATCTATTGCAACAATGTGTAAGTTCCCAGTTTTCATTTTTTTTACATAGTATGTCTCTCTAGCCCTTTTTTGTGTAGAGTTGTAAGGGGAAAGGTGCCTGCTGCTACAAAATTTTAAAAAATGAAAACTGGGAACTAGCAGATTGTTGCAACAGATCATTACACTGCTATAAAGCCCCTACTAGACAGGTAAAGGGAGGATGTAAGGACATTTCCAAGAAATGCTGAACTTGAAAATACTGCCTAGCCCGTGAGGCAGAACGTTCTGCCTAGTCGAAAGCTTTCCACAGCAGAAACCACATAGCCTAGATCAGGAGCCCCCAACATGTTTAGATTATGGACCAGTTTGCAATTTGAAAATGGCTACTGTACGGAAAAAAACAAACAGAGAGGGTCTGCCACTGGGGGCAAGATCAGTTTTTTGGTTTCAGTTTCCAAAAAAAGAAAAGGAATTGTTTCCTGCGTGGCCTTGCAGAGAAGCTGCCACACTCAGACATAAAGTCTCTGTCTCCAGCCAAGTTCACGGTGAACCACCGTATTTACCAGCCCAAGATGAGTTCAGTGCTTTGCTAATCAGTCATTTGACAGGACATAAAGCTCCTTGGTCGTTGGGACTTTTTTTCCTTCCCTGTTCCAAGCAAGACACTTTGGATTGTCTCTGCAAGACTAGGGGAATAAGTATGCACCAGGAAATATAGAGGCGGGCACCATGGTACTCACAGGTGCCCCCCTGGGGATCTCTGTATGATCTCTGTCAAACAACCTTTTCAAATCATTGCTGATTCTTATGGCAAATGGTTTATTTTTTTCATTTCAAATGTCTTAAAAGGCAGGCATTTTGTTCCATTTTTAAAAAATGCTTATTTTGCGGCATAGTTGACTTTCTGAATTGCAGCAGACAAGTACCTGAACTGTTTGTTTGTTGTGCTTAATAATGGCCAGCTTTATATTTTGTGGTCTGTATGGGCACTGCTCCAGATGCGGAGAGGCCAATCCCTTCGCTGCCTCAAGCCCTGCGGGGCGAAGTGACCTGTAAGGTCCCCTCTCACCTTTCCACAGCCCCGCAGACGATGTTCGGGGAGTTAGGGGACATCAGGACACCAGAGAAGGTGGCCGGCAGCAATGGGCCAGCTGTCAGCCTTCCCTGACTGTGGGAGAAGTTGCACGGGTTGATGACATCATCAGCTGGCGCCCAAGCATTCCTTGCTTCTTGGCCCAACCCAGAAACAGCCAAGGGCCTCACAGACAGCCTCCAGAAAGGTAAGGAGAGGCCCAAACATTCTGGTGAGGATGTTCGGGGGGGGGGGGGGGGAGCCTCAGGTCTGGAGGCCACCCAGCCATTAGCTGAGAGTCTCTCTACACAAGACATCTTACAAGAGAATGGTTAAGTGTAGAGAGAAGCAATGTTCGCGGGGAAGAGTAGTTTTAAAAGACAGAGCCAAAGGCTCTGTCAATTTCACCTCTCTACAGAGCTGGCAAAGATCACTCCTCAGAGGGCTTGTTAATTTCCTCTTTGCCTAACAGAGCCTTAGGGGAGGTGAGAAGTGAAACTGACAAGAGTCTTTGGCTCTGTCTTTTTAAACTACTCTTCCCGGCTAGCATTGCGTCTCCCTACACTTGAACATTCTCGTGTAAGATGTCGCATGTACAGCGACTCTGATAGAAGCCCTGAAAAGGGGTTGCGGGAGTGGGGCTGCTTCTGGGGCAAGGTGGTGCCGCAAATCCAGGCCCAGTTGGTGGACCAGGGCCTGGGGGCGGGACCAGGAGGTGAGGATGAAACAGGTGATTGGGGGGAGAACAAATAAAAGAAGGCCTCCAGATCAGGAAGGAGCAAGGGATGGCAGACCAGAGTGCTGAGGGGTCTGGGCTCTTAGGAAGCAGGTTCAAAAGGGATTTGGGTGCTGGATACCACTCTTATGCTCTTCCTGTGTGAGGCCTGGAGAGGCCAGGGTGACACAACAACACAATGGGTGACAGAGCATCAGCTCTGGTACAGGGAGTGCCTCACATGGCCATTTCAATTATTTTTCAAAGTGAAACAGTTTTTTGATATAATGATATACTGATATAGAGCAAAACTGCTTGTGTTTTTTTAAAAGGTGGATGCCATGGGATAATGCATTACTGTTCAGACCACCTGAAAATCTAAATACGCTATGCATACAGTTTAAAGAGCATGTCTGAAGGTGCCCAGTGTGGCACGATCCTGCCTTGCTTTTAAAACAGCTGGAATTGAAACGGATTCAAAATGGGATGGTCTTTTGGTGTGAAAAGTCTGTAAACTAAACAGCCGCAGAATGGTCAAACAGTATACTAAGCCACAGGCAGAAAGTTGGGACCCTTGACATGTTCTGAACAGACATGGAAGAAGCCAAATATTTTAATATCTGTAAATGGGAGAAAGATTTGTTTTCCTTTACAGCCATAAAGACTAGAGGGGAGAGAGGGATCACTGATGGGCAGTTGAATCCTATGAGTGTTTACTCAAAATTAGGCCCCACTGTATTCATTGAGTTTTCAAACTACAGAATGCAGGACTGCACGATTTATCAGGTTTCCAGTAAATATCCTGGGAACGCTGGCAACATTCTTGTTTGCTCAGATCTACTGAGTTGCAAACCGAAGAAATGCTATTTAACAATTAAGGGAACTATCATTATAAGAACAAACTAACAGCAAGCTTAACAGAAACAAGCTATAGTCCGCAAGCAATACAAGATTTTTTACAGCATTCCACTCACTCTGCGTGATACGGAACGACAGCCTCCTGGAAGAATTTTCTAACACTTTGCCGGAAGATATCGTGGTCTGAAGAGAAGATTCTCCGAGTTCCTATGTCCATTAAAGTTTTAGCAGAAGAGGTTTCCAAGCGTACAGTGTCATGATTTTCAGTATTAAAGAACCTTAAGAAAGCAAAATAGAGCATTCATAGGTAAAAAAATCCATACATCTTTTTAAAAAACACGCTTGCCACAGCTGGCTTTTTATTTTTGTTGGCTTTTCTTTGGGACACTGGTTCTTTTGAGGTTGATCTCTCCATCGGTGATGAAATTTGATAAACTGCCATGCTGGGATGTGCTGATAATTATTATTGGGGGAACGGTTGTAATCTGGGGGAAATGCTGACTCCTGCTACTAATGAAATGGCCGAACTTTGTCAAAACTTGCAGCTTATTTTGCTATATTGCACTGTACCTTACTGCTTTGTTAGTTTTTTTGAGACTTAAAAAAATCTGCCTTGAGTCTCAGTGAGAAAGGTGGACTGTAAATATAGTAAATGCAATTAATGAAACGACAATTTCTCCTCTTACAGCAGGTAAGATATTTATTGCTTGGAGTAACTTTCATAACATTGCCAAACATCTAGAACATCCTTTATGGCAATGTCAGATACAAATGTTTTAAATAAACAAAACGGACACTGCAGAAGACTCATAACTGCCATCGAAAATAGGAGTGATGCATAGAGCTTCCGCCGTCCATAAGGTTTGACAGAACCTATCACATCGGCTTATTTCTTATTTTCTTCAGCACTGGACTTGTTGTATATTGTCCTATGTGGTCGTTAGAAATGTCCCACACCCACTCTGAATGAATGGGATACTCCTCAAATAGATCGGGTTTATGAGGCAGATAACAGAGCTGATACGGACAACCCGTCATTCTAGCTATGCTGCCAAACTGAATTTCACCCAGATTTGATTGCACTACAGTGTAATAAGCTGCCAAGTACACCAGATATGAAAGTGGTTTCTCTCTCACACATACTTACGGAGAGAATCTGTACTGGTGGAGGTTTTTATTCCATGACAAAGACAGTAGACACTGCAGGCAAGAAATAGGTACCGAGTACAGCAGAAACACTCTTATGTATGTATGTAATTCATTTATAGCTCTTCTTTCTCCCCAATGGATACCCAAAGTGACTAACATTGTTCTCTTCCTCTCCATTTTATCTTCACAACACCCTGTGATGTAGGTTGGGCTGAGAGTGTGTGATTGGCCCAAGGAGACCCTGAAGGCTTCTACGGCGGGAATTTGAAGCTGGCTATCTCTGAGCCTGGTCTGACACTCTAATCACTAGGCAACACTGGCTCCGCACTTTACTCTCCTGTTTCATAAAAAATTACAACTTTGCAAGATACGTTTTTAGATTTCACTCTGTCAACACTCAGAAGTGAAGCTAAAACTCAGAAGTGAAGCTAAGGATCTCGGAGAGCCAAGTTCGAATCCCACTCTGTCGTGGGAACTCACTGGGTTACCTTGCACCTCTCACACATACTCAGCCTAACCTTCCTCACAGGGTTGTTGTAAGGATAAAATAGAGAATGATATGTGCCCCTGAGTTCTCTGGAGAAAGGGTGAGATCAGGGGTCATTTCGTAGAAAAAAAGCTGGAGGAACTCATTAGCCTAACTCATTAGCATATGCCACACCCCTTGACATCACCAGAAGTGTGTCATTAGCATAACTGATTTGCATATGCCACACCTCCTGCCATCACCTATCCTGGCTGTTTTGGACCAAATCCTGGCCATTCAGGGCCGAAATTGGGCCCAAAATGGTCAGGATCAGGCGGCTGCTGAGCGGGAGAGTGATCCACCACCAGTCAGAGGCCTGATCCGGGCCACTTCGGCCCCAATCCAGGCCGAAATGGGCCCAAATGGCCGAGAGTCAGATGGGCGAGGCCACCTGACATGTGACCTCTTTGGGGAACTGCCAGAACTTGTGTTCCTGCGTGTTCTCCCTCAAAAGGAGCCCTGGGTAGGATAAGAAGGTACTTAATAAATATGGTAGACAAAAGTTTACAGGCCACAGTTGTTTTGTCTCTGCTTCATTCTGCAAAGCTAGGAGGATGCCAATCCATCCATTAAGGTGAGATTGCTGACCGAAGAAAGAGCTTGGTGGCTGAATCAACATTATTTTAATCTACGCCGCCAATCAGATTGCTAGTGGCCAATCAGAAGTCCTGCTGGGGAGGAGCCCCACCCAGTGCGCTAGGGACTGGTATTTTAAATTGTTTTTACTGTCTGCTTCTAGCCTAAGGGCTGTGACGATAATCATTTAGTCTGCCCAATGTTTTATGCTTTAGAGATTCTATGCTATTTTATGCTCTGGATGTTTATGTGCTTTTAGTGGTTGTTTTTGTGATGCTATCCTGTTTGATTTTATGGCCCACCTCAAGCTGGGTCTCGGAAGGGCAGCGTAATTTTTTTGAAATAAATCAATGAGCCAATATACGAAACAGAACATTCACTGCTGAGAGACACTCCCGTGTATACATTTCAGTACTGAGCATGTACAAATAAACAGGTGAACACACATGCCATGGGGCTCAACAGTCTCTTCTCCTTCTGTAGCACACGTTCCTCTCCCTGCTTTCTGCTCTTGCCAAATTCATCAGCTGCTGCCCCTCTGCAAGTCCTTCTCCCAGCCTCCCCTTGGCATGAGTTGCTGTGCTATTCCTGTTCCATTTTTGCATAGGTTACCTTGCCCCAAGGTCAATGCTTTCGGGAAGCAGGGTTTTTTCCCTGTTTCCCCACAGAATGTGGTACATTCATGCACCTCGGAAGATTTCCCCAGTTTTTCACTGATCGTTCTCAAACCTGCTGTGCTCCAAAGTTTTGGGAAAGACTACAGGATAGGTGCTGGATAGGTGCTGTGCGGATAGGAAAATCCAGATTTTTTGGCCCACCAGGCAGCCATGTTCCCTTGACTGTGTTCCCACGCCAGAATTTCTTCCCCCATCACTGGGGGCTTTTTATTTTTTTAAAAATCAGTTCCAGAATATCATTATATCGATATACCGTTGTAACAACAGGTGTAGCCAGTTGCATTCTCAAGCAATCGTTTTTTTAAAAAGTTTCTAACACCTTCCCTTGCAGTGATACAAGGAAAAAGGATTATCTTCACAAGGGAAGGGTCTAGAGACTTACTTATTTTGAAAATGAAAGTTGGGAATTTAGACATGTATAGTGTTGATTTAAAAAAAATTGCAAGGGCCCTGGTAGCCCAGAGAAGGGGGGTGGCCACTTCTGGAGGACTGGGGCAGGGAAACCTGTGGAAGCCATGTGGAAGTTTTACCCGCAGCAGCTAGGGTTGCCAGCCTCCAGGTGTTAGCTGGAGATCTCCCAGAATTACAACTGATCTCCAGGCAACAGAGGTCAGTTCCCCTGGAGAAAATGGCTGCTCTGAAGGGTGGACTCTATGGCATTATACCCCATGGAGGCCACTCTCCTCCCTAAACTCCACCCTCTCCAGGCTCCACCACCCCAAATCTCCAGGAATTCCCCAACCCAGACCTGGCAACCCGCCAGCAGCACAGGGGAAACCACAAAATCCAGTCCCTGTGTGCAAGACACCGTATTCGTGGGTAAGCCTCTCCCATTCGATTAAACAAGATTATCCTCTCTCTTCGGTAGAACTCTCAAACACTTCCCTGCAGTTTCGGCTACTAGTCAGTCATTTCCAAGCTCCAACCTTTGCACTCTCTCTCCTCTTTCACCACCTCCCCGTGCTTCTAGCATGGATCGAACACACACGAGCCATGGCCCATGTCGATTCTAGGGTTTCCACAGTTGAGTCTAGGTTGTGCAGAATAAGTACTTTCTCTCCCCAGAAGCTTGAAAAGCCGACTCTCGGAAGCTTGGAAATCTAGTTGTTCAAGGTGCTTTGGAACCCAGATCTTGCTCTAAAAATAGAAGCAAGCAGTAGTCCAGCAGCACCTTAAAGACTACTAACTATATTGATTCCAGCACAGACTTCCCTGAATCAGAGCTCACATCGTCGGCTACATTGGAGTGAATGCAGAATCTGCAAGGGATTATGCTGGAATATACTTTGCTAGTTTTTACGGAGCCACTGGACGGCAGTTTAATGTCGCTGCAACAGACTAAAGTGGCTACCCCTCTGGATTCCTTTTTCCCAGGGAGTCTGGCTCCAGAAGGCTGGGTTACCCTTAGGGGCTTTACCCAATCGCTCAGCAGCAACTCTTCCAAGTCAGCAGTGGGTAGCCGCCGCCTCATTTCAAGGCAAGGTTTGCTTCGGTACAAGCCCTGTCACGTCACAGCCACATCGCAGAGAACAGATCGCCTGCGCTGGAACTAGGATCAAGTTCACCGCCTCTGTTAAAACAGCTGCAGGATCCAGTCCGACGGTCAGGGTGACACACTCGTTGCTTTCCTGCATTCATTTCTTCAGCGCCGAGTCCTGCAGTGCTTGTTTTTGTGCAATCATCAGCACACTATAATTACCTGTCATTTGCAAACCCACTGAAAATCACAGAATCATAGGGTTGGAAGGGCTCTCTAGGGTCATCTAGTCCAACCCCCTGAACAATGCAGGAAATTCACAACTACCTTCCCCCCACACATACACACCCAGTAACCCCTACTCCACGCCCAGATGATGGTAAAACACCGTCAGGATCCCTAGCCAAATTGGCCTGGGGAAGGCTGCCATCTTCTTTCGGCAGGGTTTCTGTGTTTTCAGGAACCGGATGAAGGCTAACATACAATACGTCAATCGTTCACCCCACTGAAAGATGTAGAAATGAGGGCTGTACCTGTTGCATTTGAGTTCTGCTCTACAGTTGTTACAGGCAGAGGAGTCTTGGCCCAAAAAAAAGGCAGCAACCTTACGGCAATATATATCAGGGATAGTTACTACCTACTTCTTCTACTATGGTATAAAGAGGCGACTGTATTTTATATGTGCATTCCACATCAATATTTTGTCTTGGGAAGTAGGTACTGACACCACTGGTTAAGGGTAACAACCCCAGAGGGGCACCCGGGTTCCTGTGCCATCCTATGGGAAGCTGCACCTTTCTAAGTCCTGTCTAAGCTCACTGAAGTCAAGGTGCTTAGACTGGAGTAACTCTTCTTAGGACCTGGGTCCAACAGCACCTTAAAAACCAACTAGGTTTCCAAGATCAAGATGGGTAGTTGTGTTAGTTTGTCTGTAGCAGCAGAAAAGAGCAAGAGTCCAGTAGCACCTATAAGACTAACAAAATTTGTGGCAGGTGTGAGCGTCCGTGAGTCACAGCTTACTTCTTCAGATATGAAAACAAATAAGAGGGTTAAACCAATGGAAAAAATAGAAGTATATGTCAAACAGAGTAAGCAAGCAATAACTTAGCTACAAAAATATTTCAAATATACAATATCACAGGAACAGTGGCAATCACAGTATACAATAAGTAAAGAATACAATCAGAGGAAACCATACAAGGGCTCAGGAAAAATAGACCCAAGGGAGGTCCAATGTCTGGTGCTTCATATTCTGTATTCTTTACTTACTGTACACTGTGATTGCCGCTGTTCCTGTTATATTGTATATTTGAAATATTTTTGTAGCCAAGTTGTACTTTATTGCTTGCTTGGTTTGAAATATATGTCTATTTTTTCATTGGTTTAGTCCTCTTATTTGTTTTCATTTTCACACTCTTGAGGGTTGCTCCTTATTGTTTGTGTTTCACTTCTTTAGCTACAGCTAGAATTCACATTTGGAAATCACTCCACTCTCCAAGACCAAAGGACAGATGGACTCACATTCTAGCTGTATCTGAAGAAGAGAACTGTCACTCACGCAAGCTCATACCCTACCCCGGACTCTTGCTCTTTTCTAGATTTCCAAGGTTTCAGCTTCTGGAGTCCCAACAGAGCTCACAAACCTGAAACTATCTTTTAAGGTTCATACCACTAGGCGCTTGGGCAGCAACGCGCCGCTGCCCAAGTAAACCCGTGAGAAATGATCCCGGACGCCAAATGCTGCCAAGTCACTCAGTAAGTCTGGGCATAGGCTTGTAACTGAGTGGGCACGACTCCAGCCCCCAACTCCCCGCACGGTTTCGCTGCACATCGAGTCGAGAAAGTTTCTCTCCCCCCCTCCCCGCCCTTTCATTCAGCCGGAAGAAAAGGAAATGTCGGAGCCTCCCCCAGCAGCTGCCAGTTCAGGAGCATTGGAATCGCCGCCCCCCGCCGCCCCGCTCCTTTCCGCTTCGCGCCCTCCGCAGCACTTTGGGGGCATCTCCCGCCTTAGCTGTGGACCAGTCTCCCCGGCTTTTCTGCACGGCAGGCGCCTTTTGCGCGCCCTCCTCGCCCCTAGAGGCTCACCCACCTGCCCGGCGCCTTCTCTCCCCCCAGCAGGGAGAGGCCCCGCAGAGCCCGGCTCGCCAGCAGCCGCGAAGGAGAAGCCATGCCCGCGTCACTGCCGCCCTCGCGGAAGGACAGGCCCGTGTGTGAGGCCCTCTAGCGCTTTGCAGCCGCCTTACGCCTTGCTGAGGATTTAGTTGCCAACCTCCAGGCACGGCCTGGAGCCTCCCGGAATGGCAACGGGTCACCCGGCGACGCAGATCAGGGCCCCTGGAGGGTGGGCTTTATGGCATTATAACCTGCTGAGGTCCCGCCTCTCTCCAAACTCTGCCTTTCCCAAACCCGCCCCCCCCAATCTCCAGGTATTTCCCAACTTAGAGATGGCCTCCTTAGCGTGCCCGATGTCCTCCTATCTCAGAAGCTAAGCAGGGTTGGCCTTGGTTAGTAATTGGATGGGAGACCTCCCCAAAAAATCCGAGGTTGCAGAGCCAGGCAATGGCAAACCACCTCGGTTAGTCTCTTGCCATGAAAACCCCCACCAGGGATCGCAATGAGTCAGCTATGACTTGAGGGCTCTCTCCTCCACTAACCCTGACTCATTTATCTTGCATTTTAATTCTGTGCAAACTATTAATTTAACATTGCAGTTTAATTTTCAAATGACTGCATTTTGCCTCAGCTGCACCCTTGTGGCTGGCAGGAAGAGGAGGGCAGTTAAAGGATGATATCTCCCGCCTCAGCACACCCCAGTTGTTTGGGGGTCAAAAGAGCCCCCAATAGAAAACTGGCGGCTGCAGGAAAAGGAAGGGGTGTGGGGAGTTGTGCAGCAGGAAACTGCGGGAGGATGGCGCTTGGGGATGATGGAACTTGGGGAAGAAAGGATCTCCGTGGAGTCCACCCTCCAAAGGGGTCATTTTTCTCTAGAAGAACTGGTTTCTGTCATTGGGAGATCAGTTACAATTCTGGGCAATTTCCGGGCCCCACCTGGAGGTTGGCAACGTTATCTGTCTCTGAGGAATTTTTTTTTTTAGGATTGCACTGGTAAAATGCCAGGGAAAGAATAATCACACATTATCCTTGATTATTAAAGATAACGGAGTGCCATCTTGTGACCAGAAATGCAGCATTAACTATGTAAATCCCAATAGGTTATGTATGGCCTGTTATTCTATTGCAGGATCTGTCCAGGGGGTCCATCCAGGCCAGTTTTGCCCAGTACCTCTCATTGCTGCTGCCCTTGCAGGAGGCACGGGGGCACCAGCAACGAAATGTCCACACAACAGTTTTCCAGGCCCCCCATCCCGCTTCTATCCCGCCATGCCACTGGACAGATTTTCAGTCCTAAACAAAAAAGGAATTGCTGAAGAACGACAGTGTTATAAAGAAAAATCAATAAAGCATGAAAAAGCCCTTTGGTGTTACAGGAGGGAAATGGCAGCCTGGAAACGGAGGGAACTTGAGGCAAGTAAACTGGCTCTTATGTGGGCAAGACCTTAAAAACTGTACACCATCCCATCCACATGGTGTGTAAAGGTGTTGAGATGGTGATATTTCCAGATAGATGGCACCAAATCAAGTTTTGGAGAGATGAGAATGGAAACCTAGAAAGTAGATGTCACTGTCTGGATGCTCCAAAAAAGTGAAGACCACAGTACTGTTCCCAGCTTCCAGATGGTGGCTGGAGATCTCCCAAATTACAGGCCACAGAGATCAATTCCCCTGGAGAAAATGGCTGCTTTGGAGGGTGGACCCTATGACATTATATGCCACTGAGGTCCCTCCCTTCCCAAATCCCATCCTCTTCAGGCTCCACTCCCCAAATCACCTGGTATTTCCTAACCTGGAACTGGCAACAGGGCTAGATTAATACAGGCAGAGGCCCTAAACCAGAGTACCCCAGCATAGTGCCCACGGGTGCCATGACGCCTGCTGAACTTTACACATTTGATGGGGCCACTGTAAGGCCGAGCTTGGCTTGTTGTTGGCGTCCCTCATTCAAATAAAAGGGTTTCCACCTGAGGATCAGGAAGATTGGAAAGCACCTGGGCTTTCCTTAGTGTGTGGCTCCATTCCCCCTTCAGACTTTCCCTTCTTCCTGAGAAGTGTGAGGAGAGAGGTATTGTTTCACCCCACCTCCTGTGGCAGCCATTTTAGGGCTACAAGACAGAGCAAATAGCTGCTCTGCTCCCCAAATCTCCAGGAATTTTCCCAACATGAACCTGCCACCTTATCTACCGTTGCCAGCCTCCAGTTGGTAGCTGGAGATCTCTCGGAATTACAGTTAATCTCCAGATGACAGAGATCAGTTCCCCTGCAGAAAATGGCTACGGGCCAAGCTACAAGTGACGAATGACACTTGAAGGGCAAGTGTATTTCTCCCTGTTCACTTGCACTCCACTCAATCCACTTGCTGTTCAAGTGTCATTCGTCACTTGTAGCTTGGCCCTACGTTGGAGGGCGGACACTGGCATTATATGTTGCTGTGGCCCCAATCCTCCCCAAACCAGCCCTCTGCAAGCTCACCCCCCCCCCCGCCCAAACTCCAGGAATTTAGCAACTCCCCATTTTTTCTTGTACTGTTTTTAGTTTAATCAAGGGAAAGACGAGTTAGGAGTTAAAATCTTGGCTACCTGCTGGCAGACTTGAAATTAGGGTTGCCAGCTCCAAGTTGGGAAACACCTGGAGATCTGGGAAGTGAAACGTGGAGACACCTGGGGAAAGTGGGGTTTGGGGAGTGAAAGGACCTTGGCATGGTATAATTCCATAGAGTCCACCCCCCCCACACAAGTAGCCATTTTCTCCAGGTGAACTGATCTCTGTGTCCTGGAGGGGATGTACTAAAACGAATGACAGGATTGCCCATTGGAAATAATGGGAGAGGCTTGAATGCCCATAGGAAATAATGGGAAACTGGAATGCCGATTGACTTGCATGGGCTCCATTGAAACACATTAGAGCAAAAAAAGAGGTGCAAAGAAAACGTGGAATGGATTTTGAAGGAAAGTGTCTGGGCTCAGATAACCTGTTCTGGGACTGGATTGACAGGCCCCGTGCTGGAATGACGGCCCCTGGGTGTGCCAGAAGGGCTCTGGGACTGGAATGACAGGCCCCGTGCTGGAATGACGGCCCCTGGGTGTGCCAGAAGGGCTCTGGGACGGGAATGACAGGCCCCTGACTGGAATAACGGCCCCTGGGTGTGCCAGAAGGGCTCTGGGACTGGAATGACAGGCCCCAGACTGGAATGACGGCCCCTGGGTGTGCTAGAACGGCTCTGGGACTGGAATGACAGGCCCCAGACTGGAATGACGGCCCCTGGGTGTGACAGATGGGCTCTGAGAGTGGAATGACAGGGCCCATGCTGGAATGACGACCCCTGGGTGTGCCAGAAGGGCTCTGGGACTGGAATGACAGGCCCCTGACTGGAACGACGGCCCCTGGGTGGGCCAGAAGGGCTCTGGGACTGGAATGACAGGCCCCTGAATGGAATGACGGGCCCTGGGTGTGCCAGAAGGGCTCTGGGACTAGAATGACAGGCCCCAGACTGGAATGACGGCCCCTGGGTGTGCCAGAAGGGCTCGGGGACTGGAATGACAGGCCTCTGACTGGAATGACGGGCCCTGGGTGTGCCAGAAGGGCTCTGGGACTGGAATGACAGGCCCCAGACTGGAATGACGGCCCCTGGGTGTGCCAGAAGGGCTCTGGGACTGGAATGACAGGCCCCAGACTGGAATGACGGCCCCTGGGTGTGCCAGAAGGGCTCTGGGACGGGAATGACAGGCCCCAGACTGGAATGACGGCCCCTGGGTGTGCCAGAAGGGCTCTGGGACTGGAATGACAGGCCCCATGCTGGAATGACGGCCCCTGGGTGGGCCAGAAGGGCTCTGGGACTGGAATGACAGGCCCCTGACTGGAATGACGGCCCCTGGGTGGACCAGAAGGGCTCTGGAACTGGAATGACAGGCCCCGGACTGGAATAACCGCCCCTGGGTGTGCCGGAAGGGCTCTGGGACTGGAATGACAGGCCCCATGCTGGAATGACGACCCCAGGGTGTGCCAGAAGGGCTCTGGGACTGGAATGACAGGACCCTGACAGGAATGACGGGCCCTGGGTGTGACAGAAGGGCTCGGGGACTGGAATGATAGGCCCCTGACTGGAATAACGGCCCCTGGGTGTGCCAGAAGGGCTCTGGGACTGGAAGGACAGGCCCCTGGCTGGAATGACGACCCCTGGGTGTGCCAGAAGGGCTCTGGGACTGGAACGTCAGGCTCTGTGCTGGAATGACGGCCCCTGTGTGAGACAGAAGGGCTCGAGGACTGGAATGACAGGCCCCTGACTGGAATGACAGGCCCTGGGTGTGCCAGAAGGGCTTGGGGACTGGAATGACAGGCCCGTGACTGGAATAAAGGCCCCTGGATGTGCCAGAAGGGCTCTGGGACTGGAATGACAGGCCCCTGACAGGAATGACGGGCCCTGGGTGTGCCAGAAGGGCTCTGGGACTGGAATGACAGGCCCCATGCTGGAATGACGGCCTCTGGGTGTGCCAGAAGGGCTCTGGGACTGGAATGACAGGCCCCTGACTGGAATAACGGCCCCTGGGTGTGCGAGAAGGGCGCTGAGACTGGAATGACAGGTGCCTGACTGGAATGACAGGCCCTGGGTGTGCCAGAAGGGCTCTGGGACTGGAATGACAGGCCCCTGACTGGAATGACGGGCCCTCGTTGTGCCAGAAGGGTTCTGGGACTGGAATGACAGGCCCCAGACTGGAATAACAGCCCCTGGGTGTGCCAGAAGGGCTCTGGGACTGGAATGACAGGCCCCTGACTGGAATAACCGCCCCTGGGTGTGCCAGAAGGGCTCTGGGACTGGAATGACAGGCCCCTGACTGGAATAACAGCCCCTGGGTGTGCCAGAAGGGCTCTGGGACTGGAATGACAGGCCCCAGACTGGAATGACGGGCCCTGGGTGTGCCAGAAGGGCTCGGAGACTGGAATGACAGGCCCCAGACTGGAATGACGGCCCCTGGGTGTGCCAGAAGGGCTCTGGGACTGGAATGACAGGCCCCAGACTGGAATGACGGCCCCTGGGTGTGCCAGAAGGGCTCTGGGACGGGAATGACAGGCCCCAGACTGGAATGACGGCCCCTGGGTGTGCCAGAAGGGCTCTGGGACTGGAATGACAGGCCCCATGCTGGAATGACGGCCCCTGGGTGGGCCAGAAGGGCTCTGGGACTGGAATGACAGGCCCCTGACTGGAATGACGGCCCCTGGGTGGACCAGAAGGGCTCTGGAACTGGAATGACAGGCCCCGGACTGGAATAACCGCCCCTGGGTGTGCCGGAAGGGCTCTGGGACTGGAATGACAGGCCCCATGCTGGAATGACGACCCCAGGGTGTGCCAGAAGGGCTCTGGGACTGGAATGACAGAACCCTGACAGGAATGACGGGCCCTGGGTGTGACAGAAGGGCTCGGGGACTGGAATGATAGGCCCCTGACTGGAATAACGGCCCCTGGGTGTGCCAGAAGGGCTCTGGGACTGGAAGGACAGGCCCCTGGCTGGAATGACGACCCCTGGGTGTGCCAGAAGGGCTCTGGGACTGGAACGTCAGGCTCTGTGCTGGAATGACGGCCCCTGTGTGAGACAGAAGGGCTCGAGGACTGGAATGACAGGCCCCTGACTGGAATGACAGGCCCTGGGTGTGCCAGAAGGGCTTGGGGACTGGAATGACAGGCCCGTGACTGGAATAAAGGCCCCTGGATGTGCCAGAAGGGCTCTGGGACTGGAATGACAGGCCCCTGATTGGAATGACGGGCCCTCGGTGTGCCAGAAGGGCTCGGGGACTGGAATGACAGGCCCCTGATTGGAATGACGGGCCCTCGGTGTGCCAGAAGGGCTCTGGGACTGGAATGACAGGCCCCTGCCTGGAATGAAGGGCCCTGGATGTGACAGAAGGGCTCTGGGACTGGAATAACAGGCCCCTGACTGGAATGACGGCCCCTGGGTGGGCCAGAAGGGCTCTGGGACTGCAATGACAGGTCCCTGACTGTGCCGCGACCCCCGGGGGCGTCGGGGGGAGCGGCGCAGCCGCGACCCCCGGGGGGCCCCCGGCCCGCCGCAGGCGGGGCGGGGGGCGTCGGGGGGAGCGGCGCAGCCGCGACCCCCGGGGGGCCCCCGGCCCGCCGCAGGCGGGGCGGGGGGCGTCGGGGGGAGCGGCGCAGCCGCGACCCCCGGGGGGCCCCCGGCCCGCCGCAGGCGGGGCGGGGGGCGTCGGGGGGAGCGGCGCAGCCGCGACCCCCGGGGGGCCCCCGGCCCGCCGCAGGCGGGGCGGGGGGCGTCGGGGGGAGCGGCGCAGCCGCGACCCCCGGGGGGCCCCCGGCCCGCCGCAGGCGGGGCGGGGGGCGTCGGGGGGAGCGGCGCAGCCGCGACCCCCGGGGGGCCCCCGGCCCGCCGCAGGCGGGGCGGGGGGCGTCGGGGGGAGCGGCGCAGCCGCGACCCCCGGGGGGCCCCCGGCCCGCCGCAGGCGGGGCGGGGGGCGTCGGGGGGAGCGGCGCAGCCGCGACCCCCGGGGGGCCCCCGGCCCGCCGCAGGCGGGGCGGGGGGGCGTCGGGGGGAGCGGCGCAGCCGCGACCCCCGGGGGCCTGGCTGTCTTTGTCTTTGTCTTTGTCTTTGTCTTTGTCTTTGTCTTTGTCTTTGTCTTTGTCTTTGTCTTTGTCTTTGTCTTTGTCTTTGTCTTTGTCTTTGTCTTTGTCTTTGTCTTTGTCTTTGTCTTTGTCTTTGTCTTTGTCTTTGTCTTTGTCTTTGTCTTTGTCTTTGTCTTTGTCTTTGTCTTTGTCTTTGTCTTTGTCTTTGTCTTTGTCTTTGTCTTTGTCTTTGTCTTTGTCTTTGTCTTTGTCTTTGTCTTTGTCTTTGTCTTTGTCTTTGTCTTTGTCTTTGTCTTTGTCTTTGTCTTTGTCTTTGTCTTTGTCTTTGTCTTTGTCTTTGTCTTTGTCTTTGTCTTTGTCTTTGTCTTTGTCTTTGTCTTTGTCTTTGTCTTTGTCTTTGTCTTTGTCTTTGTCTTTGTCTTTGTCTTTGTCTTTGTCTTTGTCTTTGTCTTTGTCTTTGTCTTTGTCTTTGTCTTTGTCTTTGTCTTTGTCTTTGTCTTTGTCTTTGTCTTTGTCTTTGTCTTTGTCTTTGTCTTTGTCTTTGTCTTTGTCTTTGTCTTTGTCTTTGTCTTTGTCTTTGTCTTTGTCTTTGTCTTTGTCTTTGTCTTTGTCTTTGTCTTTGTCTTTGTCTTTGTCTTTGTCTTTGTCTTTGTCTTTGTCTTTGTCTTTGTCTTTGTCTTTGTCTTTGTCTTTGTCTTTGTCTTTGTCTTTGTCTTTGTCTTTGTCTTCGTCTTCGTCTTCGTCTTCGTCTTCGTCTTCGTCTTCGTCTTCGTCTTCGTCTTCGTCTTCGTCTTCGTCTTCGTCTTCGTCTTCGTCTTCGTCTTCGTCTTCGTCTTCGTCTTCGTCTTCGTCTTCGTCTTCGTCTTCGTCTTCGTCTTCGTCTTCGTCTTCGTCTTCGTCTTCGTCTTCGTCTTCGTCTTCGTCTTCGTCTTCGTCTTCGTCTTCGTCTTCGTCTTCGTCTTCGTCTTCGTCTTCGTCTTCGTCTTCGTCTTCGTCTTCGTCTTCGTCTTCGTCTTCGTCTTCGTCTTCGTCTTCGTCTTCGTCTTCGTCTTCGTCTTCGTCTTCGTCTTCGTCTTCGTCTTCGTCTTCGTCTTCGTCTTCGTCTTCGTCTTCGTCTTCGTCTTCGTCTTCGTCTTCGTCTTCAATTTTATTTTTGGCAACGTCTTCTAAGACAAAGGCCATCTCACAGTCAAGACTTTGAACTGAGTTTGATAACTGATGGCAGAGGCGGGGGGCGTTGGGGGGAGCAGTGCAGCCACGACCCCCGGGGGCCCGGCTGTCATCGTCTTCGTCCTGGGCATGGGCATGGGCATGGGCAATTTTATTTTTGGCAACCTCTTCTACATGCAAAACTTTTTTGGTACAATGTTGTAATGTTATAAAATGGTAAAAATTTCATAAAATTGTAATTTTACTAACAATCCAACTCAAATAAGTTTATAGACAATTCAAACAGTATTGCTTTTATAATCATATTAGGCATAAATCTTAAACATAACTTTTAAACATTAAGTAAAAAGTATTAAACACTCGGTAGAGATGGGTTGAAGGTTTTATCTTAAATCCTGAGCAGCTTGAAAACTTCAAGTGAGAACTGAAAACATGTTTCTCTGTTTTAGAGAAACTGCTTTTCAGTACAAAATAAACGGGATGTATGTTTTTGTTGCACTCTCCCAACCAGGAGACAGACTCCTCCTAAAAGGTTAATGGCTTCTTTCATTAACAAACGCTAGTCGTTTTCATTACGTGAGGTATCAAAATATAAATGTTTTTTTAAATAAAACATAGAAAAATAGAACAGATGAACGCAACAAGAATTAAGTTTCCTAACATTTCTTAATGAAATCTAACTCAGTCAGATTAACGATGAAATGCATTCAAGTTACCGTAGCACATATTACAAGGGTAAGTTTCCTGCCTAGATCTTCATGAGATTTCTTTTGGCCAAAACCCTGATCTGCTATTTGGATTACCATTTTTATATATTACCTTATGCAGAAATCTAAGATCTTTTCATATGATAACGAAGATAAATATCAAACCAATCATAATTTAATTCTTTTTTACTATTTCCAATCATGTGACATTTTACCTAGCCAAAAGTACCACTATGCCCAGCTGTAAGATAAGAGATATGGATAGTAAAAGTGACAAGAAAAGTTACATGACCAGATCATCCTTGGTCTCTGCTAACAATTACAGAACATGTATCTGATACTGTTCACTATTTTTAATTGGCTGTCAAAGATAAAGAAGCACCAGTTATACACCATACTAGAAAAAGAACTACAGTGATGTTCATACAGTGTTATTTAGAATGCATATGTTTCACTAAGTATGTGTTCTAAACCATAATCAGCAGTCTACTGGTTTGAATCCCACTACTGACATGAGTTCAGTAGGTGGCCTTGGGACAGCCACTCCTCTCAGCCCCAGCTCCATTGTGGGGATAAGAATAACACTAACTTGTTCACTGCTCTGCGTGAGGCACTAATATGTGTAGAAGAGCGGTATATAAGCACGGTTATTATTATTATTTATATTTCCGTGACACCATCCCTTGACATGTGAAATTAAGTATTTTGATAAATATGAAAGTGATACCAAATATAAATGCATTGCATAATGTGTGAGTGTACATGTACAAACTTTAAAAATTGTATTGGATAATACCGCAAAGCATGATTACTGAGAAAGCTGCTTTCACTGCTTTCAGTGTGGAGAGCTGCTTGTAGATCAAAACAACCTGACGAGCTGTCTTCATGCAGAGTGTGGTTGATTCTCTTGGCTTTCAATTCTGCTTTCGTTCAACATGGGTAAATCGATGTGTCAGCAGTAAACATTTGTATCACTCCTCTCTGAATGACCTTTTAAATTTTACTGCCTATCGTGTCAAAGCAATTAAAATTAACAATACAGTTACTAAGCTGTTAAGATCAATTAATGGCGTTTAGGCTTTATTTATTGATCTAGTGACATCTTCAAAACCCACTGGTAACAGACTATACATACTTCTCTTCTATCCACAATATATACACAAGGATTGATTACATATTCTTATCTTCTAAATTACATATTTAAATGACATATTCTTATCTCCTAAACTAATTAGTCAAACTCTTTACATCAAGGATTTGTGACAAGTTGTGGACAGACTATGCTTGGACAGAATGTACACTGAGAATAATGGACATCAAACATATTGGAAACTAAATAAATCACTTTTATTTAACAAATAAATTTCTTCTGAAGTCTCTTTAGAAATTAAACAATAGAAACAAATAAACTATGTGGCATTCCTCAAATCCACGTGTAGGATGCTATGGAAGTGGTACTTAGAGGGAAATTAATCTCCGTTGCCTCCTGTCATGAAGAGCAAAAAGAAAACATTAGAAATGAAATCATATCTAGAATAAGAAAACTAGAAGATGAACACAAAAAAGGCCACCCAATCTATAAACTTGCTTGCATGAAAATTAGAGGAAAAAACCTCCTCACATTCTATACAAGCTATTAAAGGCACCCAGGAAAAACTCAAACTAATTCTGTAAAATTAGCCGATGTGTTTGCTGAATACTACCAAACCATTTGTACATCAGACAATCCTGACACTAATCATATTTTAAATTATTTATCATCACAGGAAATTTGGAAAAAAACCTCACAAGAACATAAACAATATCTGGACCAACCAGTCACAACAGAAGATGTTACAGTCACTATCAAATCCTTGAAAAAAATAACAAAGCTTCAGACAGGGATGGATTCCCTGTCAAATTTTTACAAAAAAATACATTCACCTACTTTCAACTCCACTAACTGCCACATGCAACTCTGTTATGTTAGGAGGTAGCATCCCTCTATCTTGGTCAGAGGCTGAAATAGTAGTTACTCCAAAAAAGGACAACCATATTACAAATACTAAATCTTCTCAACCAATACCCTTCCTGAATGAAGACCAAAAGATCTTTACAAGCATATTTGCCAAAACATTGTCTAAATTTAAATAACCAACTACATTCACCTTGACCAGACAATACACGTAACACTTTAACTATAATTAATTTCTGTGAAGCATACAAAGCCCCTGCATTACTTCTGGCCTTTGATATAGCGAAGGCATTTGATTAAGTGGAAATACCATATCTAAAACTTTTACTTCAAAAAATGGGTTTTGGCGACCAATTCTAAAATGCCATTAATGCTCTTTATCTTTCTCCAAAAGCTACAGTTAGGACTAACAATGTACATTCAATAGATATACATATAGCAAGGGGAACTAGACAAGGCTGTCCCCTTTCCCCATTTCTGTTTGCCATAACTATAGACAGGGCCGGTGCTACCATTAGACCAACTAGGCAGCCGCCTTGGGCACAGACCTCAAGAGGGGCATAGTTTTATACAGATTACTTTCTTGAAAAAAATGCAACTGAGAAAACCTATTGAGCACCCCCTAAATGGTCCTGTCCACAGACATCAAGCAGCTCAAAAGCTCACCGTAACTTTTTTATTTATTTATTTATTTGATGTATACCCTGCCCTCCCCACAGATGGGCTAAGGGTGGCTAACAACATTTAAAAATACATTAAAATCACAGAAACATAAAATCAATAATTTTTTATAAAAAATAATTAAAATGGTCCAGGAGCAGGCTATTTAAACAAATATTGGGAGTCCGTATACAGGCATGGCAGATGGCTGAGGGCAGCTCCGGAAGAAATGGTGGTCTTAGATGGAAGAAGAAGGACACTCGCTGGCACTCGGCCAAAGGCCCAGCAGAACATCTCCATTTTACAAGCCCTGCAAAACTGTAACAGGTCCCACAGGGCCCAGATCTCCAGCGGGAGAGCATTCCACCAGGCCAGGGCCAGGGCAGAAAAAGCCCTCGCCCTGGTTGAGGCCAGATGGATGTCCATTGGGCCAGGGACCACCAGGAGTTGCTTGTCTGCAGAGGGCAACACCCTGCAGGGGACGTAATGGAAGAGGCGGTCCGGCAGGTATGGAGGTCCCAGTCCATGAAGGGCTTTAAATACCAAGGTTAACACCTTGAACCAGATCTGGAACTCCACTGGAAGCCAGTGCAGCTGGCACAGCACATGATGAATGTGTGCTTGGATGGGCGTTCCGGTAAGGACGCGTTCCGCTGCATTCTGGATCAGCTGTAACTTCCGGGTCAGACCCAAGGGCAGTCCAGCATAGAGTGAGTTGCAGTAGTCTAGCCTGGAGGTGACCGTTGCATGGATTACTGTGGCCAGGTCCTGTGGTGAAAGATAGGGTGCCAGTTGCCTGCCCTGTCGAAGATGAAAAAAGGCAGACCTGGCAACAGTCATGACCTGGGCCTCCATTGAAAGTGTAGCATCCAAGGTCACACCCAGACTCCTCACCATCAGGGAAGGTTTCAATTGTACCCCATCAACAGCTGGGAGCCGGTTCCCAGCTTGATTGCCTCATGATCCAGACACAGAACCTCTGTCTTCAGGGGATTCAATTTCAGGCGACTCTGATGTAACCATACCGTCACAGCCTTAAGACCCTTGACCAAGGAATCCAAAGCAAGATCGGACTGGCCATCTGTAATGATTCCAAGTAAATGTGTGCATGTATCTTTAAATGCTTGATGAGATAGGTGAAGAGTGGGGGGTGAAGGAGATGGATGAGTGAGTGATATGAGTCAGGCTATGGCATTCCATCCTTGATAGTCTGTTTCACTCCCTTCTGCAAGAAGACGAGGTCTTTTGATTTCAAAAGGTTTATTGTGAAAGACAGCATTCAAGCCCAGATGTGCATATTCCAGGATTAGAGATCCTGGCCGAGCAAATCGTTGCTAGGAATGAATCATAGAGCAAAGGTTGTTACATTTCACACTCCCGGAGCCCAGCCTCCCCCCCCCCAAGTTCATACAGCAAAACTTCTCAGAGGTGCGCTGAGCTGGCCAAGGTCGAAACAGGAGATAAGACAGGATCCTTTCCCATGGAATCGGCTCCTTGCAGGTGTTGCCTGGAGGGAAAGAAGTCTAAACACTACACGATTAAATATGGCGTTACTTAGGTTAAAACAGTTTCTGACAATATGATTGGTTGAGGACTGAGAGGGTGGGTGGAGTGAATGCAGTTTGAGAAGGAGAGTAGAGAGAAAATTTTTAGTCAGAAGAAAGCAGGTTAGCTGTGTGCTGCCTGAATATGTTGAAGTGTTTATGAGAGAAATATAACCTGTGTGGAACCTGAACTGAGCATGTTTGTGAAAGGACACTCAGTCAGGGAAAGAGAGGCCAGCTCTGTGAATGAGAGTAAATGAAGTAACTTTAAGAACCGAGAACTACGTTTATGAAACCGATACGCTTCTCGACTAAATAAAAGTTTATTTTTGTTTTGCTATATCCCAATGTAGCTGTCATTGCTATATCCCATTCTTATCTTCAGGACCACATAGAACCACGAAGGAGCCTGACGCTTAGGAACGTTACCAAAGGGAAAATTTAAATAAAATATCTTGGAATAAAATATTCCGGGTGGCAGCAGACTACCCAGAGGGTTAAGGGATAGATTAAAAGAAAAATATACCCTAAAGAAAGTAAAGGTCATAACACCATCCATCAGCAGATAGAGCTGAGTGTCATCCGCATACCAGTGACAACCTAGCCCAAAGCTGTGGGCTAACAGGGCAAGGGGGCACATATAGATGTTAAATAGCATCGGGGAAAGAATCGCCCCCTGAGGGATGCCACATACCAAAGAATGGTAAGCAGACATCTGTTCCCTGAGTGCCACCCTCTGTCCTAGATTGTGAAGGAAGGAGTTCAGCCACTGCAGGGCTGTTCCACGAATCCCCATATTGGCAAGGGAATGGGTCAGAAGATTATGACTCACCATGTCAAATGCTGCTGTAAGATCTAAAAGTATCAGCAGTGCCGACCCACTCCGGTCCAGGTGTCGCCGCAGATCATCTGTGAGGGCAACCAGAGCCGTCTCTGTACCATGACTGCATCAACTGTGGTGGACAGATCCCAGCGGAGTGACAAGATATTATTCGCAAAATAGTCTCCAAAAGCCTCACAGCTTATTACCGAATTTACATTTTTATTTGTCCCATGTGTGAGGGACGTTAAAGACCAAATCACTCTGGAAAGTTGTGCTGGGCAAGAACTAGTGGACGCAGTGGAAGCTGCATAGTCGTCTCTCTTTGCAGCTTTCAGTGCCATCTCATAGGCCTTCATAAACGTCCTATAAGATGTTCTTGTCATTTCATCATGGAGTCGCCGCCACACTCGCTCTAGCCATCTCAGCTCCCATTTGATTTGTCGTAGCTCATCAGTATACCAAGGAGCTACTCTAGTTCGGGGGCGGAGAGAGCGATGGGGAGCGATCTCATCAATAGCTTCAGAGAAACGGACATTCCAGTCCTCTATCAGCTCATCCAATGAGCCACCAGGGGGCATCGGGTCCTGCAGAGCGTTCTGCAATTCAATTGGATCCATTTGACTCCACGGGTAAGCATAAATCAGCTCATCGCCCAAGCAGGAGGGGGTCATGGTGCCAAGACAAGCCCTCAGGATGAGGTGGTCTGACCCTGGCACTGCTATAGCTTCATCCAGATCCACCTGTATCCCGAACCCAAAGATCAAATCCTGTGTGTGTCTTGCTCGATGTGTGGGCATTGATACAAACTGGGAGAGTCCTAATGCTGCCATGGAGGCTATCATGTCCATGGCCTGTGAGGAGGTAGCATCATCAGCATGGACACTGATGTCCCCTAAGACCAGAAGCCTGGGGTACTCCAAGGCCCAGCCAGCCACCGCCTCTAACAGGCCAGGCACAGCATCTGCTGGTGCGCTGGGCAATCGGTACACCAGACAGATGGCTATACTCTCCTCGGCATCCCACACCAGGCCCACACAATCAATGCCAGCAATCTTTGGCAGAGGGAGCAGCCTGATGGAGAAAGACTCGAATGAGCACCACTACCTCAACAAGACATTTCCCAATATGTAAAACAAATATGAGAAACCTGTACCATAAATGTGTTGGAATATATGCATGTTGCAAGGTCTGAGATTCACTCATTATGGGGTTAATGTGTTTACCTACCATGCTATTGTTTAGATTGACCTGGAAGGGGAACCTGGCTCAAAGCCAATAATCTGCAAGCCCAGAAAACTTGAGTGTTTGTAAACTGTTATTGGTCAACAGGTCAGGTGATTTTCTTTCAGGGTCAAGAAGACAGAGGGAGAAGAAGATTCTCCATTCAGTTATCCCAGCTCTTTGTTTGTAACCAGTAGTGAGAATGTAGCTCCAGGCATTTGTTATTTTGTAGGCAATCCTGTTAACCTTTTTTCCTTTAGAAGTAAATGATTTTAAAAGCTAAACTCGTGTGCTGACTCTCTATTGATTCAAGATCCATTGCACCTCTGAAGAAAAGCTATTTTTTAACCTTTTCCCCCAACAAAGTGGACCAGTTGAAGTAATTATTAAGGTGAAAAAGATGCTAGCGATTCGTGTATATTGTTCTTTGAATAACAGCAGTATGGTATGGCTTTGGATAGGCAATATGAGATCATTAACTCTCAAAAAAGGCAAACCTTATGAGTTATATCATCCTGCTTTCAGATAACACTGCCAGTCATTGCTGCATCTCAAAATAGTCTAGGAGACTCAAAATTATCTCAGAAGTCTCAGTCAACTTGAGAGGAACAATCCTTACTGAAACTACTCCTTTTTAGCTCTCCAGAGAGCCAGCTAAAAAGAAGAAAGCAAACAAACTAAGTAACTGCAGACAAAAGTATCTCCTTTTCAAGTACAACATAATTCTCTCTCTCATTGTCTCACAGCAAACATGAGAAGGGGGTGGGAGTGGAAAACAGTCTGTTGTGCCAGCCAGGAAAAAGGTGGGGAAATAGCTTCCAATGTAGCTGAAGGAAATACCAATTGTTTAATTACTAATAGTTTGCAAATGCTGAGTGCCATTAATACTGAATGATTATAATGAAAAATAAACTTTGTTCTCACATTTTACAGTAGCCTGCATTCAAAGTGAAAGAGGAAGCTATGTAGACATGCTTATCTAAAATAGCCTGCATTCAAAGTAAAAGCGGAAGCAATGTAGACATGTTCATCTAAAATGTCAGTTGAAGTGCCTCGCTGTTAGATGGGAAAACAGATACATTCTAGCTAAAATGAGCTTAGCTTACCTGACACCAACACCATGTGATGTGTCTATATGCTGTATGTATAAAATGAGGAACTGTGAATGAATCGGGAGCTCAGTTCTTTGTGGCACTAGTCATGCTGAGCTCTGCTGGCAATAAACATTCCTTCCTGAAGATTCTGTCTAGTCTCAATTCTTGGGAACACTGAACCCTGCTACATTTTTGGGGGCTCGTTCTTCCGGGATTGAGGGGACCCTTGGGGTACCCCCTTGACCCCCAGTCCGTGGCCGCTGGTTCTAGACTGGTAGTGGACCTGTGGGCGCCCCCTGAGTTTTTCAGGAGCAGGCCCTGCCTTCCTCGGGTGTCAGCGGTGCGCCACTGGGGCGTCAACGACCCGGTGACGGAATTAGGAACGAGTGATCCAGGAAAGTCCCGGGACATGTGAGTATGGAGTAATTGGGGTTACCGTTCCACTTTGGAGTGAAGAGGGGCTTGATCACCCCCTAGCACAGCCCAAGTAAGTGAGTCAGAGGGACTCAACTGAACCCGCTGGTGCTTGTAGGAACTGGGATGGAAACTTGTCATGTGAATGACATGAATGGAACGCCTAGGGCGATTGGTGTGTGAATCTCCGAGACGCATTTCCTGGCTGGGCGACTTCGTCAGGTCGTCAAAGACGAGAAGCGAGTGCGTAGGGCCTCGTGAGAAGCAGACCCCTTTCTCACTGTTATTAATCCCTAGACTGTCTTGTCTTGTCTGGGCTCTGTGTTGATAATGGGTGGTTCATGCTCATCCCCAGAAACAACCCCCTTGAAATTGATGTTGAAAAATTTCCAAAAGGTGTATGGCGGATGGGTCCAGTCAGGGGAGAATCCAACCCCTGAGCTGTTGGAAATTTTCTGGCGTACATTTGATTTAGGCTGGCCAAAGGAAGGGACTTTTGACGAAACAACTGCCCTAAATGTTTATCACTTTACTCTTAAGTAACATGATGATCAGATTATATATGCGCAGTCATGGTTTGATACTTGTTTGAATCCCCCTCCCTGGGTTAAGGACTGGCCGGGGTACCGGGCTAGGAAGAAGGAGGTGCAGCTTATGGCCCTAGGGAAAGGAAGGAGGATGAATCCATAGTCAAGAAGGCGACCACCAAAGGGAGGCATCTACCCGGTGGTGCCAGTAAAGCGAGATACTGCCTGCCCCACTGCCCCTCTAGAAGCTAGGCTCCAGCCGAAGTCTAAGCCTGTTCAACAAACCCAAGAAGAAGAGGTGCCCCCACCACCATATGCTCCCTCACTGCCTAGAGGAGGAGAGAGAGTGGAAGGGCCTGTAGAAGAGCAAGTAAGGGGAGCTGGGGGTGGACCAAGAAACCCCTCCAATGCTACCCCTGCCAAAACCAGATCTTAGACACGGAAAGAAAATGTAGAGGCAGAAGATGAGTATAAAGATATCCCAGAGCTAGAAAAAGAAGGGGAAGAGAGCAATGTCTATCCCTTGAAGAAAACTAAAGCCTGTCCCTTAAGAGAGACAGTGGACCCTCGCTCAGGGACCTCGCATTTAATATATATACCCTTTCCAACTACTGATCTGTACAATTGGAAGACTCAAACACCTCCATTCTCAGATCAGCCAGAACCGGTGACTACTTTGTTTCAGTCCATAATTAACAGCCATAAACCAACTTGGCAGGACTGTAACCAGCTCCTAATCACGTTCTTCAATACAGAGGAACGCAAACGTATTATACAAGGAGCTAGGAAATACCTAGCAAAGCTAGGGAAAGAAGGGGAGGATGCAGAAACAAAAGGTGAAGGAGGCATTTCCTATGGCAGATCCGAACTGGGATGCCAATGAAGAGGGAGGCATGGCTAAACTAACCGGGTACCAGCAGGCCCTGATGCAAGGGATAAAGGCTGCAGGAAAAAGGGCAACCGATATGAGAAAAATACAAGAGTGTCAACAAGGACCAAATGAGCCTCCTGGTGCTTTCCTAGAAAGGGTCTACCAGACCTACCGTCAATACACTCCCTATGACCCAGAAGCAGAAGAAAATAGGAGAATGGTTTTGAACACTTTTGTCACCCAAGCAGCCGGGGACATTAGAAGGAAAATACAGAAGCAAGAAGGGTTCCTGGGAATGAATATAGAGCAGCTGCTTGAAATTGCCCATAAAGTTTTTTCTAATCGTGAACAGGAAGCACAAAGAGAGACCGATAGAAAAATGAAAAAGAAGGCAGAATTGCTGGCTGTAGCACTGGCCCAGTAGCCCCAACAGGGACAGTACCCCCCTGGAAGGGGACGTATGGGGGGGCACCCTGAGAGAGAGGAGGCAGGCAGCCCCTAGATTTTGAAACATGTGCGTGGTGTTTTAAAAGAGGGCATTAGAAAGATGAGTGCAAAGAGAGGCTACAGAGTATCAGGGGATGTGGAAGAGGACGAGATGATAGAAGAAGGAAAAGATGGGACCCCCAGAGCCGAGGGGAAGTCCGAGATGGAACGTATAAAAGATGAGGACCAGCCATGGAAGCAGCATTGAGAGAGGACAAATATGGATGGCAAATAGACTCTGAATGGGACGAAGAATGGGAGGCATAAGCCAGACTGAGCACCTTCAATCTTGGCCCCCAGGAGCCCATGGTTGAAATTTGCATGAGGAGCCAAAATATTTCTTTCTTAGTGGACACTAGAGCTGAACGTTCAGTAGTAACTCAGCCAGTAGTCCCCGTGACAGATAAAACAATCATTGTAAGGGGATTTGTTATGAGGCTACCCAGAAGTTGCTAAAGGTGCTATACAAAGCTGGCTACAAAGTGTCAGAGAAGAAAGCACAGCTCTGTCAGCCCCAAGTAAAATATTTGGGATTTGATATATCAGAAGGAATCAGGTCCCTGGGCCATGAATGCAAGGAAGCAGTCTGCTCCATTCCAGAGCCCTCCTCCAGGAGGCGAGTGCAAGAATTTCTGGGGTCTGCAGGGTATTGCCAAATTTGGATTCCCAACTTTGCAAAAACAGCAAAGCCCCTTTATGAAGTTACAAAGGGGGGAGAACGGGATCCTTTTTCTGTGGGGAAAAGAGCAGAAGCAAGCATTCCAGACTCTTAAAGGACAGTTGCTGGAAGCCCCTGCCCTGGGTCTGCCAGACCTTATGAAGCCTCTTTGATCTTCTGTGCATAAGAGGAATGGCACAGCAGCTGGAGTATTAACCCAGCATCTGGGAAATTAGGAAAGGCCAGTAGCATACCTGTCTAAGCAGTTGGATGCTGTAGCAAAAGGCTGGCCAGCCTGTCTCCGTGCTGTAGCAGCCACAGCAGAGATAGTCAAAGATTCGCAGAAGCTGACTTTGGGACAGAAGGTCTGTGTTAAAGTCCCACATTCTGTGCTCGCCCTGATGGACTACAGGGAAGAGATTCGTTCACAAATGTATGCATGACCACGTATCAGGGATTGCTGAAAACCCACAAGTGAAGCTAACTGTAATTAGTGCTCTCAACTCAGCATCCTTACTGCCAGTAGATGAGGAGAGCCCAACCCTTGATTGTCTCCGAACCATCGATGAAGTTTACTCTAGCCGAAAGAACCTGACTGATGTCCCCATGCCAAACCCAGACATTATTTTACTGACGGCAGCAGCTTTGTCGAAAATGGGGTTAGAAATGCAAGGTATGCAGTAGTAACTTGGACAAAGAATATAGAAGCTAAACCCTTGCCACCCAATACCTCTGCTCAGAAAGCTGAACTTACTGCTTTAGCCAGAGCTCTTCAGTTAGCAGAAGGATTAAAAGGTTAACATTTGGACAGATTCTAAATATGCATTTCTTACTCTGCATGCTCATGGAGTTTTATACAAAGAGAAAGGTCTCATCACTGCTTCATGAAAACGAATTAAAAATGGACCTGAGATTTTGCAATTGCTCCAAGGCTTTAAAAAGTAACTGTCATGCATTGCAGTGGCCAGAGAAGAATTTTTGCAGCCATCCCATTTTCAATGTCCTTTTCCAAGTCCAGATATCTGATTGGACTCCAAAGTATTCCCATGAGGAGGAGGACTAGGCTAGTCCTCAGAATACCCAGAGACGTGATGGCTGGCTTCAGTTTCCAGATAGAAGACTCTTTGGGCCAGAATCAATTGCTCATGCAGTAGTAAAAGCTGCCCATGAAGCCACTCATTATGAAAAGTCAGCACTAGCAGAGTTACTAAACAAGGACTTGTACATTGCTAAACTACATGGACTGTGTGCAGCTGTTTCCAGAAGCTGTGTCGTGTGTGCCAGAAACAACCCCCGACAAGGACCAGGTCCACCTCCTGGGTTCCAACCCCCGGGGTCTCTGCCATTTCAGTCACTAGTTGTAGATTTTACTGAATTGCCACGGTACCAAGTATTCCGATACTTGTTAGTGTTTGTTAACTCATATTCTGGGTGAGTAGAAGCGTTTCCTTGTAAAACTGAAAAGGCCAGAGAGGTAGTTCGGTGTCTCTTAAAGGAAATTGTAGGACGGTGGGGTCTGCCAGCAGTTATTTTAAGTGAAAATGTCCCCATTTGAGTTAATGTTTGGTAGGCCACCTCCTATTTTACAAGGTGTTACAGGAAACCCTTGTCAGTTGGGAGATCTGAGACTCAGGGAACAAGTTGTGGCCCTGGGCAAGACTTTGCAGAAAATTCAAAAGTATGTAGGAGAACAATAGCCTTTGCCAGTGTTTAATCTAGTCCATAAGTTTCAGCCAGGAGCTGAGATTTGGGTAAAGGACTGGCAAGTAATTCTGCTAGGACCTAAATAGAAGGGCCCATACACTGTCCTGTTAGCAACTCCTACTGCTGTGAAAGTAAAAGGCATTGCAGTTTGGATTCATTGGACTAATATTAAACCTGCTGCCACGCCTTGAGTTTCAGAGATCTGTCCAGACGATCGCCTCCGTTTCTGACTGAAGAAGCTACCCTCTGGATCTCAGCCTACCGGAAAAGGCTAAGATTCACAGGCAACAGTTCCAGGGCCTGGTACCTGAGCACTCCAGGAGGCTGTTCAGGTTCAAGGCTGAAGACGCTCTGGTCTAGCCACTCCTGGGCTGGCTAGTCTACCCACAGCTGAAGCTTCGATCATCGGTGGACTATAGTAACAGTTGATGTTTTTTCGCGTTTTCTCCTATACCTTTACTGGCTGTGCATTTTTCCTGTGTTTTGTTCTCCTTATCTGTTGTTTTTATAAGATCAGGACAGGCATCCAAGAGGTAGTTTGTCCTGACTGTGGTCAACAACATTGTAGTAATGTACCCTGCCCCCAGTGTTTCTTATATACTCCTCCTACTCTCCCACTCCAGGGAGTGGTGCTACTCCCCCACCGCTCTGATATTATATCTAGATTAAGCTTTGCTTGACTATATTATAAGTGCTTTGCTAAAAAGCCTGGTCCAGGGAAAATGTGCTAGACTCAGGCTGCAATTTAAAGTTAAGTTTTAAGAAGAGCTTCATGTCATACTCTGCCTTCATTATTATATCGGGGTGTGTGTTTGGGGTCTGGCTAACCCTTCTTTTCAGCTGCCTACTCAGGTGTATTTTGGGCAGACGACCATAAATAGAGACTTGTCCAGTCTGTAAGTGCCAACACTATGCTATTACGACGTGCCCCAATTGTAGGCTGTCTTCTCCTCCTCCTTATACTCCTTCCAACACAGATGACGCTCCCACAGAGAGGATGGAGGTGTAACCATTGTTTTGGCTTGAAACGGTATATCCGAACTTTTCATGCCGTAACCACCCCTGTTAGTACAAAGTGTTATCACAGACATCTTGCAAAAGTTTGTTATCATGAAGGGAAAATGTATGCAATGGTCCAAAATATAGGGTGGTCCTGGTCTGGTACGGTGCAAGGTTGCCCAACCATACCATGGTTATGCATCCCAGCTGCGTGGGGGAAGGATCGTGTGGCCTACGCCCCCAGAGCAACTCAGCCGCCAGAAACTGAGGCCACAACTAAGGCCCCGATTGTGGTATACTCCTCCTTGTATCAGGAGGTTGCCTCAGATGTTCCAATCCCCGCCCCTGGTAGAAATCTCTTTTTGACTCTTGCTGAACAAATAGCCGCCTCTTTAAATGTCTCAGATTGTTGGGTGTGTGGGGGACCCCTTATGAGTGAGCAATGGCCCTGGGTGGCAATGGAAGTGACCCCTGAAATATTAACCCAGTGAAACCATACAGTTCAGGCCCCCTAGCGTATAATCGAGTATTATGGCCCAGCCACCTGGGCACAGGATGGGTCTTGGGGCTGCCACACCCTATTTACATACTGAACCGCCTAATCCGTCTTCAGGCTGTCCTTGAGATTATTACTAATCAAACAGCTGCGGCTCTTGAACTCTTGGCCCGGCAGCAGACCCAAATGAGAGCACCTATCTACCAAAATAGATTGGCTCTAGACTACCTGCTAGCCGAGGAAGGAGGAGTATGTAGAAAGTTTAATCTCTCGGATTGCTGTTTATCAATTGATGACAGTGGGCAAGCAGTTACAAACATAGCTTCCAATATACGCAAGCTAGCCCATGTCCCTGTGCAGACGTAGAAATCTGCTTGGGACACTACCTGGTGGGACTCCTTCTTAGGAGGAGGTTGGTGGAAGAAAGCTTTGCTTCTGATGGGGTGTGCTCTAGCCGGTATTATATTCCTCCCTTGTTGTATTCCCTGTGTTATTCGCCTCATACAATCTACAGTTTCAGGCATGACAATGATGGCCACACCGGTGGCGCCTCCACCCAGGGGAGCCTCACCCCTGACTCAGCTATATACTGTTACCTCTGTATCTCCTGAACGGGATTATTCAATTAAGATGCGGGCTCTGAGGTTCCCGTCAGAGGATGAAAAGAAGGAGGGGGAGTATGTAGGGCTAAAGGCATAAATTGTACAGACAAAGTTTTGGGTCAGCCTCTTTGCTGCACTAATCAGAGGCTGAAAGGGGGGAAATGTAGCTGAAGGAAATACCAATTGTTTAATTACTAATAGATTGCAAATGCTGTGTGCCATTAATACTGAATGATTATAATGAAAAATAAACTTTGTTCTCACATTTTACAGTAGCCTGCATTCAAAGTGAAAGAGGAAGCTATGTAGACATGCTTATCTAAAATAGCCTGCATTCAAAGTAAAAGCGGAAGCAATGTAGACATGTTCATCTAAATTGTCAGTTGAAGTGCCTCGCTGTTAGATGGGAAAACAGATACATTCTAGCTAAAATGAGCTTAGCTTACCTGACACCAACACCATGTGATGTGTCTATATGCTGTATGTATAAAATGAGGAACTGTGAATGAATCGGGAGCTCAGTTCTTTGTGGCACTAGTCATGCTGAGCTCTGCCGGCAATAAACATCATTCCTTCCTGAAGAATCTGTCTAGTCTCAATTCTTGGGAACACTGAACCCTGCTACACCAATGCTGCAAAAAGAAACTTTTCAGCAACTTGAGGAAGCCAAGCAAGAAGTGAGAAGGAAAACAAAAGGGAAAAGGTGGGAAACTGCCTCCAGAGCTAAGAAAAAACCCACTTCATAGAGCAAACTGTATCCCAGCAACACCAAGAGAAGAGGCAGAGTGGAAAACACTAAAATCTTCACAGCTATTCTGCTGTGTCTGGAAAGAAATGGGCAGAAAGTCAGCTTCATGGCTGCAATAAAAGGGAGGAAAGTAGGGAAATTCTGCTGTAGCAACGTGCACAGCATACTTGCTGCAGAGGAACAAGTGCAGGGAAAAATACCTCTGCACTAGAACCTACAACTATATAGCCAAGCTTTTAAGGTTTCCTCAAAATCTGAAAATCCTTTAAAGAGTTATGATGACCTCATCCAATCCTTAAGGCCACTTTTGGTAGGTGCTCGAGAGGGAAAACTGGTCAAGACCAATTTGTCATCTAAACCTGGGTTTGATCAGAGCTGTATTTGTGCTAAAAATGCTTTAATCTATGCCTATGTTAGCACTGAGAGCTAATGAAAAGACCAGACAAGATGCATATCGTTCTCTTTCATTTTTTAAAAAAAAATATAAATCACTGGTTGCCCGCTGTAAGAAAGAACATACCAGAAAACTGTGGGCCAATATAATTGAAGCAGCTACGAGCAAAAACTCAGTGGTGTTCTGGAAACTAGTGTCAAACCGCGCCTCCACAGCCGCCTCCCCCTTGGCTTCCTCTATCCCCCCCAGATAAATGGACTTCTTTTTTCGAAAAAATGTATGATGATCCTATTCAACCCCCTCCTGCCCTAACAATAGAAAATCTGGCCAAATGCCCCCCAGTTCATGCCGAAGAGGTAAAAGTTTATATTAGCCAGTTAAAGAATGCAAAAGCCCCTGGGCTTGATGGAATATCTCCAGAATTACAAAAAACAAATAAGGACTGGTGGGAAACTTTCCTATCCTCCCTATTTACTTATATTGATGAAACCGGCTACATCCCCAATGATTGGGGAATGGCTATAGTAGTCCCCTTCCATAAGAAGGGAAAGAAGGAGGATCCATCCAATTATACACCAATCAGCTTACTAAGCATTGTAAGCAAGTTGTCTACAAAACATCTGCTGAAGAAATCTTTAGACTGGCTAGAACAGGAGGCAATAATTGCTGATGAGCAAGCTGGTTTTAGAGCTGGCAGGTCAACAATAGATCACTGCCTAGTAATGCAACACCTTGTAGAGAAATACGCTACAGAAAACCAAGCATCACTTTACCGGGCATTTGTTGATTTAAAAGCAGCTTTTGACACAGTCTCTAGAAATAGACTTTGGAGGAAACTGCAGACCTCCTCTATTGATAGGCGACTGCTGTCCCTTTTGGGGGCTATGCACAAGCAAACTGCCCTGAGTAAGGTGCAGCCGAATTGGGCATTTGACTGACCCCATTCAAACTTACAGGCAGGTGTGCCTTCTAGCCCCCTTTCTGTTTATCTTCTACATCAACAATTTGGTAAACCTTTTGAATGCCCCTGGATTGCATCCTCCCAAATTAGCAAATAGGCACATTCACGTACTGCTCTATGCAGATGATGCTGTATTACTTTCTAGGACCCCCATAGGGCTGAAACGAGCCCTAAAAAAATTCTCCCAATTCTGTGATACTGAACACCTTCTAACTAATTACCAAAAAACTAAGATCCTGGCTTTCGGTAAAAATCCAAAGACCAGACGATGGGAGCTTCAGGGGCATCAGTTAGAACAACTTACCAGCTTCAAATATTTGGGTATAGTTTTGCAAGCCTCAGGTACCAAAACAACACATAGCAGTTTCATTGCTGATGTGGGAGAAAAAACAGCACACGGTATACTGAAATTCTATCTATCACAAGGGGGGCAGTATGTACCGGCTGCGCTCAGATTGTTTAAAGCCAAACCATTGGCCCAATTAGTATACGGATCATGGGGCTGCCATCCTCCTCTTTCTCTCAACTTGAGAGCGTGCAGTCCAAATTCCTTAGAGCCCTATTACAAGTGCCCAAATGCATGCCTAACTCATGGGTTAGACTGGAAACAGGAATGTTAAGGGTAGAGGCCAGAATCACCATCCTTTCAATTTTCAAATGGCTGTCAGGGTGTCTAAACCCGCAACGTCTGCTCCCTCTGTTATTCCAAGACAAATTTCAATCTAATTGGCAAAAGGCGACTCTGAAATCCCTGGGAAAATTGGGTCTTTCCCCTCAAAGTTTGCTAGTCATGGGGTTAGACCGAGAAAAATCACTCATTAAGCAGAGAGTGACAGACATTGAAAGACAAACATTTTCTTAGAGCACCAGGTTTTATTTCTTCAGATACTACTAAATATATTGCCGCTCCTGCAGCCTATTTTTACTTTCTTGAATCCAGTAACTCCAGAAGGGCATTTGCTTTAGCTAGAAGTTCAACTCTACCCTCTGCCATTCTGGAAGGAAAGTTTAAAGCTGTCCATTACTCTCTTAGGCTTTGCTCCTATCCCCTAAGAGAAACTGACTCAATGAAGCACATCTTCTTCAACTGCCCAAGTCATAGTAAAATTAGAGCGGAAACCATTAGTCTATTAGTAGAAAGATTCCCTGGAAGTTCAAATAAAATCAAACTTGATTATCTTTTGTCTGATCAGAATCACCAGACACCATGTCAAGTAGCAAGATTCTGTGCCCAGGTCTACAAGCAACGTAAATCACATAAGACAGCTTAAACAACTAATTTATGATAATCTTATTTTTTTACTCTTATATTTATTCATCGTTCTTCCCCAGTATCCAGTCTCAACGGCTTTTAAACTGATTTGCAAATGGTTTTATATGTACTGGTTGCAGACTGTAATAATAAACTTGACTTGACTACCTCTGCACTAAGAACAGCAGAAATACCTGAACCTACTTCATGGGGTGAAATATCCTAGCTACCACCAGAAGAAGCTGAGAAATGGAGAAAAGCGGAGGGTGTGGTGTCGGTGTTGAAGAGAATGATAGCACATTGAAAGAGCTCCATCTCTCCCATGCCGGAAATTTAAAATTTATGTTGAAAGGGTAAAGTAAAAGTATTTACCCTTCCAACGTAAAAATACACTAAGAGATCCGAAAGGCAGATTCATATTTATTAAAGGCACTATAGAAAACCAAACTTACACATTTAGCTCAATTTATGCCCCAAAACAAGACAGCCTAATGAAATTCTAAAACAAAGTTCATTAGAATACACATGTATCACTTAGTATAATTTGCTCTAAACCATATTTTCATGACAAACCCACAGAAACAGCAGCAACATAATCTAAGAGTATAATGGAGAGCAAGAAATAGAAACAGAAGGATTAAAAATATCGTGCTCACTAGATTGGAGGCAAGTTCTGACGACAACAGGGCCAACAACAAAGATTCTCAGGTCAAACTCCATGGTCAAGTAACAGATTCCAAAATCAAAGACTGTGACCCACCAAGGCTCAGGCAGCCAGAGCCTAAGAGCTCACCAACAGCCAAGTCTGACTAGCTAATCCCATGCTAGCTGCAGCCTTATAAAGGGAGTTTCTCCTACAGGTGAGGCTGGGTTCATTAAGCTTCTTTCTCCAAGCTGGCTCATCTCTGCTACTCAGGAGGAGTAGATCAGATCCTGTACTGGCTCTCCTGACATTTCCTCAGCAGGGGGAAGGCCATGGGCTGCCAGGCATGCGCTCCTGTGCTTGGCCCATGACTCTGCCCTTACCCTCAGCCTTCGCTGCTCCTGGGGTTCTTTGGGAGACAGTGGCAGTTCTGGCAGCAGGCAGGTCCATGCTAAGGCCGCCTGGCTTGATGACTCTGTGGTTGTCAACCCTCCTGGAGATCCCCACAAATTACAACTGATCTCCAAATGCCACAACTTGGTCTTGACCAGTTTTCCCTCTCGAGCACCTACCAAAAGTGGCCTTAAGGATTGGACGAGGTCATCATAACTCTTTAAAGGATTTTCAGATTTTGAGGAAACCTTAAAAGCTTGGCTATATAGTTGTAGGTTCTAGTGCAGAGGTATTTTTCCCTGCACTTGTTCCTCTGCAGCAAGTATGCTATGCGCATTGCTACAGCAGAATTTCCCTATTTTCCTCCCTTTTATTGCAGCCATGAAGCTGACTTTCTGCCCATTTCTTTCCAGACACAGCAGAATAGCTGTGAAGATTTTAGTGTTTTCCACTCTGCCTCTTCTCTTGGTGTTGCTGGGATACAGTTTGCTCTAAGAAGTGGGTTTTTTTCTTAGCTCTGGAGGCAGTTTCCCACCTTTTCCCTTTTGTTTTCCTTCTCACTTCTTGCTTGGCTTCCTCAAGTTGCTGAAAAGTTTCTTTTTGTAGCATTGGAAGCTACTTCCCCACCTTTTTCCTGGCTGGCACAACAGAGTGTCTTCTACTCCCACCCCCTTCTCATGTTTGCTGTGAGACAATGAGAGAGAGAATTGTGTTGTACTTGAAAAGGAGATACTTTTGTCTGCAAATACTTAATTTGTTTGCTTTCTTCTTTTTAGCTGGCTCTCTGGAGAGCTAAAAAGGAGTAGTTTCACTAAGGATTGTTCCTCTCAAGTTGACTGAGACTTCTGAGATAACTTTGAGTAATTGAGAGGGCGGTAGCAGAACAGCTGCAGGTATACCTGGGTGATGCCTCTATCCTGGATCCATTCCAGTCCAGCTTCAGGCCTGGCCATGGTACAGAGACGGCTCTGGTTGCCCTCACAGATGATCTGCGGCGACACCTGGACCGGAGTGGGTCGGCACTGCTGATACTTTTAGATCTTACAGCAGCATTTGACATGGTCAGTCATAATCTTCTGACCCATTGCCTTGCCAATGTGGGGATTCGTGGAACAGCCCTGCAGTGGCTGAACTCCTTCTTTCACAATCTAGGACAGAGGGTGGCACTCAGGGAACAGATGTCTGCTTACCATTCTTTGGTATGTGGCATCCCTCAGGGGGCGATTCTTTCCCCGATGCTATTTAACATCTATATGTGCCCCCTTGCCCCGTTAGCCCACAGCTTTGGGCTAGGTTGTCACTGGTATGCAGATGACACTCAGCTCTATCTGCTGATGGATGGTATTATGACCTTTACTTTCTTTAGGGTAGATTTTTCTTTTAAACTATCCCTTAACCCTCTGGGTAGTCTGCTGCCACCCGGAATATTTTATTCCAAGATATTTTATTTAAATTTTCCCTTTGGTAACGTTCCTAAGCGTCAGGCTCCTTCGTGGTTCTATGTGGCCCTGAAGATAGGAATGGGATATAGCAATGACAGCTATACTGGGATATAGCAAAACAAAAATAAGCTTTTATTTATTCGAGAAGCGTATTGGTTTCATAAACGTAGTTCTCGGTTCTTAAAGTTACTTCATTTACTCTCATTCACAGAGCTGGCCTCTCTTTCCCTGACTGAGTCTCCTTTCACAAACATGCTCAGTTCAGGTTCCACACAGGTTATATTTCTCTCATAAACACTTCAACATATTCAGGCAGCACACAGCTAGTCTGCTTCCTTCTGACTAAAAATTTCCTCTCTACTCTCAGTCTCAAACTGCATTCACTCCACCCACCCTCTCAGTCCTCAACCAATCATATTGTCAGAAACTGTTTTAACCTAAGTAACGCCATATTTAATCGTATAGTGTTTAGACTTCTTTCCCTCCAGGCAACACCTGCAAGGAGCCGATTCCATGGGAAAGGATCCTGTCTTATCTCCTGTTTCGACCTTGGCCAGCTCAGCGCACCTCTGAGAAGTTTTGCTGTATGAACTTGGGGGGGGGAGGCTGGGCTCCGGGAGTGTGAAATGTAACAACCTTTGCTCTATGATTCATTCCTAGCAACGATTTGCTCGGCCAGGATCTCTAATCCTGGAATATGCACATCTGGGCTTGAATGCTGTCTTTCACAATAAACCTTTTGAAATCAAAAGACCTCGTCTTCTTGCAGAAGGGAGTGAAACAGTCTATCAAGGATGGAATGCCATAGCCTGACTCATATCACTCACTCATCCATCTCCTTCACCCCCCACTCTTCACCTATCTCATCAAGCATTTAAAGATACATGCACACATTTACTTGGAATCATTACAGATGGCCAGTCCGATCTTGCTTTGGATTCCTTGGTCAAGGGTCTTAAGGCTGTGACGGTATGGTTACATCAGAGTCGCCTGAAATTGAATCCCCTGAAGACAGAGGTTCTGTGTCTGGATCATGAGGCAATCAAGCTGGGAACCGGCTCCCAGCTGTTGATGGGGTACAATTGAAACCTTCCCTGATGGTGAGGAGTCTGGGTGTGACCTTGGATGCTACACTTTCAATGGAGGCCCAGGTCATGACTGTTGCCAGGTCTGCCTTTTTTCATCTTCGACAGGGCAGGCAACTGGCACCCTATCTTTCACCACAGGACCTGGCCACAGTAATCCATGCAACGGTCACCTCCAGGCTAGACTACTGCAACTCACTCTATGCTGGACTGCCCTTGGGTCTGACCCGGAAGTTACAGCTGATCCAGAATGCAGCGGAACGCATCCTTACCGGAACGCCCATCCAAGCACACATTCATCATGTGCTGTGCCAGCTGCACTGGCTTCCAGTGGAGTTCCAGATCTGGTTCAAGGTGTTAACCTTGGTATTTAAAGCCCTTCATGGACTGGGACCTCCATACCTGCCGGACCGCCTCTTCCATTACGTCCCCTGCAGGGTGTTGCCCTCTGCAGACAAGCAACTCCTGGTGGTCCCTGGCCCAATGGACATCCATCTGGCCTCAACCAGGGCGAGGGCTTTTTCTGCCCTGGCCCTGGCCTGGTGGAATGCTCTCCCGCTGGAGATCTGGGCCCTGTGGGACCTGTTACAGTTTTGCAGGGCTTGTAAAATGGAGATGTTCTGCTGGGCCTTTGGCCGAGTGCCAGCGAGTGTCCTTCTTCTTCCATCTAAGACCACCATTTCTTCCGGAGCTGCCCTCAGCCATCTGCCATGCCTGTATACGGACTCCCAATATTTGTTTAAATAGCCTGCTCCTGGACCATTTTAATTATTTTTTATAAAAAATTATTGATTTTATGTTTCTGTGATTTTAATGTATTTTTAAATGTTGTTAGCCACCCTTAGCCCATCTGTGGGGAGGGCAGGGTATACATCAAATAAATAAATAAATAAAAAAGTTACGGTGAGCTTTTGAGCTGCTTGATGTCTGTGGACAGGACCATTTAGGGGGTGCTCAATAGGTTTTCTCAGTTGCATTTTTTTCAAGAAAGTAATCTGTATAAAACTATGCCCCTCTTGAGGTCTGTGCCCAAGGCGGCTGCCTAGTTGGTCTAATGGTAGCACCGGCCCTGTCTATAGTTATGGCAAACAGAAATGGGGAAAGGGGACAGCCTTGTCTAGTTCCCCTTGCTATATGTATATCTATTGAATGTACATTGTTAGTCCTAACTGTAGCTTTTGGAGAAAGATAAAGAGCATTAATGGCATTTTAGAATTGGTCGCCAAAACCCATTTTTTGAAGTAAAAGTTTTAGATATGGTATTTCCACTTAATCAAATGCCTTCGCTATATCAAAGGCCAGAAGTAATGCAGGGGCTTTGTATGCTTCACAGAAATTAATTATAGTTAAAGTGTTACGTGTATTGTCTGGTCAAGGTGAATGTAGTTGGTTATTTAAATTTAGACAATGTTTTGGCAAATATGCTTGTAAAGATCTTTTGGTCTTCATTCAGGAAGGGTATTGGTTGAGAAGATTTAGTATTTGTAATATGGTTGTCCTTTTTTGGAGTAACTACTATTTCAGCCTCTGACCAAGATAGAGGGATGCTACCTCCTAACATAACAGAGTTGCATGTGGCAGTTAGTGGAGTTGAAAGTAGGTGAATGTATTTTTTTGTAAAAATTTGGCAGGGAATCCATCCCTGTCTGAAGCTTTGTTATTTTTTTCAAGGATTTGATAGTGACTGTAACATCTTCTGTTGTGACTGGTTGGTCCAGATATTGTTTATGTTCTTGTGAGGTTTTTTTCCAAATTTCCTGTGATGATAAATAATTTAAAATATGATTAGTGTCAGGATTGTCTGATGTACAAATGGTTTGGTAGTATTCAGCAAATACATCGGCTAATTTTACAGAATTAGTTTGAGTTTTTCCTGGGTGCCTTTAATAGCTTGTATAGAATGTGAGGAGGTTTTTTCCTCTAATTTTCATGCAAGCAAGTTTATAGATTGGGTGGCCTTTTTTTGTGTTCATCTTCTAGTTTTCTTATTCTAGATATCATTTCATTTCTAATGTTTTCTTTTTGCTCTTCGTGACAGGAGGCAACGGAAATTAATTTCCCTCTAAGTACCACTTCCATAGCATCCTACACGTGGATTTGAGGAATGCCACATAGTTTGTTTCTATTGTTTAATTTCTAAAGAGACTTCAGAAGAAATTTATTTGTTAAATAAAAGTGATTTATTTAGTTTCCAATTTGTTTGATGTCATTTATTCTCAGTGTACATTCTGTCCAAGCGTAGTCTGTCCACAACTTGTCACCAATCCTTGATGTAAGAGTTTGACTAATTAATTTAGGAGATAAGAATGTCATTTAAATATGTAATTTAGAAGATAAGAATATGTAATTAATCCTTGTGTATATATTGTGGATAGAAGAGAAGTATGTATAGTCTGTTACCAGTGGGTTTTGAAGATGTCACTAGATCAATAGATAAAACCTAAGAGCCATTAATTGATCTTAGCAGCTTATTAACTGTATTGTTAATTTTAATTGCTTTGACACGATAGGCAGTAAAATTTAAAAGGTCATTCAGAGAGGAGTGATACAAATGTTTACTGCTGACACATTGATTTACCCATGTTGAACGAAAGCAGAATTGAAAGCCAAGAGAATCAAGCGCACTCTGCATGAAGACAGCTCGTCAGGTTGTTTTGATCTACAAGCAGCTCTCCACACTGAAAGCAGTGAAAGCAGCTTTCTCAGTAATCATGCTTTGCGGTATTATCCAACACAATTTTTAAAGTTTGTATATGTACACTCACACATTATGCAATGCATTTATATTTGGTATCACTTTCATATTTATCAAAATACTTAATTTCACAGGTCAAGGGATGGTGTCATGGAAATATAAATAATAATAATAATAACCGTGCTTATATACCACTCTTCTACACATATTAGTGCCTCACCCAGAGCAGTGAACAAGTCAGTGTTATTCTTATCTCCACAATGGAGCTGAGACTGAGAGGAGTGGCTGACCCAAGGCCACCTACTGAACTCATGTCAGTAGTGGGATTCAAACCAGTAGACTGCTGATTATGGTTTAGAACACATAATTAGTGAAACATATGCATTCTAAATAACACTGTATGAACATCACTGTAGTTCTTTTTCTAGTATGGTGTATAACTGGTGCTTCTTTATCTTTGACAGCCAATTAAAAATAGTGAACAGTATCAGATACATGTTCTGTAATTGTTAGCAGAGACCAAGGATGATCTGGTCATGTAACTTTTCTTGTCACTTTTACTATCCATATCTCTTATCTTACAGCTGGGCATAGTGGTACTTTTGGCTAGGTAAAATGTCACATGATTGGAAATAGTGAAAAAGAATTAAATTATGATTGGTTTGATATTTATCTTTGTTATCGTATGAAAAGATCTTAGATTTCGGCATAAGATAATATATAAAAATGGTAATCCAAATAGCAGATCAGGGTTTTGGCCAAAAGAAATCTCATGAAGATCTAGGCAGGAAACTTACCCTTGTAATATGTGCTACGGTAACTTGAATGCATTTCATCGTTAATCTGACTGAGTTAGATTTCATTAAGAAATGTTAGGAAACTTAATTCTTGTTGCGTTCATCTGTTCTATTTTTCTATGTTTTATTTAAATAAACATTTATATTTTGATACCTCACGTAATGAAAACGACTAGCGTTTGTTAATGAAAGAAGCCATTAAACTCTTAGGAGGAGTCTGTCTCCTGGTTGGGAGAGTGCAACAAAAACATACATCCCGTTTATTTTGTACTGAAAAGCAGTTTCTCTAAAACAGAGAAACATGTTTTCAGTTCTCACTTGAAGTTTTCAAGCTGCTCAGGATTTAAGATAAAACCTTCAACCCATCTCTACCGAGTGTTTAATACTTTTTACTTAATGTTTAAAAGTTATGTTTAAGATTTATGCCTAATATGATTATAAAAGCAATACTGTTTGAATTGTCTATAAACTTATTTGAGTTGGATTTTATGAAATTTTTACCATTTTATAACATTACAACTTTGTACCAAAAAAAGTATTGCATGTAGAAGAGGTTGCCAAAAATAAAATTGCCCATGCCCATGCCCATGCCCATGCCCAGGACGAGGACGAGGACGAGGACGAGGACAGCCGGGCCCCCAGGGGTCGCGGCTGCACCGCTCCCCCCGACGCCCCCCGCCCCGCCTCCTCCATCAGTTATCAAACTCAGTTCAAAGTCTTGACTGTGAGATGGCCTTGGCCTGGCATATCGGTAGGACAACCTCTTCCTCTATGTTCCACCACAGCAGCTTTGCTCACCTGATCAGGGCAGTCTTCAGATACCGTCGAGGAGGGAGGGAGAAAGCTGTCATTTATCTACTGAATGTAAAGCCTTTGTCCTTCACATATGTGAGAAGCTGTTCTCTTCCACATATGTGACAGGGGGAGGTAAACCCCCCGCACCAATCCTTGCCTTTTGAGTGCTGACATCTACAATGGATGCCCTGGCTCCATTTTTTGGGGTTCACCAACCCACACTTTACAAACCAGTGGGTGAAGAAGACATCATTTGTGCATGTTATCTACCTACCTCTTTGTGGCTGCATGGCAGACAGATGTTTGGGATAT